>NW_027103599.1:0-590275 GCF_902728285.1 Clytia hemisphaerica
AAGTTGTCTGTGTTCTGTAGTTGTTAACTTATCATCCTTTATTGAATTGTTTTTTCTTTTGCTTCACAAGATAGTACTCTCTCGCCTTTCTTCAGATGCTGAAGGAAATCTTTTTTATTTAAGCCCATAACTTTCTTTTTAGATATTTCATTTAATGCAGATTTTACCATCATTTTAAAATATCCGTTGAATTGATTTTGTCTATCGTTACCTAGCTAAACATGCAACATCTCTGGCGATAAAGATACGTGGAACAGTAAAGAGATATGTTTCATTTGGAAATGATTATCGTTTGGTGTGAGGGCAAATTGATTCTGTTTTCATCAATATCACCCAAATTCAACCAATACAATGCACCTACTTTGTGTAATGGATGTTTTTGTATCGATACCGATCCAAGACTAGGTGAATCTTTAAGCAGAGAAGATCAAATATTGGTTGCTTCGATGTGTTTAATTGGAGTGGCATTAGTTTCCAAGGTAATGCTTAAGTTTGTTTATCATCTTAGTTATCATCCACATTCCTTAATGTATTTGATAAAGGTTACATTTATTTCAAAAGGTAAATTTTGACCATTCAAGCGATTCTAAAGACATGAACTTCTTGTCGGCAACTGGCCAGCTTTGTTTTTGTTGGCAAATTGCCGGATGACATACAGGGATAAATGCCGGCAAAAGATGTAATCAATTTTCTTTGCTGTTAGCAAAGTGCCGGTGATTTTTCTTTTTGTCGGCATATTACTGAATAGTTTTCTTCATTGCCGGAAAATTGCCAGCTATTTTATATAGTTACCGGCAGATTCCAGCAAAAGTCTCCCTTTAAACCAAATCCTTTTCTAAAAATAGGATTTACACAAATGTTGCCAGCAAACTGTCTAACAGCTTATTGCAGGCTGTAATTAATGGATTGCCGGACTCAAAAAGAGTGTCACCGGCAAGATGCCTTTTAATGCCTTTTTCATCTACTTTTTAAATTGTCGCTGATTTTATTTTGGTTATTAGACATCCTTCTACTTTACCAAATAAAATCAAACATGAATATGGTAACAGCTTGGGTTTATTCATTTAAATTCGTGTATTTTAAAGCCAACTTTACACAGAAAGTTGTCTGTGTTCTGTGATCGTAGTTGTTCACTTATCATCCTTTATTGAATTGTCTTTCCTTTCTTCAGATGCTGAAGGAAATTTTTTTTATCTAAGCCCATAACTTTCTTTTTAGATGTTTCATTTAATTCAGATTTATGCAGCCTATTATATTATCCGTTGGATTGATTTTGTCAATCCGAAACTTCTGGCCGGCAACTAGCCAGCTTTGTTTTTGTTGGCAAATTGTAGGATGACATACGGGGATAAGTGCCGGCAAAAGTTTCAATCAAATTTTCTTCGTTGTCGGCAAAGTGCCGGCTATTTTTCTTTGTTGTCGACATATTACTGAATAGTTTTCTTCATTGCCTGCAAATTGCCAGCTATTTTATATAGTTGCCTGCAGATTCCAGCAAAAGTCTCCCTTTAAACCAAATGCTTTTTTAAAAATAGGATTTCCACAAATGTTGCCAGCAAACTGTCTAACAGCTTATTGCTGGCTGTAATTAATGGATTGCCGGACTCAAAAAGAGTGTCACCGGCAAGATGCCTTTTAATGCCTTTTTCATCTACTTTTTAAATTGTTGCTGATTTTATTTTGGTTATTAGACATCATTCTATTTTACCAAATAAAATCAAACATGAATTTGGTAACAGTTTGGGTTTATTTATTTAAATTCGTGTATTTTAAAGCGAACTTTACACAGAAAGTTGTCTGTGTTCTGTAGTTGTTAACTTATCATCCTTTATTGAATTGTCTTTCCTTTCTTCAGATGCTGAAGGAAATTTTTTTTATCTAAGCCCATAACTTTCTTTTTAGATGTTTTATTTAATGCAAATTTATTCGGCATTTTATATTATCCGTTGGATTGATTTTGTCAATCGGAAACTTCTTGCCGGCAACTAGCCAGCTTTCTTTTTGTCGGCAAATTGTAGGATGACATACGGGGATAAGTGCCGGCAAAAGATTCAATCAAATTTTCTTGGTTGTCGGCAAAGTGCCGGCTATTTTACTTTGTTGTCGGCATATTACCGAATAGTTTTTTTCATTGCCGGCAAATTGCCAACTATTTTATTTAATGCAAATTTTACCATCATTTTAAAATATCCGTTGAATTGATTTTGTCTATCGTTACCTAGCTAAACATGCAACATATCTGGCGATAAAGATACGTGGAACAGTAAAGAGATATGTTTCATTTGGAAATGATTATCGTTTGGTGTGAGGGCAAATTGATTCTGTTTTCATCAATATCACCCAAATTCAACCAATACAATGCACCTACTTTGTGTAATAGATGTTTTTGTATCGATACCGATCCAAGACTAGGTGAATCTTTAAGCAGAGAAGATCAAATATGGTATGCAAGTATGGTTGCTTGGATGTGTTTAATTGGAGTGGCATTAGTTTCCAAGGTAATGCTTAAGTTTGTTTATCATCTTAGTTATCATCCACATTCCTTAATGTATTTGATAAAGGTTACATTTATTTCAAAAGGTAAATTTTGACCATTCAAGCGATTTATGAGAATCTCGACAGTTTCTTTCAGCGATATCATATTGAACTGATTGACAGATTGATTGATTGGGAGATTGATTGATAGATTTATTTATGAATAGTTTAAATTTTTTCGATTGATTGACTATAGATTTCTAATTGTTTTGGCCTGATCTCAATTGAAAGAAGGAGAAAATAACGTAATCTCAGATGAGATGGAGTTTTTATAAGATACTTTAATAATTGGTCATCTGAAGTAATAAAAATGACGTGTCCTTTAGAAAAAGTAACAAAATTGTTTTATTACTTGTAACGACCAACCCAATCAAAATAAGAGCTTGTAAAAACTTCATCTCGTCCCAACAATCAGCCTTATTGACTGATATCATTGGTTGAATTTTGACAATCACGAATAAAATTGTACACTCATCAATTTGAATTTTATGATTTGTCTGTCAGTGAGGTCTATGAAAACGATCTTCAAGAGAACCCACCTCGTGAGAATCTTTTCATAATCTTTTTTACAAGCTATTCATAAAAAGAAAACTTTTCTAAGCTATTCCAAAGATGCAAAAAATATTTGATTTTCTTGCTTCTATTGAAGAACCCTGAAGAGCCTAATTAACTAATTACCCACATTTTTCTGATTCTCGCACACGTTTTTTTATAAGAACATCTAAATATTTTGGTAAAAAGCTTTTGGTTCCGATATTCTTAACTTCTTCATTTTTAAGCCTAAAAATGCTCTAAACGTGTTCTTCTTCCACCATTTTAGCATACTTTTGTCTATTTCGTAAGAAATCGGGCATTTTAGAGTTTGCAAACCTTAAATGTTCTTAACTAGTTTTTATTATATATGCAATCAAAGAGCTTGTTCTTCTATAGTTTTTTCTTATAAAAAAAGTGTACTCAAAATGAAAATGTCGCCTGGTTTAGCATACTATTTCGGGTTGTCTGTCCATCCTTTTCATGAAATTCCTTGTCTTTTCATTTCAGCGAGTTTCATGAGGAATTATCTGAACAACAAAGGATCGTATCAAGACTTCGTGCAATTCACACACAGCAAACGTCAAACACTTATGAAAACTCTCGGTGAAAACAAAAAGCATGCAGATGGTATGTATTATTCTCTTAACTTGTCCCCAGGCTCTTTTACCTTTATGGTCACTTGATAAGATGTCTGACCCTAGGGAGTCAGAACTTTAGCTGTAGCTTAGGAGACTCTGTCGATTTGCTTGAGACTCTGAGACTCTTTTTAGAAATTTTTGCCTTTAGGGTATTCTGATTGAATGAAATGAAAAGATGTTTTCTACTTTGGGTAGAAAAAATCTTCATTTTTCATTATCATTTTCAAAGATTTTGGAAGATATTTTCTCCAGCGAGGTGTTACCTTTCCATATATCTTTTCTACTTCAAGAGCAATGTATCAAAATGTGTTGACCATTAAGTTTTGGAACAGACTTTAATAAAACTATTCCTCCATTCATAATTCCAGCTGTCAACAACCTGGTCACCAAGGCAAATGCTCGTGCAAAGCACCTAATGTCTTTGATAGCTGGTCATGAAACTGAAATCCAAAAGCTACAAACATCTTTACAAGAAGAAAATAATTCATTGAAAGACTTACTATTAAAACGAACCAACCTTATGGAGACATGTAATGAAAACACGAGAAAGATTAAACAACTAGAGCTTCAGGCTGCTTCGTTTGAGGCTTATAAAACATTACCTGCTAATATGTGAGGTGGTTGTGCGTTTTGAATGTTAAATATATTTTACGTGGTCATTATTCGTCAAATCGTGATATGCAGATTATTGTTGTGAATTCTGTTTGTAGTGATCAAATTGGGAGACAGCATCAAGCAGATCCTTCGTTTGATGGAAAATTATTACAATCGATTGGTGTTGAAATGATAGTTTGTGTAGTGTACAATACAAGTTCATTGGTTGTACATTGGTACCCATGTCTCTTTTTTCCTTTCTTTGTCTTACTATTATTTATCTCAATATGAGCTTTTGATAGTTTTCTTTTCATGTAAAGTTTGACCAGAACAGAAGGTATTTCTTGAAGATTTATTTTCTAATCTTCAATAAGATATGATTCGTTCAGCTTGTATACAGTAATCCATTAATTTTGACTGAACTTTAAAAAAATTGTTTTGCCGTTAATCGACCGACCCCTAATTTATTGCAAATTTGAACAAGAATTTCTTTATCAAATCAGAACAACTATCATCGTGTCCGTCTCGTTCTATCTTGAGCTTAAGAACCGTGAATTCCCTTCGCCGGTTCGTTAATTCTCTCATATATCGTCAAAATCTAGGGCCGGGTGATGGCAAGCCATAATTTATTTGTGTCCAGCCTATAGTTATAAGATTTAGATGTTGGTGATCTACCTTACAGTAAACATACTCTCTCCTTGACCAATCGGGCGATTAACTTACTTTTCATTTTTAATAACGTCTAGTAGCATAATTTATCGTACAATTTATTTAAATTCAATATCGGAGTTTTTGATTTTTCTAAAAAAGTGATGCATTGTGGGATTGTTACGGGAGTATTACAATAGAATTCCCTCGAGGAATTCGTAAGAGGTTTCTATTGTAATACCACAATGCATCGCTTTTTTAGAAAAATCAAAAACTCTGGTAAGATCTATCGACTACATAGTGTTGCTTGTATTTCCAACATCATTTTTTGTAAGCTTGTAACATTTCATTATTTTGGATAGCTAGTTTTGTTTCTCTGTGCTCTTCAGTTTTCTTTACTTCATCACTGGCTCATTTTTCATTTATGCATCATTGTAATCACATAATTTTCTTCAGTCTTATAACAATCCTGAAGGTCAATAATTTACTACTTTAAGTCAGGAACTTTCATACTCAAGAACCTCGATTGAGTGACATTCCTCTAACCATGCTCCAACACAATCGTCCTGCGATTGCGGAACGTGTATTAAATATATCTTTGCGTATAATTCGAGCTTGAGAATTTAGAGCTTTTCGGGTGTTTATTATTGAGACATTTACATAGTATTTAGAGCGACATACATGAATGTATTATCATTTGACAACAAAAATCTTTTTTTTTTAAAGATGTGTAATTTTTAACAGAAAATATAGCAAGAGTTTATTATTTTCTAGTAGTATCCATTTTAGAAATTCCTACAAATCTATACAACATATTTATTTTATGGGAAGAATGATAAATGGGTGTGTGATGGAATATGTAATCCCCTAACGAAATTCTAAGTCTTTTGCTGGTCGAAAATGAAATGAACTAAAGGCCCGTGTTAGATTTGTGAGGTGACGGGTATGTCTGATCGAAAGTTCGAAAATGAACCATTTGAGAGACTGAATTTCGATATTTTTGGGACCCTTTGAGAGACTTTTTTTCCGATTTTGTAAATTTTCTCATTTTTTTGACGTTTTTACCACCCTTAGACAGACTATTTTTAAAATGTTCATATTTTTAGACCAAATTTCAAGAATTTATAACCCTTTGAGAAAGTCAATTTTGGAATTTTGGAATTTTGGAACACTTACAGAGACTTATTTCCTTTGGTTTTTGTACCCCTTTGAGGGACTTTGGAGGGCGTGAAAAAGGGACCGTTATGCCTTGCACATACCGAACCCATTTCGCCTTAGTAACCCCCCCCCTCCCCGGGTTTAAAGGCAATGTTCAAGCTAAGCGTTTTTTTTCAATAACTGAAAATTGGTGAAAATCAATGCGAGAAATCTTTATAATGACTTAGATTTTGTACGAACACTATCAATATTTCGGTTTTTCCTTTTTTTTATAGAAGTCTAATAAAAAAGGAATCCTTGGATGAATGTCTGCACCCCAATTTGTAGTCAATTCATGTAAGTTATTCTTAATCCGTTATGTTATACTGAACAGGCTTTTTGTTGTCAACTTGTTGTAAATTGCAGAATGAGATCAAAGGCCTAAGCCAGGGATCCACGGCTCGAGGCTCTGCTCCTTCCTATGTACCGCTTAGCCAAGAGGAATGGCTGTGGACTCAGTGAAAACAATCGTAAGAATGTCTAAAAGTCATAGATTACTGGGTCATGTACGTAAAATAACGACTCTATCATTTGCCCTGATGTAATCCAGCCTCCGTCTCTTTAGACTTGAGTTCAAAATAAGGGGTGCAGCTATAATTTTGTGATAAATTTGACGACTCAGATGCATAAGTTCAGTTGCAACTTGTTAGTAGACGGGACCAGAATTGTTGACCCAATTTGTTTTACTCTGTACTGAAGCTATTGGATAGTCATTCTTATTTAGACCAGATTCTTTTTTTTGTAGGTGTCTGGGGGTAGAATGAATGGAAATAAAGATTAAAGAACACTTGAGGAACACAACAAAATATCAAAAGGTATGTGTTTATTTTTCTGGATTTTCATAGTTTTAGACGTTTTATGCAATTAGAAGCTAGAGTCTACTGGAATTGAACATAAAGTTATCAACGTTGGCGTGATAACTCAGTTGGCGTGAATTTGACTTTGGACACTATTGGAATAAAATCTATGATTTTTTCCGAGAAAATCAAGTTCGGAGTCTTGAAGGGGTATCTTTTAGTAGCTTCTTACAGAGAAAAAATTAGAAATAAAAATCCACCACAGCATAATTTCTAACTATAAATGGAAAAATGCAAATTTAGTTTGAGCTTTCTATCCATCTAGAATTTGACGCATTTTAATTCAATTTTGAGTGCAATATTTGTACCAGTAATGGGCTTTTCCAGAAAAAAATTAAATATGGGGGGTGGAGGATGATTTACCCCCCGGACAACAGGTTTTACCCCCCGGACAAGCATCAGTTGACCCCCCGGACAACCCAAATTACCCCCGGATAGAGCAAATTTACTCCCCGGACAAGGCAAATTTTGATGATTTTTCGCCATCCCCCCCCCCCGGGAAAATATATCCTCCACCCCCATGTACGGACATTTTCTGGAAGAGCCCAATCTCATGGTTACGAAGGAAATTCGGGATGAATTTCCCGAGGTTAATTTTGAAATTTAAACATGGCGTTCTAAAGTTACAGGCCTAGCAAGCGTGCTTTAGAACGCCATGGACCGAGGGTAATTCATCCAGAATTTCACGAAAACAAGCATGGGATTCCTGGTTAATCTCATGGTTTGGATTGAAATTCTAACAATTCTAAAAGACGTCAATTTAACACTAGAAATCAATCTGAAACTTTAAAAAGAGGTCTCAAAAAGTCATAGAAACGCAAATCGAGTTTTAATTGGATAGTATTCCATTTATTTTAGTATTCGAAGTTAGTAAGAAATTCGAAAAAAATGATGAATTTCCAAACGATGGAAATTTCACTTCTGCGGGAAATTACAAAATCTAGGAGGGAAATTACAAAAGCTAGGAGGAAAATTACAAGTTCGCGGGAAATTGCAAATCGAGATTACCATTTTATCACACAAACTGGGTAAGACTAGCGCCAACTGGGTAAATTTATCAAACACCCTTGTGTCACAGACCCGGTGGACCCCCCACCCCGGTGGAAAAATAAGCCAAAAAATCGTCCCCGGTGGAAAAAATATCCTACAATTTCAACCCCACTGCGAAATTGCTCTATGATTTTATCCCCATTGAAAACTGAATGTAAAAAATTGCACTTCAAAACCATCCCCACTGGAATTTTCGAGCCGGAAACAATAGATTTTCTATCCCCATTGGCATTTTGATATAAATTTTCATCCCCACTGAAAGTTCTACCGGGGCACTGAGACAGGGGTGTTATCAAATAACTGTTTTGTACATCCTGGATACGACTCTAAGGGAAATATACCAAAAAAAGTATTTAAAGAATACGTGGCATTCTGGCACGTCTCAGCATCGTAACACAATAATTTCTAGTTTGAGTCGAGTGAAATAAAACGGTGCGTCCCAAAAAAGAGGACAGATTTTTATAGAGTAAAATCCTAAAAACTCGTCATCTTAACTTGGCTTAGAATAATTGAAATAATGTTAGAATTCTTTGTTCAATCAATATATATTCAATTCCCAACATAATTTAATACGTTTTTGAGATTAAAATATGAAATATATAAGTCATAGAATTTCACATAAATTATGAAGAGAATTTTACCGCTTTTTTTGAGACACACTGTAGTGAGATTTCCCATATAGACATAGACTAGCAGACTTGTAAAAGTGTGATTTGATTTCAGACTTTAATTTTGCAGCCTGTGTATTGATTCTGTCAGCAGAAGGGAGAGAGGGCGGATATAAAAGGGTTGGGGCGTTTGGAGCTAGAGAACTGTGTACAGGAAAACAAGGAAAAATTGCCAAGAAGGTGCTGAACAACAGTTGCCAGTCTGATGTAAACATAGGGCCTTTATTATGTATCAAGGAACTAGATTCAGACATATTTTTATTTTGAAGTCTTACTATTTACATTATTTCTTAAAACCTTTCATACATGTTTTTTTTTATAAGCAATTGTCTGCCCCTACATCAGGCTCGCATCATGCTTAGCATTCTATTGTTCACAAATGAAAGAGCCATCTTTTAGGTACCAAAAACTGAGCCAGCATATGCTTATAAACGTTATGCTTATAAAAGAAAAAACGAAAAAACATGTACTCGTATAAAAGAAATAAGTACAAAAAATTATGTCATAGAAAATCATACAAAAAGTTCTTAAACTCGTGAAAATGGTGAATTAAGTTCAACCGATTTAATATAAATCATGGAGGGTCTTCCTTTAATATGGTGCCTTAATTTGGTGGATTGGTCGACTAAGTTTACTTTCCTTAATCTCAAACAAACATTAAATCAACGTTCATATGACGTTACATAAGCGATGGAAAAACGCTATGGTCTAGCTGGGAAATGGTAAACAAGTTGACAACAATGCTGACCCTTAGATTCAACCCCCATTTTTAAGTTCTGCCAAATTGTCAGGTATGGATAAGGTCTGAGACACGGTTCGTTTTGAAGAGGTAAAAATAAGTTAGTAAAAAAAGCTATGATAAAGTTATACAGAACATAATCTATTTCATACAGTCTTTGCAGTAACGTTTATCATTATCCAAGTAAAACTTCTCTCCAGAGAGTGATTTTCGACACGAATAACAAGTGAAGCAATCTTTGTGATATTGTTTGCCATCATAAACAACAAATTTAACGTTTGTTTCTGTCAACGATTTGTAACAGATTGCACATTTTTTGGCATGGAATATGGAATAGCATTCCTGGTCATAGTTGTGTCCTTCATGTTTGTAAATGGCTTTACCTGAAAATATTCCGATTAATAAAAACCAAAAATCCCAGAATAATTTTAACTACTTTTCAAGCTATCTTAGTTTGGTAAGAATTTTCCTTTGTTAGATAGAAAGTGTAGATGCAAACCTAAAAGCCAAATTAATTCGAATACATTTGGCCAAAGTTACACGTTTCTTTTTTATTAAGAACACCTAAAATTTGGCTAAGCCTGGATGTGCTTATTTTTTTAGCAATTTTCAGCCTAAAATGTTCTTAAATGCGTTCTTAATTTTTCAGACTACTCTAAATCGACAATATCATGCAAAATAAAGAGAACTTAAAATTGGTAAAATTTGGACAATATTTGACTCTCAATTTTAGGAAATCCATTCCTAAGTTCGGTTAAAACTGCTTGGAAAGAGGGAAAAAATGTAGATTCTTGTCATTGTTTTCCAAACTGAGGCTGGGCATGTTCTTATGTTCTTAATTTTTCGACGAATTTCAGCCTAAATGTTCTTTATAAACTGACTTCTAATAAAAAAAGACCGTGTAGTCAAGATTCTATAGAATTGTTTCATTTTTTCACACAGATTTTTTGAGCTTGGTCGAAACTAATCAAATTTCCAAACCTTCTAAAATTTCTTTGGACTTATCTGTCAAAATGAAATTGGAAGCAAAGACAAATTCTTAAAACACCCCTGTCTCACAGCCCCCAGTGGAACTTTTTTCCTCAGTGGAGATAAAATTTCCTATCGAAACGCAAATGAGGATATAAATTCTATTGTTCCAAGGTTAAGAAATCTAGTGGGGATGGTTTTTGAGTGCAGTTTTTAAACATTGATTTTCGGATGGGAATGCAATCAAAGTCAATTTCCCAGTAGGCTGAAATTTCAGGGTATTTTCCTACCGGGTACAAAGTTTTTGGCAAATTTTCCCAGCGGGTCTGTGACACAGTGGTGTCTTAGAAATTGAAAACTTCATGGTAATTATAGACCCTAATACGGTGTTTTTACTTTCCCTCCCTAAGATAAAACAATTTTTAACATTTTAAAATCTCATAGTTATCTTTAGATTCAAGTTATTTTGAAAATTGTTAAAATACAAAGTTTTAGTTATTAGTTAAAAAAAGGTAAAAAGTTAAGAAAATTCTGCTCTCGAACAAAATTTAAAACTGATATTTTAGTATATTAATGGTGTAGGGTAGAAAATATAAAATCTTTCACTTGCACTCGGTGCAAGTTCTTCTGTCTCCTTCAGTGAAAAACTTCTCGCCTGAGAGTGATTTATGACACGAAGAACAAGTGAAGCAATCTTTATGATATTGTTCGCCACCATAAACAACAAATTTAACGTTTGTTTCTGTCAACGGTTTTTCACAGACTGCACATTTTTTGGCATGACATTCGGAATAGCATTCTTCGTCATAATTGTGTCCTTCATGTTGGAAGATAGATTTGCCTGAATATTAGTGAAATTAAAAAGAAGATATTTTGGGTTATTACTGTAATCTTCTAAAGCCTCTAAAGTCAGTTAATGAATAAAGCGTTGGTATGTAAATGTATGATAGTTTGTTTTGATGATAATGATGATGATGATGATGATTGATGTCACGATGGTCTGGTATCGTTGGTAGAATTGCTAACAAATGTAGTTCTTGTCCTTGATTATGAAGAGTCCAAGCTGGAACATGACGTTGTTTCAACGTTTCTCTAACATATATTTATCAATAGTCCCTAATAATGTTAGGTGAATCTGAGACACTTTTAAGACAATAGCGTAGTCGCGCGGTCAGGTGCGTGCCACTTAATTATTTAATTATCCCCCTAAACTCGATCTGATCCTTTTTTGACACATTTTTCTACTGTCTATATGTGCGAAAAAGGACTGGGACGGTTTTAGTGGGATAAAGCGGACAAAAAATGCACGCGCGGCAATTGGCGGCTACGGTCGAAAAGGTGTATTAGACACAACATGGTGATCAGTGATTTTATGAAAGCTGTAATGGTTGTCGGTTGAATGTTAGTTATTGTCTCGTGGGTATTTCTAAGACAGTGTAATGATGTCTTGTTATGGTTATGTTAAATGACTTTTATGACCCTAAATCAGAACAATGAATGTTTTCATCTGTATTATGTTTTTAGAATGAGTATCGGGCTATCCCAGAAAAATGTGTAACCCCTATGTTGAGGAGGTCTTTTTTGGGGAGGGACCCTCTTTGGTTTTTTTCACTTTTTTTTCGACTACCCTTGATTTTCGACCTCGTTTCACTGACAACCCTGGATTTTTCACCTCATTTTATTGACCACCCTGGGTTTTTACAATCGAAAAACCCAGCCCCCCTGGATTTTTATTTTCCAGACCACCCTGGATGGACGTCACACCTTCTAAACATAGGAGTACAGACTATTTCTGGAATAGCTGATCAAGCTTTAAAGGCCAGAATTAACCTGGCTTGTGTTAAAGTGTTAAAAAAACAAGACTGCGAAATTTAGGATTTTCCTGGGAATAACTTTGAAATAAAACTTAAATTTGATATAATATTGTCAATATGTACAATTAAATTTATATTCTCATATATATGATAAAATAATCAAAAACTCTTTTTGTCCCATCTCCCCCTCCCCAAGATATAAAACTATTTTCTTGTTTTAAGAAATTAGACCCCATTTCAAATGTTATATTGAATTTTGTGAGGTATTAAATATAAGGTTTCTATATAAAAATTATCTAATAATTTGTAGTGTTATAATATTTTGTGTAGCTTATAGAAATCACCAAAAGGAATAATACTTTCAAGCACCGGGATAAAAAAGACTTAGTTACGTATTATTTTTAATGAAGGCAAGACCAAACGATTTTACATAAAAACCTTGAAATGTGGCTAAAAATTTAGCTTTTTACGGACTTTATATAGACTTTCCCATGACATCCTTTGAAAGTACTTGAGAGTTTTTTTTCAAACAGATTTCTGATGCAAATTCTGCGTCATAGCCTCATAGCTAGCAATTATAGAAATCTTTTATGTGCATAATATTCTACAGCCTTTTAAGGGCAACATTATTATTAAAACATCATTTAATCATTTAGACCCTATTACGTGGTCAACCTTAATGGCATTTTTCGCATAGTTTATTTTCGCCGTCAAGATAGAACTGTTGTTTCGCAAGACTTTTATCACAACGTGAGCACGTAAAACAATCCGGGTGAAACGTCTTCCCGTCATACTGTACGTAAGAGACTTTAGGGTCGGTTAAAACTTCGTAACATTTTGCGCACCTCTTGGCGTGAAACGTTCCATAGCATTCTTGATCATAGTTGTGACCTTCATGTTTGTAAATCGCTTTGCCTGAAGGGAAAGGAGCGAATGCATGTATGTGTTGGTGCGTGCGTTTTTGTGCGTATAGTAGTGCGGAAAATTAGTATCTGCTGCAGGTTATTTTTGCATTATTTTTGGTGAACAAGTGTTAGTGCTTTAAAATTGAGTTAGTGCTTTTTGGTTATCTTTTCAAACAAGGAGCTAGTGTTATTAAAGACCTGTTTCAGGGTTTTACACGTTGAGTCCAGCTTTCCGAGGCCGAAAGGTCCGAAAAGGAATTTTGAAAAATGACTTTGACTTTATGTTCAACCGATTGGGTCGCCTCCTCCATTATATCCGTTAATATGATAACGCACCAGCGTAAAAAAATGATCAAGTGGTGCGCAGCGCACATCGAGTCGAGGCCAGTCTTACAAAAGACGCCTAGAATACTCTTTATTTTGCCTATCAGACTATTTTAGCTTTAATAATTGTTTTACGGAGCGATAAAGTTTCTGTGTTGAGGGAGGGCAGTACAGTTATTATGAAACAGTCTAGACGAATATTATCACAGTTGCATTGAGTGAAGCTGTTATAAAACTGCGCGTGGAATGTGACTATCTTAGAAAAGTGATTTCTATACTATAGGTTATAGTTCCGTGTGCAAAATCCACGTTTAAACACGGTTTTATTGAAATTTTATTTTCATTTATCTGTGATTATTTGCCTAATGATTAAGATAGCTGGGTAACTAAGCTAGGTTGCTAAGAGTAACGAAATTATGTTGGAACAAGTTTTAAAACCACATAGTGGAGAAGAGCGGAGTGCAAAAAGTGATTGAATGTAAGGGGGTGTAAAATGATGTAAGGTTCAAAAAGTGGTTTTGATAACTACGATCCTAAACATTTTTGAGTTATCTTAATAACACAATTTCATATTCTTAGCCCAAGGCTCAAAAAGTGGTTTTGATACCTATCTTAACATTTATGATTTACATATCTAAATACCACAATTTTAGAATATTAACCCTAATGTTTATAAAACTTAACGCGTTGTAAGTGAGATAATGAAAAGTGTTAGGAAAGGATTTATAAATTTCTTGGTGTTAGTAAATTTAATTCAACTTTTGATAAAATGCACACGGCACTCAAGCCCGGGGGGGTACTTAGGCAAAAATTAGTGCTGGGTATGTGCAGACGGTAAGGGTCGGTTCCCTCTCTCAAAGGGTGGTGTTTTTCTAAAATTTGGATAAAAATCGAGTGAAAATCGACAAAAATTTTGAGAAGATCTCTCTAAGGGACCCAAAAATGCCAATTTTTTCTCTCTTAGGGTCGATTTTCGATTTTTGGCTCGGACATACCCGTCACTTTGCAAACCTACGTAGTAGACCCCCGGGCCCCGGCCACTCGAGTTAGTTTTTTTCATTTCAAATTAATTTACAATTGAGGAAACCAAAACTCATAGTGTAATTGCTTAGAGATCTCAACTGCTTATTGCCTATCAGATAACCCTGATTAATGTAGAAAAGACAATGTGTAATGCTTCTTTGTCAACTTTTTACAAAAACAACGAGACTCAAATAAATACCAAAAAATCAGAACAATTTAAGAACAACCCATCAGTCTGTAATATTTTATTTTGTAGTTGACAAGTATGAAATAAGGAAAACTTGAAGGTATCACTACACGTTTTTCTATAAGAACAAACTTTAAAAACATTGATGGCCAAAATATTAAGAACAAGTTAAGAACATTTTAAAGCTTTACGGACACTAAACCACCCGATTTCTTAAGAAAAGGGAAAAGAAATATTTAC
Source organism: Clytia hemisphaerica (assembly GCF_902728285.1). Classification (NCBI taxonomy): domain Eukaryota; kingdom Metazoa; phylum Cnidaria; class Hydrozoa; order Leptothecata; family Clytiidae; genus Clytia; species Clytia hemisphaerica. Next base: position 14,923 of record NW_027103599.1, read on the forward strand.
AAAATGGAGAAAATAACAAGACGTTAAGAACATTTTAAGACCTGACTCAAAAAGTTATTAATATCAAAAGGTTTCAGAATTCTTTGAATGCTCTCATAAAAAACGTGTAGGTGTTAGTAAAATGAAGGAGATTAGGATAGTTTCATATAAAAACTGTTAAGTATCCTTGGACACACTCACTAAGGCAAAAAAACATGATATATACCTGATAACTTCTTTTGACATTGATGACAAACGAAGCATTCTGGATGATAAGGTTTCTTTTCGAATGTCACGGTAGTATCACGGATTGGGTCATCGCATTTGGTGCAGTTCTAACATAAAAACAAAACGTAAATAAAACTTTATTTACGCGAAATCCATTTTGTCATTTTTTCGGGAGGAAGAATAGAATTCTATTTCTCGTAATTTTGGATACTAAGTATTTGCAGAGCTAGCAAGTTAGTATAAAAAATACACTTATATAAAAATAAACTTAACATGACAGTTATGTGCAATCTGAGGCAGTCTAGAGATGATGTCATAATGCTAAAATCACATAAAATCTCTTTAAAAAAATTTCTTAATTCCTAATCCTCATTTAATCCACTTTGTTTTGAAATCATAATTATGAGGTATTTGTTTTTCTGATAAACTATTTACACCATTTGTTGTCCTTTTAAGGATTGTTTTCTCATTTACACAACACATTATAAAGTGTTTTCTTGTCGAAACGAAAGAGTTTTTTATTTCCGCTTTTGTTTGTATATCGTTACAAGCGATGTACTTTTTGTTGACTTATGCTGTATAAGAAATACCTTCAAAATAAACAAGCCAGATCTAGAACTCGTCTGAAAAGTAATTTTTAGATATAAAGTAAGTTTAGCAGGAAAGAAAAGGTTCAGGCTCGCTACGGAGTCCTTCAAAAAAATCAACCGCCACATCCGTGATATATACATTCCTATCTAAACCCGGAATTGACACAAAAAGGAATACTAAAAAAAATAGTCACTGGTGTCAGCTCATCGATACGAAAATTTAAAGGCGCATGGTTTCAAAAACATACTCTTCACAAACTTGATTTAAAATCTTCTGCGTCTCCAACAACATGTAAACAAAAACAAATGCACGTTTTCTTTTTATAAGAACAAACTATATAAGAACATAAGGCTTCGCTGGCAAAAATGTTAAGAACAAGTTAAGAACATTTTAAGGCTTTGTGAACTCAAAAACACCCTATTTCTTAGAAAAATGGTCAAAAGTCTTCCCAAAATGGTCAAAATAAGAACATGTTAAGAACATTTTTAGGCTTAAAACTCAAAAAGTTAAGAACATCCGAAAGCTTCAAAAAAATTTGGATAAAAAACGTGTAAATAAGAAACAGTACCCTAATGTAACTCCCAAATGACACTGCTCAACAAACAGTTTAATTAAGATTAATTGAAATATCCTTACTTCAGGCATCTTGTCTTGAGATTAGTTTGTCGAGAGAGAAATCAAGTTGGTTCCAAAATTATTTGTTATGTCTGTACACAGTTCAAATGATAACTGATTCTATCCTTGATAAAGTGAGCCCAATTTATAATCGGAATGTCATTGATGAAATTGCCCATCCCACAACAATGCAAAATATACTCTTAACGCGTAGGATTTCAAAGTAAATCCTCCAGGGACTATACAGTTAGCAATCACAAACTATAAAACTTTATCAACTATTGATTGATTGCTGAGCTTGGTTTCAATGCAAAATGTTTGCTTTATACTTCCATTTATGTATATTTGGATAAACACGGCAACAATCTTTTTTTTGTTTCGCTTCTTTCTCTCTTCATGAACTAGCCGTGTTTAAATGAAGCACTGATTCACTTCACTAAATCCAATCTATCTAAACGACTATGAATGTTTGTTAATTGTTGTACGTAAACGTGAAAAATTGCTCTCTATTAAGAAAGAAGCTTGTAAATTAATCTCTAATTGATAAGTGATAGAAATATTTTTTCTGTTTTTGATCAGTCTAGTTCACGTCATCGAGAAGGAGTCAAAACGGTCGCGGGCGGATCATGATATGATATTCATTACAATATTATTTTTAATCGACTTGAAATTAGATAGGAGTACAGTAGCAATGTAGGTTTCATCGAAGGTTACTCAGATTTTTTGATTTTTTTCAGTAATCCTTGTTTATTTGTAGATCTATCAAGGGAATGACATGGACCGGTAGATCTATAGACAACTATAGATCTAACAAGATGTACCTTTCAATGGTAATGATGAAAAATCATTAAAATAAAAGACTTGAAAAGATCTGGGTGTCAACTTTAACTTTTAGTCACACCCCTTATACATCCCCGTGTTACAGAACCCGGTGGGACCCCTGCCTACAAAAAATATCCTACAATTTCTGTCAAACTGGGAAATTGACTTCGTTTCATCACCATTTAAAATTCAATGCGGAAAAAAAATTACTCCAAAACTATACCGTACAATGGAATCTCTATCCCCGTTAGGATTTCGATAGAAATGTCATCCATGTTTGGGGATAGTATCACCGGGGCACTGAGTCAGAGGTGTCCTCGTGTTTCTAGTCTGAATCGCAGACCTCTACAAAATCCCAGGTAGTATATAAGGAGCACGAATCTGTTAATGGATGCCAACAGCCTACATGTTTCCCAATGCACTGGTAAGAGAAAAATCAACAACCTGCGGCCAAGAAAATTACTTTAATACTGTAAATACATTGGCTTTTTGAAGTCCTTGACCCTTTCTTAATAATACCCACTATCGAGGGACGAATGTTTGACAATCTTGGATATCAAGGACTTTGCATCTAACGAGACCGGGCTAAAGCAAATTTACAAAAGACGATACAAAGGAAAAGGTAACATTGGACGAATTTTATACCCCCGATGAATTTCATGAACTCCACCTATTCGTCTAGTAAGTGAGACCGGGGTGTGTGCTTCGAGAAAAATTAGTTTCACGAATTTTCAAGTTTTTGTTTTAATCCTATATTTACAAATTTGAAGATTTCTACTTTCCCGTTGTACCTTTGGAGTTTTTTTTAGTCATTTGAACATTGAAGATCAGTTTAGCTTGTATATCCGCTTTTTGAAGAAACCCTGAGAGTGAAAAGTATAAACTAAAGTCTATTCACGATAAGTGTGCACTCTTTTTTCATTTACCTATAACTTTTGAAGGAATTCTTCAATCTTTATAAATTTGGTATCATTGGAAAGATATTAGTGAGTGGAACAATTTGAAATTAAGAAAACTTTAAAAAGATTATAAAAATGAAGATGAAAATGAAGAAGAAAAAAATGAAGATCTTGTAGAAAAGTGCTATAACTATCATTTTCACTGAAGTGAATCCTTAATCATTGAACGTCATCACTGTGAAAAAAATTCTCAAAAATAATCATTCAGTCAAAAGATATCAAACAAAGTTATAAGCTGATTGACGTCTAAAAACGCTGTTTTTTGCTGTTTTTTGCTGTTTTTTGGGGTCAATCACTTATTAACTTTGTATCATAACTTTATATTGAATAAATATTTTAATGAAATTTCTTCACAGTGATGATTTCCTAAGATCAAAGAATCTTTCCAGTGAAAATGAAAGTTATAGCACTTTTCTACAAGATCTTCATTTTTTTCTTCTTCATTTTCATCTTCATTTTTATAATATTTTTAAAGTTTTCTTAATTTCAAATTGTTCCACTCACTAATATCTTTCCAATGATACCGAATTTATAAAGATTGAAGAATTCCTTCAAAAGTTATAGGTAAATGAAAAAAGAGTGCACACTTATCGTGAATAGACTTTAGGCCTTTAGAGAGGAAATGTTGGTTACACGCAATTAAGTTGCCAAGTAAGGAGTGCAGTGTGCAAAACCTGGTTATTAATTTGTTAATATTGTTAAGATTAGCAGCCAAACCTAGCAATAGCTCGTCATAAATCATAAAGTTTGAAAAACAGCATCAAAAATATACTTAACAGTTACAACATAGGAAGGAAGCTATTACAGACCCTTAATTTTACCATGACATTTTTGCACAAGTTTAAAATGGGACCAAGCCTAGTAACACAACACAATATTACTCCTTTTGCACACGGCTCACGCTTTCCAAATGTTGAGCTGTAAAAAGCATCAGCAATTACAATAACTTTTTTTCTACCATACTTCAAAAAAGTCGACAAAGCTTTAATGTCAACATTACTCAACTGTTGCACTTTAATTCTTGAAAATTTAACCTAGAGGTCTAAAGATAGAGCTAATCACATTTTAATCCAACCAAGGAACTAACTATCATACACTTTATCCAACACAGGTGTAATTTAAACCGATATCTGTTGACGGATGATGACATGTCACAGACCCGGTGGGATTCTTGTAGCCAGTGGGGATGAAAATAGCCGACCAAAATTCTACGGGGTTTGAAATTTCCTTTGTTTTCGAGAAAATTTTGCCGACACTTTTTACCTCATAACCTAATTTGGAATACAGCTAACTCTCGCTAATTCGAAATCGAGCAGGAAGTTTAATTTGTTCGAATTATAGAAAGTATTTTATACTATTTTCTCCTTAAGTCGACTAAGAAATAGTTCGGACTATGGATAAATTCGAACAATAAAAGTTTGAAATAGAGAGAGAGTTCTCTTTACCTTTTGTGTCCATTTGGTTTGCTGTATTAGCTCCTCTTTTATTCCAAGCCCACTAAATTCTACTAAGTCATTTTGGTCAAAATGTCACTATCGAGGGACAAAAAGAGTGCTGATGGTCACGTGATTGAACGATATCCTTCGACGTAGATACGTGGAAACAGCTTCTCTATAGGTACTATACGTAGGCACCATGTGAAACGCAAGCATGCTTGATAGGGAATATAATACCCTATAACATTTTATTATTCATGGGTTGATTTAGATTCTGAAACTGAACTGACATTAGACTCTTGCTCTCACCTTTCATCAGCTCCTCTAGCCAAATGATTCTAATATCCATTAGTAACACCCCTGGACCAAGCCTAGTAACATACCACAAATGTTGAGCTGTAAAGCATCAGCAATTACAAAAACTTATTTTCTACCATACCTTAAAAGCTTCAATGTCAACATTACTCAACTGTTGCACTTTAATCCTTGAAAATTTAACCTTGAGGTCTAAAAGATAAAGCTAATCACATTTTCATCCAACCAAGGAACTAACTATCATGTTGTACACTTTATCCAACATAGGTGTCATTTAAACCGATATCCGTTGCCGGATGCACGACTTCTACACACCCTTCTCACAGACCCGGTCAGATTTTTTCAGTCAGTAGTAGGTATAAAAATAGTGGACCAAAACTCGATGGGGATATTCCTTTGTTTTCGAAACCGAAAGTTCATCGAGGATGGAAAAAATAGCACAATAATTTGCAGTGATGATTGGCTTACTGTATCTGATTATTTTCAACTGAATCAAAAATTAGAGTATAATTTTCCACTGGGGACGATATTTTGGCCAATTTTGCCGGTGGGAAGGGATCCAAGTGGGTCTGTAAGAAGGGCGTGTTTCTACGTATGAACTATGGATTGCAAAAAAAGATTACTTTTGTCATCTTTAACCCGTGTAATCTACCACGAAGTTTCATTTCTTGTAACCGATCTTAACAGATCCAACCCCAGGTACCTTGACTTTAACTCCCGGGGGAGGGTACGGTATGTGTCACCCTTAAGGGTACCTTTTTTGTATTTCCAAAGTCCCGCTAAGGGTCGGAAAAATCAGCCCCCCCCCCCGGGCCTTAACCTTGACAGAGGCCTGTCGCAGACAAAATTCGGACCCTGTCAGATGCAAATCTTTAAAATTTTCCAGGAAGCAGTGGAAATAACAAAAAGGCACATCGCCGTGCCTGATTGTCTTGCCTGTCCCCTCCCCCCTCCCCCCTTGGAAGCGACCCACAAGTTTGCATAGCGTGACAAATGATATCATTATATCCCATCCGCTGTAAGACTAAGTCTGTAAGTCTGTACTGTACTGTAAGACTGTAAGTCTCCCCATTTTTGAGCAATTGAGATTTTTTTTTCAAATTCCTAGTGAATTTCATCTTATTTTGAGTCTCCAGCCTCCTCATTTTTACGGTTGTTCCGCCGAACCTGCGTATTTGTATTATTCGTATGGATTTTATCTAAACGTTTCTAGAGATCAGTTTTCAAATATTCCGTTAGTAAAAAATCAGTTGAGTTAAGTCTTTTAGTGTGGATTGCAGATATATAAGATAGAGTACAGTAATGGAGGGTTAGTGGTGACGTCAAAGAAATGTTACTTTTGAGTCAGACAAACAAGATGTTGATTTGAGTGTTTGTGGGTTTCAAGTGTCTAGCGTTGAGCTGATGAAGTACAAAGTGACTTTTTGCCGACACTTCTTATATCACTCGGGGTACCTAAGGCACTCCCCAATGGTCGCATGAGGTTCCATCTCTTAACGTAAATGTTTTTTTAGGTTTTTTTCGAAGCATTTCGATATAGAAAATAAGATGAGGCATGGTCAGATGGTCCCACTTGCCGAAAAATCGAAAAATTTCCAAAAAACCTAATTTTTCAGTCAATTTTCATGATTTTGATGACGTCACAGAAATAAGAATTTGAATAACTTCTATTAGGAGAAAGCTTTTAACTTCGAGCCAAAACAGTTTTTTTGCAAAATTAGCTGACGTCAGCAAAGATATTTAATTTTTTTTGGTGGATTGCTTTGTTTTATTGATTTACACCTTTGGTAAAAATTTGAATTCAAAATCTTTCTAGATAACTTAATAGAAGTTATTCAAATTCTTTAGAAAAATGGCGAATTTGTAAGCCATTGGATACTGACATTGTTTTCAGTAGTAGACCCTAAAACTCAATTTTGTTTGGCTCCTATAGGATCTAAAATCTGTATTCAATTCAAAACAAAATCCACTCAATATTGTCAAAAGGTTTCAAGTACCAGAGAAAGAGAGAGTGTAGTCATCGAGTTTCAAGCCCGAAGGGCTAGAGGCGATACTCCTGGATGGGAAATGATATATAGATATTTCTCATCCAGAACGCCCGCGTGTAGTTTTTACACAAACGCCGGATTGAAATTAAAATTTATCGCTAGATTTAAAAAAAATATAGTCCTCTAAAACAAAAGAACCGTTAGATACAATCCGTTGTCATGGTTACGGCGCGTTCTATGCGCGTTTTGGATGGGAAATAAGAGGCTTCAATTTCTCTTGCCTGAGAGGGGTTAAATTTTCGCCCCTTGAAACTCAATGAGTGTAGTAGCGGAATTAGCCAAGAAATCACCTGTAGCAACCTACAACATATTTTGATTTTATTGGTTTAAGGAATTTTAATATTACCTTTTTATGTCGTTGATGTGCTTGGTGATTACGGTTGTGGTGGTGATGAGGTGCATTGTCTAAACGATCATAATCTTCACCATGATGGCGTCTTTTCCCGTTTGGATTCCTCTGGTTTCCCCGATGATAATCCTGATCAGGTGATGAGGAACCTTGTCTACAACAATCAAACATGTTTTCGAGCTCAGGCTAGATTTTCAAAGAAATCTTTCGTAGGTCTTTATAGATATTCTAAACTTTTGGTTTTCACATCTAGTCATAACCAGCAATTTTGCAACACGAACAAAGTGACTGACATATTAATTCATTTTTATTACTTTTTGTGAGCGTTTTTAAAATTATTTTGGTACTTCATAGCGTAATGATAAAATTGTAATCTAAAAAAGGAGGAGGGTAAAAAAGGCCTAAGTATACCTTATAAGGGTAATGGATGCCCTCTCAACCATTGGAATTAAAATGAACAGTCACGGTTTGAAAAAGTTGAATAACGAAATCTTGTCAAATTTTCAAAAGAATTTTGATTTGATTTTGATTTTTAGATTATTAACAGCATGCCGCCTTCTTCAAGATATGAATAAATTAATAAATGAATGGAGAAATATATTCAAATTCTTAAATGGGCCCCCACACAGTCGGGAACCTCTCATAAATTTTCTTATTTTCATTCTGATAGAATCAGATTTACATTTATTTTGCAAAAAATTCAAAATTTCATACATTTAATTTTACGACATAATACTACTATAAATATCTCATGTTAAAAATTACCTGGATTTGAAAGAAATTCGTTTATTTGAAAATTTACTTTTTTTCTAAAAGTCATAATAGCCTCTCAGAGACCACATCCGGAAACTTTAATAAAAGTTTTGTCTCTGTAAACGCCAGTTTAATGGTCAACCTGAGTCATTGTCATTATTGATCATTGACTACGTTCATTCATTTGTCTCTTAATATAGATAAAAAATCCATTAAGAATTTCTGAATGTTAAAACGATGTTCATGCTAGAAGATCTATCGTTAGATGGTAAACTTTATAAGAGCGCTGTGTCACTGCAACGGTTCTCCGTGAAATAAACCTAAAGGTTTTACCCTAAGAATCAACGAATCGTGACTTATTCTGCAGATTTACGGTTTCTGAATTTTCTGCACGGACCAGACGGAAGACACTCAACATTCTTAAGATTACATAGTCTACAATGGACTTTCAAAGGACTTGAACCTGGGAATGAAACTCGCTTTTCAACTTGATTATTGTCTCCGTAAACACCGGCGCTTCTTTTGCCAACGAATCTATTGCAAGGAGGACCATAGCAGCCCCTGTTACGACAAGCTTCTCTACAAATTGATCTCAAATCGACGATCCCTTGAGCAAAAGTGCTTCTGTTCCAAATAGTTTCCATTCGCCGTTTGCCGATTCCACTTTCTTTGCCGCTATTTACAAGTCTTTTTACTTCCTGACCGTATCCAAAGACGTTGCAAGGTGGTCCAAAGCAATTGTTATTTGCACACTTTTGTCGACATAGTTTCCTAATCGATATTCCTTGGGACATACCTACAAATGTCCTTTTAATTTCTCTCTCAGTCTCCCGTCCATAACCAAACATATCGCAAGGGGGACCTAAGCAATTTTCGCTTCTACATGCTTGTCGGCAAACAGACCTTAATCTACCCTGAGGTAGGGCTCCCCTTTTGATAGATCTCCTCTCCTCGCGGCCATAAACGAACGCATCACACGGTGGTCCATAACAATCATTGCTTAGACAAAAACTTTGACAGATTGATCTGAGACTTCCCTGTGGTAAAGCTCCTCGCTTTGTTATTGATTGCAGACGGACCAAGTCGGTGTGTTGCTTCATATCTTCAAGTATTCCGTCATATTGTTTCTTTAACAGCTGAAAGAGGTATGAAGATTGTGATTCTAGCTGTTCAATAAGTGTTAAGAGAGTTGTTTTATTTTTATGCTCCCTACTATCGATACTACGTTGCGACCCATACCATCATCCTACACGCATCTCCGACTTAAATTTACTCAAAGCATTTACAATCAGTTCCAAAATACTTGGCACAAAAAGGAAATTTCCCATGAAATTTTATAACCACAAACGATTTGTAAGTGCTCCATATTAGGTTGCAAAGGTAGAGTTTTAACTCTGCAAAAAGTACAAAAATGGTCCGGTAGGGCTTTAAATATAGCCTAGAAACCAATAAATCCCTCCCAGATCGAAATATTCGATGAAATTAAGTTGACGGCCCGAAATTAACATTCTCGCACGAACTTCAATTTTCGAGAAATGGTAAAATAGCCTGTTTCATGGGAAATTTCCTTTTTGTGCCAAGTATTTTGGAACTGATTGTAGATCGGAGATGCGTTTAGGATGAGGAGCAGGTGACTTTATTGAATAATAATCTTCTAAAAAACCCACAAAAATGCAAAAATAATAACTCGGAGAAACTATCTATTTTAGTACTCGTGATGCAAGGATTATCTTCTGCTACGATGCGGAAACCACTCCAAAAGTATTTAGTCTAATCATACTAGTTTGGTTTCCACATGAAGGCAAGAATAAAATTTTTAGAATCTGATTTCCACTCTTTGGGAGGAGTATGGGAGTATTTAAGTAGCATACCTTCCCGTAACGAAAACTTCTCCTTGATTCGACTGGGTAAATTAAAACCAAGACAAACGATACCAAAAGATGCAACTCCATAACGAACTTTTGAAATTTTAAATTTTTCTAAGACTTCTTTTGTAAATTATTTAAAATTTTCACTTTTCCAATTTGAGATTTTTTTTATAGTGAGCGTTGAGTGTTCAATGAACTAGTACGGATTTTAAGGTTTTACATTACTTTTTATATCCAAAGTTCAAAAGAAGTCTTCCTTTCAGTTTCGTATTGACTTCATCAAATTTTCAAGAAGGTTCATTTAGATTTCCCGATTTCCATAGAGTATTATTTTTAAAAGTTTATTTAAAATTTCAACAAAAAAGGGACGTTTTGTTTCCCTTTTTAGGCCAGCCTTGTGTGTGTACTTATCAATTTATATATTTATGTTACGTCACGCTTTTTTTCTTAAACATTATTTGAAGTTCTAGTTTGAGTAAACGATTTAATTTATTATTTGAAGTTCATAAACAATTCTTTTACCAGGTGCCCCCTTTTTCAACGGATATCTATCATTTCCTTGTTGCCTCCTTGGAAACTGGGACCCTGTAGTGTTCTGCGAAACAAGGATAAGATTTGAATTTGTTGAATAATCAAAATTTTCTACAGTACGGATGTTTTTAAAACGGCAGCTGTATTCCTCATGTATTGGTCTTTAGAACTTTTTAAGTTGCCGTTTACTAGTTATAGATTTGACCATTTTTGATCTAAAGGCTAGAGGGCATATGTAAGCCACCTTACAAAATTTAGTCATTATTTTCCCGATTTTCCCGTTTCGATGGGGGTCGTGTTCCCACCTCTTTAAATGACGTCATATTACTACTAATATGTTTTAAATTTTTATTACAATGAAAAACTTGCCATGCACGCTTGATTTTCAAAATTGAAAGTATTCAAGCAATTCAAAGCAATTCAATGTATCGGTGGTGAGGCTTTTTCATAAGAACTTAATTTCAAATTACAATCTCAATTCCTTTTTAATTCGAACCATCTGGTCACGGGTTTTAAGTAAGGTTTGGCGGTCTTCTGCAGTGAAAACATGCATTTCTTTTATCTCCTATACTCTTTTAGTTTGATACTTTAAGGTAATGTACATTTCTGCACTAAGATTCCTTTGCCACTTTTCTAGCGGAAAAAGACCAGGAGTTCGGGTCGCTGAAAAATAAACCTCGGAAAGTTAGGCATTTTCGTGAGTAAACAAGATTTTACGTACCTTTAGAAACAAACCCTTCCCAATTTCATGCCAGTTATCCCAAGAAAATAGCGTAAAGATTCCGGAAAAGTGACAAGAATCTTAGTGCGGAAACGGGAATCTTATACAAAACGACGGTGACAATAGTAATTATACATACCTTATCGGCCAAAACTTAGTCGGCCCTAAATGACTGACTAAATTTTGGCTTGGTGGCCTAAATTAGGGCCGACTAAAAATTTGGGCCAACTAAAATTAAGGCCGACTAAGTTTTGACCGAGAAGGTATACTAGGCTATCGGTTTTTGTGGCAAATTGGACTGAACTTTAATATAACGTTCCGAGAAGTCCGCATATCAGTTTAAAAAAGGACAAAGATCTTTAACACAATGCTTTTACCGTGTTTTAACTCTTCATTTAACATCACAGGAAGATAAAATGATAGAAACACGCCTTTAATGAATAATTGATGATCGGAATTTGATGATAACAAACACTCTGCTTTTTTTGGTTTTGAATTTTAGAGTTGATTAAATTCAGAAGGTTTAATATCCTGTCTAAGTGATTTACCAGAAACATTCATCTTTTTTAAGTAACAGTTGAAAAATATCGCCTGTGATCAAAACGTTAACCCGCCTGTTCGTTTTAAAGCTGAAAAGTTATAAAGTACTCTTAGGTTCCAAATAAACGGCCCCCCCCGCTTGTTAATTTTTCGAAAATTTTCCAACCCCCCGGACCTTATGAGGACCCCCCGTTTATTAATCTCTAAGAAAATTTTCAGCTGTCAAAGTGAAGGCCCCTTATTTTGCTCTAAATAGCCTGATTATAGCCTATTTTTACCTTATTTTTGGGTTTCAAAAGTACAATTTCCAGCCCCCCGGCAATTAGGTCCCCCCCCGTTTATCAAAATCTAGAAAATTTTCCAACCCCCCCCCCCGGTTTATTCGAACCCCCCCCCCCCCCGTTTATTTGGAACCTAAGAGTAATGATTTCAAGTTTTTTTCCCAAGAATTGTTTGCATTTTGATTGAGATTTTACGACTTTTAAAGATATTTACAAAAGTGTGAGAACATTAGAATTGAAATTCGTTGTCTAGAATAGGCAATTAGTTCAATAATGCAGGTTCTTAAGTTTCACATCTTTTTATAAGGAACATACAAAAATCTTTTAAGCCTAATAATGTTCTTATTTTTACAATTTTGTGAGTATTTTTTGTGCCATTTTCTATGAAATTCGAAGCCATTTAATCTTATAAAAGTTTCACAAAATAACTTAATTCTTTTTATCGAAATTTGTAAAGACGAACAAACAATGGATGAAAGAATTTTTTTCAGCCAAAAACCTTGGGCTAAAGGATCGAAAAGGTTGAAATACGAGATGCTTAAAATACTTTTACAGGTCTCGTTTTTATGTTTATATTTTTTGTAATCTTAAAAAAACTTTTAAAGAGTATTTAATTCTTCATTTACAAATATGTAATATTTAGGCATACAAACTTTCGCGAGCAGAAACTTTTGCGAGGTGAGAAACTGACGAAATCTATGACATTTACTTTCGCGAATTTTAGGAAAAAATGTTTTTCGCAAGCATAAACTTTCGCGAATCGTTGGATAAAAATTAGACTAGTAAACAACGTCGTTGTTTTTCGCTACAGCTTACGCTTGCAATCGGCTCACTACGTTTGCTGAATGCTATTTTTTCTTTCCAAACCAATCTCCCGCAGTAATTTGTATTTTCTATGTACTATTACCGCGTTCCTGTGTCCAAGGAAAGGCAGACGGCCGCCCAACGACATTAAAAAGGCATTAAATGATAAAAATATGCCGAACATTTGATAATTATTACGATTTCGCAATTTCGAGGTTTTATTAGCCTGTAGTATAGGCGTCACCCGCGTTTTTTCTACGCAATTATAGAAATGGAATGAAAAATCCCGGTTTCTGGTTGGTGAGGCTCGCTAAGTTTTATAGACTTCCAATTTTTTTGAGAATTTTTCACGAGCATAAACTTTCGCAAATTTCGCGAAAGTTTCTGCTCGTGAAAGTTTGTACACCTAAAGATAATTTTACGCAAAATTAGTATGAAATTAGTGTAACAAAACAAAAGTTATTAGTGTAAAAAGTTATTAGTGTATAAAGTGTAACAATAAGTTAAATTACATAAACAAAGATCATGCAAACCTAGGTCTCTCTTTCAAACGTTCCTCTGATGTCTTCAGCTTATCATCTTTGCAAGTCTTTCGAATGATCTCAATGATATGTTTTAATTTTTCTTTCTTCTTGAGACATTTTCTTTTCCCATCATAAATCTCAAAAGCCTTTGTAAAGTAAGACAGTGCATTTGGTAACCTTTTTTGTGCAAACAGTATACTTCCCATGAGATCATACAATTCTGCAGTTTGTAGAGAACAGTCCCCAAACCAATTCTCACATTTTTCAATAGCTCCATCTAAGAGTGATTTTGCATCAACCAGTTTATCCTGTTGCATCAGAATCTTACAATGTATTTGTAAAGTCGATATTTGCTTTTCATTAAGATCAAGAGTTTCATAGATTCCTAATGCTTCAGAGATATTTTTCTCGATTTTATCATAATCACTAATTTCTCTGAGTGATTCTACTTTACAAAGTAAAGTAAAAAGTTCTGCTGTCTCTTGGAAGTCATGTCCATTCTCATCAATAGAAATACTCAAAGCTTTTTGTGCTGAATCATTTGCAGCATCAAGATTTGCATACTTTTCATTAAGCAGCTCAATATTTACCATTTGTTTGTACAAGTTAATTGCAAGGTGTTTATAAGTGTCATCCATTTTATGGACATTTTCTAAAGCTTCCTCAATAAATTCAGTACTTTGTCCAAAATTTCCAAGCTTACTTGAGGTATCAGCCAAAGCTGATAGAATTGATACACGCAGAAGCTGAAATTTGATACTCCCAGACTGAGTTTTGTCAGAAACAAGTTTTGCTTTTAACAAACAGTTTTCTGAAGCTTTATCTCTTCCTAACTTTAAATTTGTTTTTCCAAGAATTAAGTACATGTTTTGAAGAAGACTTTCAAGCTCGAGATAAGGAACAGAACCTTTGTTTTTGTTCTGAACTGCTAGTAGAATGTCACGTGCCAAATTTGCATGTTTCAATGATTGCTGGTGGTACCATTTCCCTTTGGTGTATGCTTCTGCAAGTTGGATATGTGCTTCTGCTGTTCTCCAGTCATCATGTCCAAATATTATTTTACATAGTCCCAAACACTTAATTCTGTTTACTTTTAGTGACTCAAATTCAAGGTATGTGTCATCTTCCTTCCGCAAAGTTGCTAACAAAATTTCAGGACTTTGAATTGCAAATTCATCACCACCAACATCCTCTAAATTTGTACTTTCAAATAAATTATGAAGCTCTTTATCAGTTTCTGAAAAGTCTTTACTTTCATCTACATGATCATTTTCACTTTCATAAGATTCGCCATCAGATTCTTCAAAACTTTCTTCATCTTCTTCAAATTCTGACAAACTGTATTCTTCGTCCGCCATATTTGTTTTGATTTCGATTGTAAACAATCTTTTACCTGAATAAATAGAATGTTCTGATTTTATTTGTCACGCGCCACGAAATATCACAAAGAGAGATTCGATACTCAGAATGACCGCGCAAGCACATTTCAAGTATAGGAGTCACTTCAGGTAATTCCAACATGCGGAATTTTGGAAGATTTTCAACTGTTCGACAGCACTTTTACCCAGAAATCTTTATCTGACAGTAAGTTACTTATCCATGTATAGCGTATAGTAAATTTTCTACTCAGGCTTGATTTGTAGTGTGTAGGGCCAAGGAGAACCCTGGCAGCTTGATTTTTTTTCAGTTTATAGAGGTTAATTGTCATCACAGGGACGGGGATTTAAATATTTTTTTATTATATATTCAGGAAAAGGGCGCTAATCGAAAGCATCCCAGTCTGGAAAGGAGGGAAATGTTATGCAGGAGCTGCACCAACTTAACTGGGAAAAGTTGAAGGCAGCAGATCTCAAACCTCAAATCTATGCCGGAGATATCCGGCGCGCACAAGCCGCAATTTCCAGAGACTGGATGGGGAAAGTGTCTATAGTTGGCAACTATAGATTACTATTAGTTGCGAAAATTAGCCTCAAAGCCTCCTGCTACTCAACCAAATAGAAATAGAAATAGACAGTCCTGATTCAGTCACGACCCTCGACATGGCCCGAGAATTCTCGGGCCTCTTCAGGCCATGTTCGGGCCGAGAGGCCGAGAGACTCTATCAATTCTTTTGGCCCGAACATGACCTGAGTCATTCGGGCCATGTTCGGGCCATGTCAGAAGATTCCATATTTAAATTGATTCAGCATGCCCAGTCAAACAAAATAGTACAAAATAAGATTTGTCTGTTTTGTTTATATCGCTCAAAAAAACTTACGAGCTTCCCGTTGACACGCTTCAGTTTTAAAACCAGGACCAGTTTACTAGCAAATATTTCCACCCTAAGTATATTTATAACCATGTTTTCATACCAAATAAGACATTTAATATTTATATGAATTTACAACATTCATATATTTAATATAATTAAGAGAAACCAAGTTTTTCTCAAAGAAAATGTTAAAAAAATTCAGTCCTGAAATTACACGCCTGTTTAAATCATGTTTTTAAAAATTGGCCCGAGTGTGGCCCGTGCGTGGCCCGCGTGTGGCCCGAACACGGCCCGAATTCTCGGGCCAGCTCGGGCCAGCTCGGGCCATCCTCGGGCTTTAAGCAAATTCCAATAAAAGTTTTGGCCCGAGAATTCTCGGGCCATGTCGAGGGTCGTATTCAGTCAGGCACATCCTGGCAAATGAACGGGGTGAGCATTTGCATGGGGCTTTCGTCACCCACTGCAAATGAGATAGGACATCTCAGGCTAAAAGTGTAAAAATGAATAAAAATGAACTTCAAACTGAAAACGGGAAAAAAGGTAGAAAGCTGGGAACTTTATTTTTTTGTTAAAAGTTTCTTCAATCTTCAAAGAAAAAATTGACCCATGGAAAAAAAATTTCATCTATGCAGTGTTCCGTCTAATCTTGGTTCTCTGCCGAATCTTGGTCCCTTGCCGAATCTTGGTCGCGCTTGCCTAATGTTGGTCAGCAAACGCTTTACCAAGAGCGAGTCGAGTTCTAATTCAACCGCAAACGAATTATCGAGTACCATTGTGCCGATAACTTCGATGTACGGAGGATAGTACTCGAACTCTAAAATATCAATATAGGTAATTCAGTTCTTAAAGCTTTCCACGCCAAATAATTACTTGTGGTTCAGAAAAATAAAAAATACGCATGACGTAAAGGGTCATTTTGCCGCTACTTTTATAAAAAGAAAGTAATCCCGATCTCAAGCAATCTGATTGTGGCAACTTGTTGTGTCGAACAATCTTCAAGTATAAATAAGGGCGATCGATGTTAAATAAATTGTGGATTCGAGAAAAGATTATTCAATTACTTTTTTGTAAGAAACTGCCTAATTATGTGCAATAACTTAGGCTACGCAGGGACCGCAATTAATTCACAAGACCAACATTAGGCAAGAAAAAACGTTGCCGAATGATGTCCCTTAAGTCACAAGACCAACATTAGGCAAGGAAAATGTTGCCGAATGATGGAAATTAAGTTGCAAGACCAACATTAGGCAAGGAAAATGTTGCCGAATGATGTCCCTTAAGTCACAAGACCAACATTAGGCAAGAAAAAATGTTGCCGAATGATGTCCCTTAAGTCACAAGACCAACACTAGGCAAGAAAAAACGTTGCCGAATGATGTCCCTTAAGTCACAAGACCAACATTAGGCAAGGAAAATGTTGCCGAATGATGGAAATTAAGTCGCAAGACCAACATTAGGCAAGGAAAATGTTGCCGAATGATGTCCCTTAAGTCACAAGACCAACATTAGGCAAGGAAAATGTTGCCGAATGATGGAAATTAAGTCACAAGACCAACACTAGGCAAGGAAAAACGTTGCCGAATGATGTCCCTTAAGTCACAAGACCAACATTAGGCGAGGAAGACGTTGCCGAATGATGTCCCTTAATTCACAAGACCAACATTAGGCAAAGAAATGTTGCCTAATGATGTCCCTTAAGTCACAAGACCAACATTAGGCAAGAAAAACGTTGCCGAATGATGTCCCTTAATTCACAGGACCAACATTAGGCAAGAAAGACGTTGCCGAATGATGTCCCTTAATTAACAGGACCAACATTAGGCAAGAAAGACGTTGCCGAATGATGTCCCTTGAGTCACAAGACCAACATTAGGCAAGAAAGACGTTGCCGAATGATGTCCCTTAAGTCACAAAACTAATATTAGACTGTTGAACGTGCTAACCGCACTGGCTCAACTTCAGTATCTTTGAAATCATTTGTAGGTCAAATTGTAAAATTTATGGCTTAAGGAAAATTTTAGCATTCCTTAAATAGGTTTTAGCCTCGTTTAGGCTAAAAAACTCGTCCCCAGGCCTCAAAAATGATAATTTTCGAAAATGAAAAAAATTCGATTCGATATTTTTTTCGGACTTTTGAACTTTTCGATTTTCCACTTTCGATTTTGCCTAACGTTGGGCTACTCTGCCGAATCTTGGACCCGGGGTCTGGACCCGAGTTAGCGGCGACCAAGATTCGGCAAGTATCATAATTCGGCAGATCATGCAGTTCTTCAAAATGAAGCAAAATATTTCAAACCCGGTTCAATTGCGTGGGGTATTCAGCACTATTACATCACTTTTGTTTTCGACCCCTTGCATTTGCCACCAATCACAAGTGAAAAATACCCCGTTCATTTGCCAGGATGTGCCTGACTGTGATTTATACTAGCCTAGAAATCTAAGCTAGTTCGATTCAGTCACTTGAATAAATCTGATGGTTAAGTTGTGACTGAATAACTAGCTTAGGGACAGTAAACTCGGTAGCTTATCAACTGACAACAACGACAATTCAAATTTCGCGGTGAGGGATAACGTAAACTCACATAATTTGCATAATTATTCGTCGTTGACTTAATTCGTCTCATATCAAAAATATGAAATCACACACACAGAACACAATATCAAAACATTATTTAGAATTTTTTTATTTTGTCCTTTTTTCTATCTTCTGATTGGCTCTTATTGTAAGATTAGATAAACAAACTCTCCGTCTTACAGTTTATGCGCTCCTTTTGTAAAATATAAAATGAAATTCTATTGTAAAGTGTGCCGATGGAGAGTGAAGGAAAATTTGTTCATTTTTTTCAAAAAGTTATGTTTGTGTTTTATGGAAAAGTCAACAAGAGACAAATTCGTTTCTTGAGTGATAATTTTATGATTTGATATAAAAGTATTTTGTATGATTTTTACAAAGCTCATCATAAAAATAACCTTCAACAAAATAGATAAAAATTACTTTAGACTAGCAGGCTAAAATACCGTATACAAAACAATGTAATCAATCCCCCCCAAAAAAACATTTTCTTGAGTCTTGAATTCGTATAGCTGTCACTGAAAATAAGCACCGACAATTTTATGTTCTTCGAATATCAAAGATGTCATTGTCTGTAAAATCGAGCACAAAGTCTCAAATTCATAAAACAACAAGAAACCACAACCAGTCAAAAACCAAGAGCTGTCTATCATCTATCCATTCAGTGTGGCTCGAATCCTTCAGATCCTTGGTTAGAAAAAGCTATACCTGTTTACTTTTTTCTTGCCAGATTCAACAAGCCATCAACCAACAAAATTAATACTGACATCAAAAAGTTCACACGACCTTTCCACTAGACACTTCTAAATTATCTGCCATTATGAAGATGTTCCGAAATTAACCAATCGGGTTTACAATCGGAATTCCTCTGGGAGTTAGCGAGTCAGGAGATGTAAAGTTACGTAATAAGTAATACATAATTTTTCCAGGGGTGAAACGTATAAAAAAATTGAAACGGTTCGTTTTTTTCTTCATTATATATTTAAGTTTTCATTATTAAAATTCTAAAAATGCTAATTTGTAGACCATATAAGAAAATGGTTATATATTTCGCAAAATAAACACTTACAAAAGCTATTACTTACTATTTTTACCCCCGCTTTTTAAACAGCGTCTTCTGTGGGCGTGATATCAGGCGGAGACAAAACGCCCTCATCGTAAGATTCTCGGGTCGTCTTATTGTTTGTTCCTTTTGTCGAGTCTGTCGGTCCTATTGTTCATGCTAAATCCATACACGATGACGTCAATGTTTGGCGGCATACCTGAAAATAAAAACAAAAAGATTATTATTATTTTTGCATGAATTACGTTACCTTGTTATACGTCATTATAAAATTATAAAAAACGAAAGTGAGTGCGCAGGCCCTAATATTTTTTCTCTCGCGGTCTTCAGGGGAAAACGAAAGTGATCGATATTCTTCGAAGGAAGAACTTACCAAAAAAACCCCTAGATAAAAAGATGTATTTCGAGGTTGGGAATGGATCCTGCGAAGATGAAACAATTTTGACTAGGCGTTTTTTTGGCAAACCCAAAAACTCTAATTTTTTTCTTCCCTCAAGCTAAAAAGGTTACAGGTTTTGGGCAATCGAGGCAAAAATCAGCAAAAAGCTGGTGTTTTCCGTAAATCTGAGAATCGCGATAATATCCTCACTGCCATTACAGTATAATAAAATATCATGTCATGCAATCCAATCAGAATACAGAACTACAGCATAGGATCTGTACAAGTACTCTCTCTTATATATTGCCACATATGATAGTCAATGTTCAATCACAAATCTTTACTTTATTATTTGCCATTCTGGAAACAAGCAACTTTTGCTGTCTTTACGACGAATAGCATTCTTTTTTCTTCATCAGTTCAATTCTTCCCAAAAACAAGAGAAGCACTATCAGGTCGGGATCAGGTCTTGAAAACTTTTTCTGATACAGTATTCCAAATATATCTCTCGGCTCTCTCATGGTAATAGTCTCACATCATAATATAATCGAAGAAAGATCTTGCATTCAATGAGTCCCATCCTCTTCTACTCGTTTTCTAATAAAATAATTATAAACTTCTATCGCTCACGAAAACTCCCGATTTTTTACCACGTGAGCCACTCTGACCAATCAGAAGCTCACTGAATCCTGCGTTCATATTATGAACGCACCCTTTCCCTAAGCCAGTATTCCAAGGCAAACTTAAAATATAAAAAATCTTTAAAGCGCCGAAAAACGCTATATTGCCATAAGCCATGTGTCCTAGCCTTGTGAATACAGGCTTAGTTAACTAGGCTAAATTTATACCTGATTTATACCTTAAAGTGACAGTGTATAAGCTACTTTAGTAGGCGTACTTACTTTTGCGAGGTCGATAAATTACGAAATTTGCGACGTTTACTTTCGCGAATTTGAGGAAAAAATGTTTTTGCAAGCATAAATTTTCGCAAATTGGTTGGGTAAAAAGGAGAATTTTCGAATAAAAATTGCCTTAAAAGTGAAAAGAATTCCTTCAATCTGCTAAAGACGGTTGCTCTTTGACTTGCATTAAAGGATAATTTATCGACGGGTACAAAATGAATAAAACATAATGCATAATGGTATTGTGTAATTTACAGAACGATTTGTATTTTCTAAAACTCTCCTTTGTAGAGGCTAAAACCGCGAAAACCTCTTTAGAAGAGTTTCTTGTAAACATTCCAATCTGCCAATAAGAGGGATTTCCCGAGACATAATATTTACTTTTTTGAATTCAAACGAAAGAGAAAACATTCGAATCATAAAAACAAAGGATCTTCCGTCAGCATAAATAATAAGAAGATGCAACAGATCAGAAAGGTTTCCCCCTTCTTCTTTCTCAAAAAAAGGTAAACACATTTAAACGATTCGAAGTCTATTTTCTTTGATCTAGCTTCCGCAATAAGCTCTTTAATTTATATTTGCTGGATATTGGCTTATCTAACAAAAAGCATTCACATGTTTAATGCTTTGTAAGAGGGAAAACCCGTTGAAATTTATTAGAAATTGTTCAAAAAGATCTCCGAGAAAACCCAGAATAAAGATCTTGCTATTATAAAATTTACGTTCGTTTTCGCTTTCGAAAAGTAATATACGGAGGAGATATTTTCGTGTTTTTTCTACACTATACTATGAAAATCAAAATGGTGACAAGCATTTTCAGTGGATCATGGATTTTCTTCATCATCTAAAATTCAAATTTACAGCTTTCTACTTTCTACCCTTTGTTTTTTGGTAGAAAATGGTATATTTGTTTTGTTGAAAGTAACATCTTTCAAGTTCTCCTAGACTAGTAAACTAGTCGTTGAAAACAGACCTATTATACAAAAAATCAAGCTCCAAATAGAAGTTGCGTCTCTTTTCTGAATTTCAACGACTAGAAGCTACTTCCCTCAAAAAACGTTGTTTAATTTTACAACTTTTTTTAGGTTTTTGAGAATCCATCCAACTTTTTTGACTAAATGATATTTCATAGTAACATTGAACATGGGAACATATAAATAAATGAGCATTTATAAAAACGCAATAAACAGAAAGAAAAATAAATGCAATCCCGCACGGGTCAGACATACAGAAATCTGTACGTCTCTCCTTACGATTTTAGGTGAAGAAAAAAAGGCGTTGGAAGTAGCTTCTAGTCGGTTATTTTCCTTTTCTCTCACGCGCGCTGAATATTTAATTAATGTTTACATTATTTGATTGACAGTTTTATTATAAGGTTATAAGTAATAACCGACTAGTTTACTAGTCTAAAGTTCTCCTTATTATAGACTCTAAAATTGACATTTTCAAATAATTATTATGCATTATGCATTATGCAATACTGTATGCATTATGTTTTATGCATTATGTACCCGTAGGATAATATATGCTGATTTATTACAATTTCAAGGTTTTTAGATTTCCAATTTTTTAAAGAATTTTTCGCAATGTGTAAACTTTCAGTTAGGAACATTTGGCAAGTTCCTGTACGCGGTCACAATCTTTTAGTACTTTTTTTAGCCTAGACGATGTAGCAAACATAGTAAATATCAGCACATTTAATTGGCTGAAAATTTTTTTTGCGTCAGAAAAACTTTTTCAAACTTTCAGCAATGATTGACCAAACTGTTGCAATGAAAATTATCCAGCACATTTTTATCTTCTTAATCTTCAATGAAGCACCGAAAGTTTACTGAATTTAAGCACATAAGATATTCTTATAATTATTGATATTCACTGAAACACCGTTCGTTGTGCGCTGCGGTGGAGTGTATGACATAACTCGCGCAGTAACTAACTCGCCTTTTGTTGGAAGATCATATTGGGCGTTTTGGCGTTATCACCCTCTCGAAGCAGCGGGCGCCTCTGTCTTTCCGCAACGCTTTCCACTATTTTAGATGGCCATAACAATAGATCCAAAAGGGCGCCATAATCTTGGAAGATGATTTGTTTTGGTCTCCAGCTTTGGGAAGTAGCAATGTTTTTGGTTGTTTTTGATGGAAAATAGTAAGAAACTTAAGTTTACAAGTGTCATTTAGTTTTTACTGGCTTATAGAATGGCAGGATCCTGGATGGTTTCCCTAACTGAATTTTGCAAATTGCCCTGTTAAGAATTTTCAAAGACATTTACTTTTGCGAAAAAGGCCAAAATTTGCAAAAATCGCGAAAGTTTCTGTTCGCGAAAGTTTGTACGCCAATAAGATTTACCCCCTGGAAGAACCAAAAAATTCTCTTTTAGACCCCCTGGAAATTCTGCTTGAATTACCCCCTCAAAATGTTCACCCGTCACTGTATGGATATAAAATGGAATGGCCCATTGTACCTTGGAGAGGTATTTTCAAATTTGTTGGTCTTTCTAGTTCAATACCCTCGTTCTTTAGGGTCCAAATACAGGAAAGAGCTTTCTTATGGTATTATATTCTATGCAATGAGTTATGCGATAATAATTTGATTATGCTTATCAAAATTTTTTATTTTAGGATCCACACACAATGGAAACAAAACTGATTGTTAAAAACATTCCAAATAAATTTAGTGAGCAAGATAAGATTGAGTTTTTACAATTATTTGGTTGTCAGAATGTAACATGCCTAAATGGAAAATTGAAAAGCTGTTGCTTTGTTGATTTTCCTGATGCTGAATCCACCAAACAAGCGCTGGATGTTTTACATCAATTTGAGATATTAGGAAAGAAACTTGTGGTAGAATATGCTAAACCTATTCATCAAACAACAGCAAATGAAATTGAAGCTCAAAAAGTTTTTGATAGAAAATCATTTTTCCTTGACAAAGCAGGAACAAAAGATTCAGCAGATAAAACTAATTTGGATAATGAGAATGATCTATCACAATGTGGATTAGCTCCAAGCTTAGGGTTAAATCATAATTTTCCATCTCACTTACATTACAAATACCCTGAACCTAACGTACAAATATTAACAAATATAGCTAATGCATTAGCAACTGTTCCAAAGTTTTATACCATGGTTTTGAATTTGATGAATAAGATGCATTTACCACCCCCATTTGCTGGTTTAACTCCGACTCCACCTCTACCAGATAACAAAGTCAACATGCAAGATGCATCAGTCGATACCACAGATTTGGCAAGTTATTGTTCTAGTGAAGAATCAGAACTTGAGAGTGATAGCGAAAATAAAAAACATGAAATTTACATCAATAATCCAACAATCAGTCAACCTATACGTAAGAGGAAAAGGTTGAGGGCAGCTGCTAGTAAGGACCAAGAAAAGCTGCAAATGAATAAACCTGTTAAATCAGATCTTCAAACTGAATCACCTTTTGAATTGACAACATCAGTTAAAAAATTGGAGTTCAAACTTGGAAATAGTATAAAAGATGCAGTTGAAAAGAAAGCTGCACCACCAGTTCATTATAGTATTTTTGATGAAAGAGGCCAATTTGGGAAAATTGAACCTGTTGCTAAAGTTGTTAAAGTAGATGAGAAAATTGAAAAACATGTGGTAATGCCTGATGTTAATGAAACTATTTCTTTTGAAATTGAAGGACAAAATATTGCAAAAGTAGAACAAAGTACAATAGAGTCCGAAGATGAAGAAGAAGAAGAAGATAACGCTGATTATATTACAGCAAAAGTGTTGAAAGAAAATAAAATATCTTCTGAAGAAATTCTTAACATGAACCAATTCAAAAATTATAAAGGAGGTGACAAAACCAATCGTTTATATGTCAAAAATATTGGAAAGCAAGTATCAACAGACGAGTTATTGTTTATTTTTAAAAGGTTTGTGAGGAATTGTACAGAGGAGGAGAAATCTACGCTTGAGTTGCGGCATATGAAAGAGGGACGTATGAAAGGACAAGCTTTTGTGACATTTCCAAACGAAAATATTGCAGAAAAGGCTCTGAGACAGGTTCACGGTTACATCCTTCAAGAAAAACCATTAGTTATCCAGTATGGAAAAGCAAACAAGAAGTGATCATATGTATTTCCTCTAAAAAGTATTTCAGCTGTGATTTAACTATTAGTGTATTGAAAAAATAGTGCTGAAATTTAACTCAATAAATCTGTGAGAGTATGTTGCGATGAAATCACTTTTTAGAGGAAATGCAGTTTTGTTCAAATTAATATTTTTACTAATGTTTTATAAATACTGTATATTTTTATTTGTTTTAGTTGTATTTACGAAATGAAATTTCCTTAGCTACTATGGTTGCTATTGCCATTTTTTGGAAATTTGTGTGGTTTTATGGTCTAGAATTTTGATTTCTACACAAGTCATATGGATAGAAACACCTGGAAAAACTACTACTCTTTTTTGCAATATACTCATACCCCTCCTCATATGAACCAATTTCAATTGTAAAATATGCTCCAACAACGCTTTGCCCTTTGTTAAATTGTTGTGTAAAATGCTTTCTACCTAGAAATCGAATCCTTCTATAACCTAAAATTTAGTGAAATTCTCAATCCCTACTGCATCATGATAATCTTTTATTTTCAAGTAATCTTATTTTTATCCCTTAGACAAAAAGAAAAACGTTTATTACAATAATGTCAGAGGAAAGCTTACCACCAGACTGGATCAAATGTATGTCAAAGAAATTCAAACAAGCCTATTTTTTCAATACGCAAACAAATGAAACATCATGGGTCCATCCCTTACTCAAAAACAAGGTAATTTTAAAGTTAAACTTCCCTTTTATGGACTTTATAATGAATTTTCGAAATTGAGATTTTTTTGCAAGGAAAAAATTGAATTTGAAAATGGGCTTTTCCAGAAAAAATTTGAATATGGGGGGTGGAGGAGATAAAAATTTTTGGAAATTCACCCCTCCCCCCTGCGATAGTAGGTCTAACCCCCTAGACAAGCATTAGTTTACCCCATGGACAATCAAAATTACCCCCAAACAGAGCAAGTTTACCCCCCGGACAAGGCAAATTTTGTAGATTTTTACTACCCCGGACACTATATCCTCCATCCCCCATGTATGGACATTTTCTGGAAGAGCCCAATCTCAGAAATTTTTTGATCTAATTTCATTTAAAGCGTCATAGTCTACATAAGACGAAGAATAACTAGCAACCTTTTTCTTACTCACACCATACCTTTGTTGTTTCAGGGAGTACCAGATGAACCAACTGAAAAGACTAAGCCTTCAAAAGGTGACATAAATGCAAAAATGAAAAAGAAAAAGACTGATGAAAAAACGAGCAGCGGCAAAGAGCCCAACAAAAACCTCAAAATACCAAAACAAACCAAACCACCTATCAGTAAAGCCAAAGAGAAACCTGATCCTAAGAAACTCTCCTCAAAAGAACTAGAAAAGCTGGGAGTTGCTCAACGAAAAAGGACAGAGAAAATAGCTTTATGGGCTGAAAATGTAAATAAATCATCCAGTAACCCTAAGAACTCTTCAGAGACTCAAAAAACGAAACCGAAAAAGAAAGCTAAAGATACATCTGTAACTTCAAATGATGAACCAAAGACAGAGACTGCTAAAGAACCAACATCAAAGACTGCTAAACGGTTGTCAGAAATTATTAACAAAAAGACTGTCGACACTTCCAAAAAGATACCAAAAATACCGAAAAAAGATAAAAATAAAACCAAAGAAGCTGGAAAAGAGACTGAAAAGAATACAACAAAGGAACTGAAACCTCAAACAGAAGACAATGAAAATCCTTTCTTGTTATCGTCAAAGATTTCTTATGCTAACTATATTGAATCGCCAAACCCTTTTGCGCCAACAACAAAATCAAGTAGCACGGCAGAACCAAAATATGACAATTTTGTAGACTCTCCAAACCCTTTTGCACCGACAGCAAAACCTAACAGCTCAAAAGAACATATCAATTATATTGAGTCTCCACATCCTTTTGCACCGACCACAAGAACTTTCAATAGAGAATCCAGCAACAACATTCAACAAAATGAAACTGACGAGGATATGACGGAGGATGAGAATTTAGCTGACCAGCAAATTCATTTCAACAAATCTACCCAACAACAACAAAATAGTAACATATTTAACACACATCAACAACAAAATCCATTTAAAAAAGAACAACCTTTTACGTTTCAACAACAAAATAACCCTTTTCAACAAAATGTAAACAATTCTGCTCAACATCCACAAACTAGCACTTTTGGGCAAAAAAATGGATTTCATCAACAAGACCCTCAACCAACATCACACAGCGGTAGATTAGAGGAACAATCTTTGGCTAACTATGCACCGATAGTTCAAGAAGGAGAAGCTTCAGATATGGAAATTGATGACGTCGTACAATTTAGTAAAGAAATCATGAAAGAGGTAAACCTTATTTTTACCCTGTTTTATGGCAGTCTAAATGATTTTATTGTTATTAATATCATTATTGCTGAGAGAGTCTTTTCAGATTCCAGCCTAAAAATGGTGTTTTCAAGAAATGATGATCTTCAATTAAAGATACATTTAAAAAAAGGTTCAATTAAAAATATAGGGATAAGCATTACTGCATGGTTGCAGACACTATTTAATCCAATAAATTCAAAATCTGATTTATTCGTTCATCCATCAATGACAGGTCTGGGGTTGCTAAGCCAAGTTGTTAGGCCTTTTGGCTATTTCCTTGATTGAATCCTCAGCCACAGAGTTGCCCTAATGACCATTTCTAGTATCTAGAAACCTTGTGGTATTTTGTTTCAGATTCGTGAAATGCGGAGTGAGAATGTTGTATCAAAGCCGGCTGTTGCAACTGAAAATGCACCCATGGAAGTGAAAAACCTCATTTACACGGTAAACTAAGGATATCAACGAGTCACCCATATGACACATCCTAACTTTTTATTTGATCATTTATCTTTGATAGAGCTTGATATTGATGAATTGTTTTCAATTAACCTTCTTTCATCATCCAGAAGTATATTGCTTCGTTAAATCGATGCTTACTGTACAGACTCTAATATGTAGGGTTTTAGTCAAATTATTTTTGTGTGTTTCAGGATCCATTGTACATAGTACTTGACACTAACATTTTGTTAGCTCATTTGAAATTTGTTAGTGATCT
The DNA here is from genome assembly GCF_902728285.1 of Clytia hemisphaerica. NCBI lineage: Eukaryota > Metazoa > Cnidaria > Hydrozoa > Leptothecata > Clytiidae > Clytia > Clytia hemisphaerica. The sequence goes on from NW_027103599.1 coordinate 42,628, forward strand.
CAAAGATTATCCAATCCCAGGTAAACAAAATATTGAAAAATTTTCATGTCTTCATTATGATTTTAATCTATTATTCCAACAGTGTTATATATTCATCTGTTGGCTGTTGGCAGAACTAGGATTGAGAGAGTCTACCCCCTTTTCTATTCGCGCTAGACCTGGGAAGTGGAGCGCTACACCTAATCTCAGCTCCCAGTAATTTATCGCCTAGATCAGATTACCAAATCTAAGCTACTCATTCACTAGAGTTGGTGGTGACCAGGGATTGAACCCATAACCCTTTGATTGTAAAGTGAATGCTCTATCGACTGTGCTGCCCTGAACAACATGGTGAAAGGTGAAGGTGAAAAATGTGAAATATTAATTAGCCCACCTTGAACAGTTCTTAAAGAAGATATTTTTAATTAACCCAAAATTTTACTTTGAAATGACTATTTTTCAGGTATTGGAACGCCTATTCTGTATATACCTTGGATGGTACTTCAAGAGTTGGATTCTTTAAAGGTGAGAACCCTCTCTTTGTTACATTCTTTGAGTTGGAATTTGAATATGAAAACAGATCTTTTGTTTGTGTTCTCTTGTAGAAAAGAACTGTGGGGAAATGACATTTCAATCAATGATGACCTTTATCTCCTTGTCCCAAATATTTCTCAAAGATAACGTAATTGTATTCCCTACAGTTCAGGCTGATCTTTTCCCAAGAGATTCAAATAATAGAACCTCTAAATCAGTTAAAGATCGAGCACTCAAACTAACTCTATGAGCCAATCGGTGAAGATTGGAAATTTTATTTGTATTCACTTTTGCAATACACCACGCCAGTAACCAAAAGAAATTAAAAATGACTCTTTCGTTTGGGCCAGCAATAAAATATGTACACTTACTTTAAAATATTTTTTTTTCTAGGACGCTGTGAATAGGCACCATACACAAACAGATCAAAGTGGTGCAGAGGTAAAACGAAAATTTCCATTTTGTTTTTCAAACTACAGCAAAACCTCTAATTAGCCTTACATTATCGGGGAAGCAAGAGAGATGTGATTGTTAGCTTTTACACTTTTTGCTACCATTTACAGTGAATGAAAATAATGAGCTTTTTAGCCGTACGTAATACATTGGGCCATTCCATTTTATATCCATACAGGGGGTAGACGAACATTTCCAGGGGGTAATCGAGCAGAATTTCCAGGGTGTCTAAATGAGTATTGTTTCATTTTTCCAGGGGGTAGTAAAAATATTATAAAATTTCCAGGGGGTTAAAGACTGATTTCAGTTCGTCCACCATCACTTTAAGGTATGAAAAGAAATTTACTTTTTTTACTTGAAAAGGTTAGTCTATTCCCCTGTATGAAAATTTAATGGAATAGCCCTTCCACACATAAATATAGAAAACAGTATGATTAAATTGATGCCGTCAGAAAAACTTTAAACGCGTGTTTCGCCGCTAGCTATTTATCAAGTCTGTTTATCGGAAGACTTCCGAAAACCACTTACGGAGCCGTCTATTACTCGAAACTTACTTGGTAACTAACTTAGAATTTTTTTTCGGTCAACCATTATAAGATTATGCCTCTACTTTTATGTAATGGATAACCTAATTATTCTTTTTTTTCTTTCTTCATCAGAAAACGTACAAGTTGAACATATTGGCAAGAAAAGCGATCAAGTTTATCAACACCTGTTTGGAAGCAGACCACCCGAGAGTCAAAGGACAAACTGCAATCGAGGTAGGTTATATAGTATGGTAGAGTAGGGTAGGGTAGGGTAGCTAATCTGAGATTAGCTACCTTACCCTAAATTTTTTTAGACCTACCTCGGAGGTCCTATAAATTAACCGATGTCCGTTCGTCCGTCCGTTCGTTCGTCCGTCTGTTACCAGCTTTTCTCAGGATTGGCTCATTAGTTTTTTCTGATTTTTGGCACATTGATGCAAAATGGCAATGCCCAAAATGTGACGGAGCCCGATTTTCGAAAAAAAATTAATGCCGGAAATATGCCGGAAAAAGTGTTTTTTGGCATTTTCTCGAGATTTTATCATTAGTTTTTTCTGATTTTTTGCAGAAAGATGCGTATTCACAATGCTCAAAACATGACCGAGTTCGATTTTTGAGAAAAAAAATTTTCCGGCCAAAACTTGCCGAACATTTCCGTTTGTGCAGATTTTCATTGGATTTTTTCGTTTTATGCCTTTGTTTTTTTCAAGCAAAAACATTATTTATAAGAATGTCCACGATTAAGCATGGTTCAATTTTCAACTGGTTTTGGTACAGAAACTTTCTAAAAATCGCCAGAACAGCCGAGAATCGCCGGATTTCTTGAATTTCTCGAGTTTTTCTTGTATTATTCTGCATTTTCATACTATTGTTGTCATTTTTCGATTGTCTTATTACATCAATCTTCAGGTAGGTCCATTCAACATGTAGCTTGTTTACTCAGATATAATACACTTACTGGGGCAGGGGGTTCGGTACTAAAATCCTGGACATATATGTGTACTTAAAGGATTTTCGAGAATTTCTTGCATACCACCACCCCATTTTAGAGAAGTGGTATTTTAGTACCCATGTGCTAAAATTTGTCTTCTCGGGAAAAATTCATCAAAATTATGAAAATTACTATTTTTAGTACCAATTTTAGTCTGATGACCACCTTTTTGGTATTTTAGTACACCATGGTACTAATAGGATTTTTTAATTTTTTTTGGGTATACCACTAAACAACATGATGTCCTAGATTTTAATATCGACCCCCCCCCCTAACTGGGGAATAAAAGTCGGGAATAATTTAGTCACTTTGAGAAATTCTTGCACTTTTCCTAGAGTAAAATTTCGTACACAGAAAGAAAATTCTATTGTTATTGGTAATAGAGTATAAAATATTGCTGCAAATCTTTGGGACGGGATTCTATAAACCTTTCGATTGTCGATTTTGGTTAATCACCCCGCCTTCTAATTTCGAGACTGAGTCATTTTGTTGACTTCATTTCGTTTTGGAGCAATATGCAACCTTTCTAGTCGAAAAGAAAACGCTTAACATTATTATTCTTGCATTAACATCATCAGGCCAGTACACCGATCGATGGATTTACTGAAGAATCGAACGATGATGCCATCATCCATGCAGCATTGAGTTTGAAGTTACGAGCGTGTCACAGTAATATTGTCATGTTTTCCAATGATCGAAACCTGTGCAATAAAGCAATGGTGGGAGGAATCAAAGCTTTTTCTCAACAGGTAAGGTTGATCTTGATTTATGTTTTAGATATATGATTATAGGTATAGCTTATAAATTTCCATGCAGACTCAACTTAACAAAGCCGAAGAACAGGATGTTATGAACTTTTTTAGATCGCATCGGATTTTTATTCATTTCATAGAATTTAATGATGGGTATCCGAAGTCTTTATCAGAATGGGACAGTCGCCATACGCAAAGAAAATTATCAAGGTATGGAAAGTTAATTACGATTTCCCTGACTAGACCTTAAGGTGACTATACACCTTTTCGACCGTAGTTGTGCGGGCATTTTTTGTCCGCTTTATCCCACTAAAACCGTCCCAATCCTTTTTTTGACGCATTTTGCTATCGTCTATATGTGCGAAAAAAGGTCTGGGACAGTTTTAGTGGGATAAAGCGGACAAAAAAATGCCCGTGCATCAATTGGTGGCTACGATCGAAAAGGTGTATTCTCGTGTTTCTTTGAGTTTCTTTTTGACAAACTTTTTAGGTACACCTCTACTATGTTGATTTTGAGGCGTATAAGCATGTGGTTGCGAGGTTAAATTAAACTACAAACTTTTCACCAGCTCTAACTGAAAAGAGTTTGAAAATAAATCATATTAACTTTCAGAGTATTACGAGGCTTACAAGGTTCAAGAAATCATTGCTAAAGAGCGAAAGCAAGCGGACGAGCTGTCGTGCGAATTACAATGTATGCTAAGAGAAGGTCTGTCGCAGGTTATCGAGCATGAAATGAAAGAAGCTTATGGACCTGACATGTGGTATGTGCAAAAAACTTTTTTCATAATATTCTTCCAGCCAATCTCACTAAGATCTAGTAAATTGGCCTTGATGACGTCACAAAAATAGAAAAAATATCTCGAGTGTGGGGTTGAGACGAGTAATGAAAGATTTACTGTTGTTCATTGTGTACTAGATTTTGTACTCTTTCCTATTCAAACAGAGTGAAGGAACGTGAGAGTTCTGGAGCGTGCGTGGTTGCGCATATTGTTTTTATATTGATTTAACCTTGAGAAATTTTCGCGTTAAAAAACAATTAATTAGATTATGGACTTTTGATGCTTGTTTTTCCTTCAAAGATTTGGACAACGATTTTACTGAGATGTCAAATGGCAATTTTACTCTCATAATAACTCGTTCTGCACCTGTTATTAATACCTATTTTTTCTTACTTTGTTAAAGGTTACATATTGTGAAGATTCAACCACCGTGGACGTTACAAGATGTGTTCACCTTATTAGAAAAGTAAGTATATTTGCATGGACCTAGTCTAAGTCTACTTGGATCTTCACAATTCTAGAAAATCTTTTAGAAACCACATGTCATTTTAAATGACCCATAAAACCTGGGATTTTGGCTCTTTTTTCCTCGACTATTTGTGTTTTTTCCATAAACAAAAAGCGGGATTTTGGTTCTTTTTTCAGAACTATTTGCGTTTTTTCCATATTATCTCACCACGTAATGTATGTCTAGCGATTATTTACTTTAAGTGAGTGTGTCCATGTCTTATCAATATAAAGATCAATATCAATATAAAGAGAACTTACTGCTTCGACTAGTGCCACCTTCTGGGTCAGGATTCATTTTCTAGAAATTAATAGTAAGTATGGCCATTCTAAGCTTATCTTTATACCGTAATACTGAACCTAAACTTTGAAAATTGACTAAATTCTTCTTCTTCCTTTTTAACATTTGTAGACATTGGATAGCAGTGTTTGGTCATGTCATTCAAAGAAATCGCTTGAAGATTGTAGAAGAGTTGAAGAAGAAATTTCAAGACGCCGAAGGTACATCTCCTACTCTTTAAAATAATAAAAGTGAAAACTGAAAATTTGATTTTATTCATTTCTTGACGTTTCGGTGTCTTCTTTGCACCATGACATCGAAACGTCAAGAAATGAATAAAATCAAATTTTTAGTTTTCCTTTTCATCATTAAATTTATCTGGCCCAGCAAGAAATTTTTTCAAATCTTTAAATAAGTTCATCAAAGGTTCTTTAAGTACCGGGTGTTTCAAAAGAAAAGTGTACAAGTTTGAAGTAATGTTGCTGAGAAAACTGAATATGTTATAAATCTAAACTAACTTTTCACCATCAGGAAGAGGAAAGGCTATCTTAGATTTTGATCTGTCATACCTTAAATTTGTTTCACATGTTTAAAAGTCACGAAAACAAATTGAAGAAATTCTCTTTCGAAAAAGCGTCATTTTTCATCCACTCTTTTTTTCTCGAAAATTACGCCTTTTTTGAAACACCCGGTAGAAGGGTTCATAATGTCCATGCAAATAGATTGTACTCGAACTAAAAATCTAGAGTTTTTTAAAGATAAGTACAGATAATTATATCATTAGTCGTATTGTAATTAATGGTTTCAAACAGCCTCGTTCCCTGCGTTATTAACCTGTTATTATTAACTTTTTGACGCTTACTGATAGCGCCTGGCGTTTATCAGTAACGTAAATAAAGCCTGGAATACACGAGGACGAGTTTGGCTTTTAGATTAAGCTTCATTGAAACAGTTAAAAAAATGTATTTAGTGTTTGGGTGATTAAAGTTGTTGACGTCTTCTTCTTGTAGGTATTGCTGGTACGTTACAAGTTTCACATGACCTGATTGAATTCAGCGTCAGATTGTTTGAGGCTTTCTCCATTCGGTCCAGGTAATACTCTCTGCTACTTCCACATTCTGATCACTTCTTTTAAGTCTTAGGGTGTTTCTTTATAAAAGATTACGAATGACCTACCTTAAGGGACCTAATTTTCACGGGAAATTAGTTCCGCGAAATGCAATTTTTACTATAAATCATCGAAGACTCCTAGGAAAATGAAAGAATTTCAATATAAAGTGGGCGTCAACCACGAAAGTTCCGCAAAATACGCCCCTTTCGCGAATTCATACCCTGGCACCGCGAAAATAACTTCCGTGAAAATTAGTTCCGTTTAATTATTCTAGAGACCCAGATTAGTGGGCTTTGTACATACTATAAATTCTATTTATGTGAAAATATACCTATTCTAGAAATAGAAGCATTTTTCATGTGCAAATTATATGTCAAAAGTGTCAACAGTTTTCTGACTGTTTTTCTGAATGTTTCTTTCAGTTACAATGACATGATGACAAAGTGTTTGGCCGGCTGCCGTGTGTTGTTAGACAAATGCAATGAATACATTCAAGAGAAAAACGGAACTGTCGCCCATGCCAACCCGAACCAAGGGAAATTACATCAAACCAAGGTGAATTAACATAAAGCATAACATTTGGCCAACAAAACAAACGACACTTAAGATGGTGTCACCATGTAAAGGAATTTTCGATATTGACTGACCCATTAAAGGATCAAAATATCGTTGAAAACTAAATGTCTTTTAGCTATACACCTTCGATGGTGAATCGGGTCACCCCGTATGCCGTATGCTCCTTGGCTGTTAATTTTATTCTAGTGTTTAAAGAAAAGACGGGAAAAAGTCCCTAACAGGGCTGCTTTGAGACAATACAGTATTACTTATTGCGCGTTCTGATTTCTCACTTGAACATCTCATGATCAAGTCATGCATTTTATGATATCATGAATCTTCCATAGGAGAATGTATCAGTGGAAAGAGAAGAAGGCGAAGCCATCCATACAAACACTGTTAAACATGGAACAGTTTTGGACACTTTTGATGATATTTGGAGGACAGTTACTCATTACAGGTACGGTTGCTAGGCGACAAGTAATCTGTCTACTATCTTCTGGACTTTCAAGGCAAAACCTTTCATTCTGCTATGGAAAACAATGTTCTACTTCATTTAAATTTAAATTTAAATTGCTCTATTTATTCCCCCAAATATGTGATATTTCAGGCTAAACAGGTTTTTCGTTTTTTAATGGCGTTTTTTTGGACAAAAATGTCCTTCATCCGTCAAATTAAATTCCCGCCAAATTAAATTTTTCAAGTTAACCGCCAAATTAAATTCCCTCTGAAAAACCTTTTTCAGCCATCCGCCAAATTAAGTTCCAGCCAAAATTTCTTCCTTTAATGTAGCATCTAATGGTATTTTTGTCTCGATCCTCCGCCCAATGTATAAGCAATACATTGTTCTTTCAGCGCGTTGATTTTTCAAAGTTTGGATTTCCCAAGTCAGCTGGTGAAGGAACTGGACCCTAACGAACCAAAACCTGACCCCAAAGAAGCAAACGCCTGTCTCACTGTCATGACCAAATGTCTTCTACAACTTATTCGAAAAATTCAAGAGTAAGTCGTAAAATATTTCTGGTAAAATTCTTTTATTTGTCCACCAAAGTGTTCCTTTATATCGACATAGTTGAGTTCCAGCGATATCAAGGTAACCTTGTAGGGTCAAGATAAGACTTTTACGAATTTTTTGTTTTGATACCTTTGTCATTCATATAATTCAAGACATTGCATCTAATCCTTTGCTAATGCTTTTGTTATCTATTCAAACTTTGCACATTGCAAATAGAGGATGGATCCATTGTTTATTTGTTTGTTTAGTGTTATCATTATTTCTTTTTGAATAAATTTTCAGCGTGGTGAGGATACCAGTGGAACGTCTTATAGAATCAGAAGAAGTTTTAGTGCAACTTTTACAAGCGGTTTCCGCTTTTATGAAAGAGGTATGATTAAAATACATTATGTGGCCTTTTTAGTGGTCTGCAGTAACTTTAAACCAACGAAATTAAGTCCTATTACAGAGAAGTATATTATAAAAAAGTATACACGTTTTTTATTTATAAGCATAGCCAGGCTGAGATTATGGGCTTGAAAACAATATATCTTTTGTTATAAAACAATAGAAGCATTATGTAAAAGTCGATCAAATTTGACAAATGAGGGGCACTTTTTCTAGGACACCCGGTTTATTCTACTTTTTCTGATGTCTTTTTGCTGTTTCTCTCTGTGTAGGTGATGAAGAGGGAATGCTTCGTGACTCCCATCGAACTTCTACACTTTTCACAAGATAAAAATACCAGGTACTTGTTGTTCATGCTGCTTTTCGCAGTCCGATGTCCAAAGAAAAATAACTCATAGTACTTCAATGGCAATTTTTGGCTACTGGTATATTGTTCTGCTTCTCCACGAGCCTATTGTGAACCTCATCTCCTAGATTGAGCTCAGACAAATGCATGTTTCCTTTTATTGTCTCTGTACGTTTTTTGGATTTATTTCTTACCTACTGAATCAAGAAATCCGTAATGGTGTTGATATATAGTTCGCTAAATTTTCGTTTAGGACTGCCCTGATCCAAGGTTTATCACAACTCGATCGCTCTTATGCCATGCTTCAACAATGTATCGAATACCAGCGATCTATTTGAAGAAAAAACGAACATTTTAATACATTGGGCTTTTTCAGAAAAAATTTGTTCATATTGGTTGGAGATGTATTGGTTCCCCTGGGCGTTCCGTATTTTCGTCCCTTCCCCACCCTCTCCTTCCCGAACCAGTGTTATACCCTTTAGACAGAGTTTTCTCTTTTGTATTGCAAAGTCACACCATGGGCAAGTTTCTCAGATACCCTTGGACAATGTATCTTCGAGTCCCTCTATGAATGATTTTTTTCTGGAAGAACCAGTTACAAGGATTTTTAGATATTTTTGTTATTTTTGTATATTTTGTACATAATCTTTTTATTTTATAGGAAAATATAGTAGCTGGTGTTTATAATTTCGTATATTAAAAAAGAGAAACTTTTGACTAAAAATAAATGCAACTGTCTTTTTACCTATAAGAATCTATTCAATTATTTTGTGAAGATTTGGCCTTACTTTTTAAAATTTGGACACTAAACTGATTGAATAACGTTCAATTTTCCAGTCGTTGTGGATTTTAAAGCGTTTTATTATATACCTGTAGGCAAAAACAGCCATTGAATAATTCCTGATATACCTTGGCTATTATACCACGGTAGAAATTTTTTTTCAAATTGTGCTTTCAAAGTTTGATTTTTTTTGTCGCTCTTGTTGTATCAAAGAAATACATTAAAATAAATCTATTGTCAATTTCATGAACAAATTTTATGATTCAAAGTAATTAACAAAATCATTTTAAAAAAAACATTCGAGCGTTTCACTTAAAACACTCCCATAATCGAGCGTTCGAATGTTATTTTTTATTTTTAATGATTTTCTTGATTACTATTAACATAATTAATGTTTTTTTTTTGCCTTAGGTATATAATAAAACATATATTCAATAGGTTTTCGTTGGTTATTGGATTTATTAACCGTCGGTGATGTATATTCAACTCGGCTTTGCCTCGTTGAATATTACATGCCTTACATCACCTCGGGTTAATAAATCTCAATGACCAACTTTTACCTATTGAATATCTGCTTAGTATTGTCATTATATGAGCAGGCAATAAATATACAGAATTTGGCCGCAAAGGAGAAAGATTTATTATTCTTTTATTTCTAACAGTCCCCTATGGTAATTTTACCGGCCAAAAGAAGAAAATAATAGAGTGATTCGAAAAAAAATTTGGGAATTGGACGAGTGATTTTCGAAAAAGGTGCAGATACGGTTGGCAGACGATATCATACTCCAGGATGCAAGTGAAATTTTTCAATCCGCGGACCTAGACGGGGGTTCGTACCCTGAGTATCAGAGGTTAAGTTTTCAAAGAAGATAGTAACCTCTGAAGACAAATAATAGAAATTTTATCGCGCATGTGTTAATCTAATCACTGTAGAAAAAATCAAAGATGAAGAGCAAATATTACCATATTAATGTCTAGCAGACTGTATCAGTATGCAGTTTACTATTTACGAATTCCCCAGAAACCTCCAAGTGTAGTTGAAATGAGTTTATTTCAAAAGAAATCTTTTACATGATCCCCAAATGTATAACAGTAATTACTAAACTTTTAATTATGGAAATGTCACTTTAATTGAATCGAAATAATAGACAGACTTTATGTTATGATTCTCTATCACTGACTCTTTTTAAAAAGCATTGATGACTTTTTGTAAGTTGTGTTTTCAACGACGGGAATAAAAATATCGACTATGACGCTCATCCAAGATCTTGGATGGTCGTCATGGTTACTTTTGTCTTCGCTGATTGCGCGATGAATAGAATCTCGATTCGTCGGCACAGCGTAAATATATGATTTTGAGCTGTGCTTTTCACGGTAGGGGGTTCGGTTATTATCAGTTAGGGTTAATAAGGCCGAAGGCCTTCTTAGGGGCATTCGTACCCTGTGACTTAACTTTTAGGATCCCGTAGGGATCCTTGTAGGGGCACCGGTAGGGTTGGGAGCTTTCTTAATTAAGGTCTGTAAATTACACGCTATAAGTATTTGTGAATGACGGTTCTCTGTCGTGTCTCGTTGGCGTAAGCGGTTAGGCATTGGGTTTGTAAACCAAGGTTGATTGCATTTTGTGGTTCGAGCCGGGGTCGGAGACCTGTTTCACCGGTACGGGCAAATTTCAGAAAAATACTTAGAAAACAGTTAGAAACACTCGAGAAAGACAGAAAATCAGGATAGAAGATAGGAAAGTAGAAAATAGGGAGAAAATAAGAGACGTTGCATCCTGGAGTAGATACAGGGTGTCCGGAAAAAAAGTATCGAGTTCGAACATGTGGTACGACTCGATACTTTTTTCCGGACACTCTGTAGTAAAACTGACGAGCGAAAAAATATTCTCAAGTAACTAATGAATAAAATTTGTCAAGTTTTGTAATTTTTGATGAGAAAGGAGCGACCAATGAATTATTCTCAAAGGGACTTATGAATGTAATTTATCAAGCTTTGTACTTTTTGATGGGAAATTAACGAGCAATGAATTACTCTCAAGAGACTAATGAATGAAATTTGTCAATGTTTGTAAGTTTTGATGAGAAATTGACGAGCAATGAATTACTCTATCAACGGACTAATGAAAGAAATTTGTCAAGCTTTGTACTTTTTGATGGGAAATTAACGAGCAATGAATTACTCTCAAGGGACTAATGAATGTTATTTGTCAAGCTTTGTAATTTTTGATGATAAATTAACGGTTAATGAATTATCTCAAGTGACTAATGAATGAAATTTGTCAAGCTTTGTACATTTTGATGAGAAAGGAGCGACCAACGAATTACTCTCAAGGGACTAATGAATGTAATTTATCAAGCTTTGTACTTTTTGATGGGAAATTAACGAGCAATGAATTACTCTCAAGAGACTAATGAATGAAATTTGTCAATGTTTGTAAGTTTTGATGAGAAATTGACGAGCAATGAATTACTCTATCAACGGACTAATGAAAGAAATTTGTCAAGCTTTGTACTTTTTGATGGGAAATTAACGAGCAATGAATTACTCTCAAGGGACTAATGAATGAAGTTTATCAAGCTTTGTAATCTTTGATGAAAAATTAACGGGTAATGAATTACTTTCAATGGACTAATGAATGAAATTTGTCAAGCTTTGTACTTTTTGATGGGAAATTAACGAGCAATGAATTACTCTCAAGGGACTAATGAATGTTATTTGTCAAGCTTTGTAATTTTTGATGATAAATTAACGGTTAATGAATTATCTCAAGTGACTAATGAATGAAATTTGTCAAGCTTTGTACATTTTGATGGGAAATTAACGAGCAATGAATTACTCTCAAGGGACTAATGAATGAAATTTATCAAGCTTTGTAATCTTTGATGAAAAATTAACGGGTAATGAATTACTCTCAAGGGACTAGTGAATGAAATTTGTCAATGTTTGTAAGTTTTGATGGAAATTGACGAGCAATGAATTACTCTATCAACGGACTAATGAATGAAATTTGTCAAGCTTTGTACTTTTTGATGGGAAATTAACGAGCAACGAATTACTCTCAAGGGACTAATGAATGAAGTTTATCAAGCTTTGTAATCTTTGATGAAAAATTTCCGGGTAATGAATTACTTTCAATGGACTAATGAATGAAGTTTATCAAGCTTTGTAATCTTTGATGAAAAATTAACGGGTAATGAATTACTCTCAAGGGACTAATGAAAGAAATTTGTCAAGCTTTGTACTTTTTGATGGGAAATTAACGAGCAATGAATTACTCTCAAGGGACTAATGAATGAAATTTATCAAGCTTTGTAATCTTTGATGAAAAATTAACGGGTAATGAATTACTCTCAAGGGACTAATGAATGAAGTTTATCAAGCTTTGTAATCTTTGATGAAAAATTAACGAGCAATGAATTACTCTCAAGGGACTAATGAATGAAATTTATCAAGCTTTGTATTTTTTGATGGGAAATTAACGAGCAATGAATTACTCTCAAGGGACTAATGAATGAAATTTATCAAGCTTTGTATTTTTTGATGGGAAATTAACAAGCAATGAATTACTCTCAAGGGACTTATGAATGAAATTTATCAAGCTTTGTAGTATTTTTTGATGGGAAATTAACGAGCAATGAATTACTCTCAAGGGACTAATGAATGAAATTTATCAAGCTTTGTAATCTTTGATGAAAAATTAACGGGTAATGAATTACTCTCAAGGGACTAATGAATGAAATTTGTCAATGTTTGTAAGTTTTGATGAGAAATTGACGAGCAATGAATTACTCTCAAGGGACTAATGAATGTTATTTGTCAAGCTTTGTAATTTTTGATGATAAATTAACGGTTAATGAATTACTCTCAAGTGACTAATGAATGAAATTTGTCAAGCTTTGTACTTTTTGATAGGAAATTAACGAGCAATGAATTACTCTCAAGGGACTAATGAGTGAAATTTATCAAGCTTTGTAATCTTTGATGAAAAATTAACGGGTAATGAATTACTCTCAAGGGACTAGTGAATGAAATTTGTCAATGTTTGTAAGTTTTGATGAGAAATTGACGAGCAATGAATTACTCTATCAACGGACTAATGAAAGAAATTTGTCAAGCTTTGTACTTTTTGATGGGAAATTAACGAGCAATGAATTACTCTCAAGGGACTAATGAATGAAGTTTATCAAGCTTTGTAATCTTTGATGAAAAATTAACGGGTAATGAATTACTTTCAATGGACTAATGAATGAAATTTGTCAAGCTTTGTAATTTTTGATGATAAATTAACGGGTTATGAATTACTCTCAAGTGACTAATGAATGAAATTTGTCAAGCTTTGCACTTTTTGATGGGAAATTAACGAGCAATGAATTACTCTCAAGGGACTAATGAATGAAATTTATCAAGCTTTGTAATCTTTGATGAAAAATTAACGGGTGATGAATTACTCTCAAGGGACTAATGAATGAAATTTGTCAATGTTTGTAAGTTTTGATGAGAAATTGACGAGCAATGAATTACTCTATCAACGGACTAATGAAAGAAATTTGTCAAGCTTTGTAATCTTTGATGAAAAATTTCCGGGTAATGAATTACTTTCAATGGACTAATGAATGAAATTTATCAAACTTTGTAATCTTTGATGAAAAATTAACGGGTAATGAATTACTCTCAAGGGACTAATGAATGAAGTTTATCAAGCTTTGTAATCTTTGATGAAAAATTAACGAGAATGAATTACTCTCAAGGGACTAATGAATGAAATTTATCAAGCTTTGTATTTTTTGATGGGAAATTAACGAGCAATGAATTACTCTCAAGGGACTAATGAATGAAGTTTATCAAGCTTTGTAATCTTTGATGAAAAATTAACGAGCAATGAATTACTCTCAAGGGACTAATGAATGAAATTTATCAAGCTTTGTATTTTTTGATGGGAAATTAACGAGCAATGAATTACTTTCAAGGGACTAATGAATGAAGTTTATCAAGCTTTGTAATCTTTGATGAAAAATTAACGAGCAATGAATTACTCTCAAGGGACTAATGAATGAAATTTATCAAGCTTTGTACTCTTTGATGAAAAATTAACGGGTAATGAATTACTTTCAATGGACTAATGAATGAAGTTTATCAAGCTTTGTAATCTTTGATGAAAAATTAACGGGTAATGAATTACTCTCAAGGGACTAATGAAAGAAATTTGTCAAGCTTTGTACTTTTTGATGGGAAATTAACGAGCAATGAATTACTCTCAAGGGACTAATGAATGAAATTTATCAAGCTTTGTAATCTTTGATGAAAAATTAACGAGCAATGAATTACTCTCAAGGGACTAATGAATGAAATTTATCAAGCTTTGTACTTTTTGATGGGAAATTAACGAGCAATGAATTACTCTCAAGGGACTAATGAATGAAATTTATCAAGTTTTGTAATCTTTGATGAAAAAATAACGGGTAATGAATTACTCTCAAGGGACTAATGAATGAAATTTGTCAATGTTTGTAAGTTTTGATGATGAGAAATTGACGAGCAATTAATTACTCTCAAGGGACTAATTAATGTTATTTGTCAAGCTTTGTAATTTTTGATGATAAATTAACGGGCGATGAATTACTCTTAAAGGACAAATGAATTCAAGGGACTTAATTATTCCAAAGTTAGCTCCCTCCAGAGACTTTCAATTGTGTGAAAAAGGGCCTTCACTGAAAGTCACTTGTCATTAGAGCAATTTCAATGGAATCATGGCGTTCTAAATCCAGATGGAATTGAATTCAAAACATGACATTGATTGGACAAAAAGTTTTTTCTTTTGAAAAATGAAAAACATATTCATAGCTACACCTTAAATTATAACAAAACTTGAATACGCGACTTATATATTAAGTTGGAGCAAAATAAAGGTAGCATCCATCAACACAAATATAACAAATCAATTTTCACCATCTTCTAAAAATCAATCAAGCTTTATCAAACCCTTTAAACTTGTTTCTCAATTTTGAAAATAATTTGCTATCCTCTGGTAATTCTGTAAACATTTCTCGACATTCTTCCAGTATAACAGCTCGTTGTTGAGTTGGAAGCACTTTACAACTTTTCATGGTGATGATTAGAGAATCCATGAGAAGTAAGGAAAATAATTGTTGTATCTCTTCGTCGAGTGGTTCCAAGATTTCGAATATTCTTCGCATGATGTATATCCCCATCGCACATAAAATCTGAAAAGGGTGAAAATTCGAAGTAAAATATTACAAAATATTCTCTGCGTCAAAGAACCCATTACAACATTCCTGTTTCAAAGATCCCATTGTAACATCCCTGTGTCGCAGAACCTTTAGGTCGGATTATTCACTGGAACAAGAAATTTGACTGGAAGAATTAACCCTTTAAAGGGATAACTAGATTAATAGGAAAAATTAGCTCAATAATTCCTGTCATTGTCCTTAGTAAGACCACCAAATATTTTTAAGAAATAACCAATAAAGGTCAGTGGAAATAAAAAATTCTGGAGAAGATATGACGATTTTAAATCTCGGATTTTCGTAACTCGCACGTACCTCAAGTTGAAATTCTATTGTTTTCAAGTAGAAATTAAAAATTATAAACCTAAATATCTTTATCTTTGAAAAACAAGTAACCAGAAAAAATTGGAGGTTCTACAAAGAGCTATGGAACTAATCTCTTGGTTAAAATTCATTTTTGATCTGATTATCCCTTTAATTTCTATAATGGAAATCAGTTGTTCGTAAGCTACACTGGGGGGAAGTAGTAAAGATTTTATCCTGTGAATTGAAGATGGACCTTAAATATCTTTTATAAGGACAAACTATATATGAACATAAGGCTTTGATGGGCAAAAAATTAAGAACAAGCTAAGAACATTCTAAGGCTTAGCGGACTCTTAAACATCGGAGTTCCTAGAAAAGTAGGCAAAAATTACTCATGGTGAAAATAAGAACATGTTAAAAACATCTTCAGGTTCAAAACTCAAAAAGTTAAGAACATCCGAAGGCTCAAAACATTTTGAATGTTCTTATAAAAACGTGTATGTTGAAAACAAGAAATTTCCCACCACCATCACCATTTTCTACATTATTTTATTATGACGTACTCCCTCGGGAGGGTCAATCATACAGGGATGTATTTAATGAAGGCTCCAAGTTAGATGTTTAGAAAATAAATCATTAACCTTTCCAGGGCGCTGTTTTTTATATTTTCACGCTGTCTGCGCGCAACTTTTTTTGAGAAAACGCGGGGTTTGGGAAATTTGCCATAACTCAAGAACTAGAAATCTTTTGGCAAAAAGTAAACTATCCCTGAAAAGCTAATTAAGTTTTGCAGCTTTTAGGTTGGGTACAAGTTCAATTAAAGTATTCTAACTTAAATGGTAGCTTTACATACACCAATGCTTTTTTCATCATTTTTCGACAATGTCACTTTTTTGGCATTTTTCACTTTCTATGCAAAAAAAAGTGGGGGAAAGTTAATTATAAAATCTTTCTTTACTATTTTATCAATATATACTTACTCATGAAGCCATATACCAAAAATTAGCATCCAAAAACAATTCTACTGGTCACAAGAGCTTTTCAAACATTGTTCACTTTTCTCCAAAATCAGTGTTTTTCCGTCTGCCATCTTGAATCAGTGTTTTTATTTGAAAAGTGCTGACTCACACCGTGATCATAACATTACATCATTATATATCAATGGAAAGCTTAGACTCTCTACTTTCTTTTTCTTTATTTTTCAACGATCAGAAAGCAAGCCAATTAAAGATATTGCGCGAGAAAGACATGCCTATCAAATTGCGTATATGTACGGCATTCGGAACGTCTCAAGGACGTATATGTACGGCATTCGGGTCCAAAAGGTTAACTCTATAACAACACCCCTGTCTCAAAGCCCCGGTGAAACCTTTTTCTCAGTGGGGATAAAAATCCCTATTGAAATCTCGATGGGGATAGAAATTTTATTGTTCCAAGGTTAAAAAAATCCAGTAGGGATGGTTTTGGATTGCAATTTTTAAACATTGGATCTCGAATGGGGATGAAATCAAAGTAAAATTCCCAGTAAGACTGAAATTCCGTGGTATTTTCCCTACCGGGGACGAAATTTTTGCCAAATTTTCCAGTGGGGTTTGGGTCCCAGCAGGTCTGTGACACAGGGGTGTTGAACACTAAGCTTACCGAGAATTTATCTAAAGTTTTCAAGAACTTATTGAGCACATCCATCAACTTTGGGAATTCTTCCAACTGTTGCTCAGTACCCTTTCCATCAGCACTCTTCATCTTTTGAAAGACTTCCAATAGAACGTTCAAGGAGATGCAACATCCATGAACACTTTTTTCTACAAAATTACAAAACAAAAATAAAATAAGCTACAAATCCAACAATAAAACTTTCAAAAAAGTCACTATAGGTGATTGGCCACCTTAAGATTTGAAATACATGTTTACTATCGAGTAAACTGACATATAGTAAAGTTAAGATTTTTAGCGCTATATAGTGTAGTATGTAAATCAAATTTTTGTAATAAGTCTTAAATCCAAAAAGGAGATATAAAAACCACCTTTCAATAGATGTGCAGGAACAACGCTTTCAACATTCTGAAACAAAAAAGAGAAGACTAAATGAGTTACAGGACCATTTACTGAATTCAAATTCGCAAGATTTCGCATTCGATGTCGAAGACGTTTGAGCGTTAAAGTTGCCGAGCAAGTGCAAGAGCTAGGGGCCGTAAAGGCATGCAGTCTTACCTCGATTTTGTTCATTCGAATTAAAAGGGAAATCAAATCGACATGTTTCGTCCATTTGTATTTGTTGATACCACCACGAGAAAAAATCTAAAACATAAGAAATAAAGTTAGAGACACTACTCTTGGCTCCCGAATAGACGGGGGGGGGGGTCTGAATAAGCAGGGGGTAGGAAAATTTTCTAAATTCTAATAAGCGGGGGGATGGAATAAGAGGGGGAGGGTAATTTGAAGACAGATTTTTTTTAAACTGATATCAATTTCAACAACAAAAAAGAAACTTAAACAAATGAACACGTAAAATAAGAACCAATACTAACAAAAAGGAAAATTTTAACAAGTTTAAGGTCTATCTACACTGTAATAAAATATTGAATTATTCGAATTTAATTAGCGGGGGGGTCTTAATAAGAGCGGGGGGATGGATTTTTTTGTCTCTTAACAATTAGCGGGGGGGGACGTCTATTCGGGAGACAAGAGTACGTACTCATTCGAGATTTTGAGTCCAGGTGAATTTATCATGCAGACTATTCGAGTCGAGCGAATCAGTATTCTGCCCTGATCTATCTGGGTTTCTGGGCTAAATAGTCGGAGGAAAATTTCCAGAGCTGCTATCAGATAATAAAAAAAGAAAAACAGTTACCAGTTTAGGCGCGAATTATTAAGACTGCTAAAACTTTGAAGATGAGAAAAATTAATTAATCACTAGAAACACAACTTACTTTTGATATTGCTTCAACAATACCATCGAATTCATCTTGCATATTTATCATGGGTAGTTTGTCCATAACATCACGTATATATTCATCGCTGGTCGTATATACTTCGAATAAATGACACAAAAACGTGACTCTATCACCTGGAAAAATAAATGAACGATAATCTTTGTTATGATTGATAATTAACAAAGGAGTTAAAATTACTTAAATTTTGTTACGAAGACCGAAAGGAACCAACTAAAAGTCTGATTGAATGAAAAAGATTGTTTGAATGAATGACGGCAGCTTATTTTTTAAAGCCGTAAAATTAGTTTTAAGCAATTTCATTCTAACAAAACAGTCTCATTACAACGTCTAGTAATGCTTAATTCACTATTACCATGAACATACAGGGTGTCCCTAATTAAAGTATCGAGTTTGAACATGCGATTGAGTAGAAAAGTTTGTGTGTGTTATCGCTAAAATATAAGAATGTTCTCCATCACACAGGCTTATTACAAAAGGTAGTTACAACGTATAAATTAATCGTAATGACAAAGAAAAAAGAGGGAGAGCTTAAAATACAATTTAGTGAACACGCACATAAAACTTTCTACTCATAGTTGTGTTTCGACTCGATACTTTAATTAGGGACACCCTGTATAAACGACTGGACATCCATCTCCTTTGTATTTTTGAAGATAACACTGCTAGCTTCGTTGCCGCCTCGTTAAAATCATCAAATGAAACAATAAATTCTGATGGTATACCTCTTAGGAATACCTTGCTAACAACGTCAAAATTTCGACAAAAGTCTCTGTTGTTCTACTTTTCTCAAGTCTTTTATCTATATCATAACAAAGATAACAGAGGCAAAATCATCGTCAGCTTGTCAAAACTCCGACTAATATTTCCAAATTTTGACTTACAAGTGTCTAATAATTTTAGAGAGTGTCACATTCTAATTTCGATATTCTTATGACACAGGCTCTCAACTTTGGCAAGCTATTTTTTTCAAGTCATAAGAAAAATTATTGGAGTGACAAAAGGGATTCAAAAGTATACACGCAGTTGAAATTCTGCATTTCAGAGTTGAAAATGTTGATATAATATATTGCAAACTCGTGAAAAAATTTGAAAATAATTTTTTTGTGCATTAGGAGTAATGTTCAAGCTCGATCAATCATTTTACCTAAACAATTCAAAGAAATAAAATTACGACGGATTATTGTCGGATTTTTTATAGCAATTTTGAACTACAGGCGGCAACGAAGCTCGCTTCAAAGAGACAATAAAAGATAGATGTCCAGTCGTTTATATGTTCATGCTATTACTAATGTAATGGAGTTAGGATTTTATCAAGAACAAAAGCCCACTCAAAAAATTATTTTCCCTCAATAAACACCAATGAAAAAAATTTATACCTTGATGGTTTTCAGCACATAGAATGGACGAATCAGGCGGTTTCATTGCAGAATCTTGGTCGTTGATTGATTTGAAGAATTGATAGAAGTAATAATACATCACGGCTTCTGTTGATGGGGAAAAAGAATTGGTATAGAGACTTGGAAGTTCGGTAAAGCTTGCGGGAGCACTTAAGGCCGGTCTCCACTTTCGCGCGATATGAGCGAAAACTTTTTGACGTTTTTGTAACGCCATTGGTCGGTTGAAAAATGAAGCAAAATTGACGTAACGGATGAAAAAAAGTAGAACTTCCTTCAACTTTTTTTTGTTCGCGCGAAACTTTTTTATGACGTAATCTTTTCTTCATCCTAAAAACGTTAAGAAACAAACTGTCGCCCATTTCGCGTGAAAGTGGAGACCGGCCTTTATGCTGAACTTTCCAGCGTAACTAACAAAAGAGAAATAGAATTTCTATGGCACTAATTGCTCTGCAAGTAGCACAATTTTTGTTTGACCACATTTTTTTTGCGCCCACCCTGTAATGTGATTGGAGACATGCGATATTCTTACAGTTTGTCTCCATAGCTTTTAATTTCAGCGAAGGCTAAGCTGTGGTGCTCTTGGTAACTAAATTACAAAATCAGATAATGAAATCAAAAAATTGAGCCTCATACACAGTGACGAAATTTTCTATCAGTCCAAGAATATTACTCACCCAAAAGTATTTCAAGCCCTCTTATGCTTTTGGAATATTTTGGGTGTACGGCACTGAGTATAACAACTGTCAGGGGGCTAACACTATCACTGTAGCACAAACCTTGTTCAGAGAGCAGCTGTGTAATCAAAAGTACAATTCCTGATTTGATCTTTTCATCTGTTTCCTTTTCATAAAGCCATTTGATATTCACCACAAAACGTTTGATCACGCTCTGCACCATTTCAAAAGTTTGCAATATCTCTTGATTCTCCAAATCCTCTGAAGGGTTGACGTAAAAGAATAGAATCTCCAATAGTAACAGGATTTGATCTAATTTGATGACATTGCATTGTTGTACTCGATGAAGCAATTGCATTGTGGTATTGAAACACATTTTCAACATAAGTTCATCGTCATTATTTGCACGGCAAATGTTCGGATAAATAATCTCATCCACAATTCTTTGCGCGTGCCCATTTTCTTCTGTAGAAAACTATAAAAAAGAAAAACATGTTGGTTACTCTATGTCAACCCACTCCCCATACTGAAAAATTTAAGGGGCGGGGAATTAAACTGAGATACTCCTGTGATTTATGGGAATAATGCCTTGGACCATTTGAACATGGTAGGAATTGAACCAAGACCACCCCTTATTTATGAAAATTTTGTAATGGACCATTTGGCCATCATTCCCGAAGCAGAATAGCCCATCCTTCAAATCACACCATAGTATAATAAAGCCGCGGCTTTCTTATACTATGATCACACAGTGTAAATTGTATACACTATGTCTAATTATTCTCGAGATGAGACTCAGGGCCGGATAATCTGAGTATACCGAAAATTTGAAAAATAAGATGCATTATTAGAAGTGATTTAATCTCATTGTTAAGCACAAATTGAATGCAACATAAGCTTGTTGACAAAAATCCCAAAAGATACTACCGCGTCTCACCGAGACAGGACTTTTACTAAATGTGAAAAAATGTATTATGAAATCTATGAAATGGACAAAGTTTTGTGCCGCAGTCTAAAATTTTAGCTATTTTAAATTCGCTGTGACCAAAAATTAACCCTAAATAACCAAATAAGCCCCATTTTAGTTTGAATAAATGTAGGTGGCCCCTGACCTAAAGCTATTCCTAGGTACCAGTTGTTGTTTAACCTTTTAGCCCCCCCTGCAGCCAAGGGGGGGGGGCCGTGAAGCTACATTTTTTTATAAGAACATCCAAAATTTTTGAAGCCTTCGGATGCTCTTAGCTTTTCGAGTTTTAAGCCTCATATAATGTTCTTAGCATGCTCTTATTTTCACCATTTTGTGAGTATTTTATCCATTTTCCTAGGAAATCGGGTGTTTCAAAGTCTGCAAAGCCTTAAAATGTTCTTAACTTGTTTTTAACATTTTGGACATCGAAGCCTTATGCTCTTATATAGTTTGTTCTTATAAAAAACGTGTACCTTACCTTAGCTGTAGAATAAAGTAGTTGAGCTAAAACATCTTCAGAATCTTCTCGTTGACCAATATCTTCATTGTGTTGAATAAACATTTTCTGAACTGCATCCAACATGTTGAGTGGTTCATTATTTTTGTTGACAAAACTAGTATTCAACATAGTTGGAAAGACATGGAAAAGCTAAAAACAAGAATACAGTCGACTATCTCTAATTCGATTTTCAAGGAACGAAGAATCTTTTTCGAATAAGAGAAAGAAAAGAAAATGAGAAAAGACCCTCTACGGCAATGAATTTTGAAATTAGCCGTAGATACTGGGTCTGTGTACAGACAAGGTTGTGGACGGAAAAGTTTGTCGTTTTTTATGAAATTTGTCGTTCTTTTTGTCTATTTTTAGTAAATGTAGGATTCTTCAGATAAGCCCCCTCTTTTGCGAGAAAAAATAATCACATCCGTAAGAGTTAATTTATACCTTTTCCAAAATGGTAGCTTTCATGTGACCATTAAAGATTCTCGATAGAAGTTGATCGCAAACATGAGATGGATAGAAAAAGAAATATGTCGATAATTTGTACATTAAATCTTCGTCTTTTTCCGTCACTTTGTTCAACACTTCATTTAAGTCGCCTTTGAACTGATCACGTGAGTAAAATGCAGAACAGTTCGGTAAAATTGATACTTGTTGTTTGTAAAGATCTCTGCACTGGGTCAACAGCTCGTTGATTTGTGACCACGATAGATAATCGAGACAATATAATAAAACCTGGTAAAGTAAATAAAAGAAATAACTCGCTTAATATATCAAAAGACATCACTCTAACTACCAACATGGATTTATTATAGAGACTCTGGATAAACATCGAATGAAACGGTGGAGAGCGAAGTATTGTCTTTTTATTGTTTCAGAAAACAATCGATGTAAGGCTTTGTCCGCAAAGGACAACTGTCATGGCGGCTCGAAGGAGTCTGATTTTGAAAAATGATTAATACTCTTTTTTCTAAAAAGTTCTCTAACTTTTTCTGATCGTACTTTTGCTGGCTAAAAGTTTGAAAATAAATGTTAGAATACCAAGCGAATACATTTATGAAATCTGATGTGAGAAAAACATCATCAGACGAGTAAAATCAAACAAAATGCTTATAATGACACGAAATTTTGAATTGGGAATATCTTTCCAATATTTCTCCGAGAAGAGCTGAGATTGATATATATTAGACGTGAGTCTCATAGCTCCACTGTGGTATGAAAATCTTTTAGTGGCACGGTGGCTTTTTTGAGGTTGAAGTTTAAAAATTTCTGGTGTCAATATTCAATTTCTTATACATAGCATGTTTTTGCATCTTTCTCGAAACTTAAAACGTCTTAACGACGTATAATTAGTAATTAAGTAGATGAGTTTGAATCTCGGAGGAGAACTTAAAGTCTCATTTGGGAATTGGATAAGTGTATTTTGATGAGAAAGGCAATTAAAATGCTACGAAAAATCATTTAATGGTGGATGGATGGTGAACAATAAAGTCATTACTGCGGACAAGGCTTGTACATGAGAAATTGGCAAAATTCAGCTCGTTGTTTTCCAGTGTCTATAATAATTCCATGCTACAAATAGTCAGATAGTTTTTGATTTCAAATGTATAAGTGTATACACCCAACTATGAAAAAAATACCAATCTGAACTTTTTTATTCGGGCGGGGAAAAAAACCGGGGCGATATGGGTTGCGGCGCTCTTAGGTCCAAAACTACCGGTACATATGACCGAAAAAATTGATTCATCTCATAAAATGCAAGTGGCATGGGTTAATAGCCCCTACTTTAATTAATTGTAGCTACAAAACTGCTAAAACCGGGAATTACACTTAATCGGTCATATCTCCAGAACCCAGGTACTTTAGAAGACTTTGGACATGAAACCATTTAAATATCTTAAGGTATATCTATGTCATAAGACACCTTCTTTATTTTGTTAATAATTTTCAAAAAATAAATTTTTAAGCAAAAAAAGCATATATTTTTTGAAAGCCCATGAAATTTTCTAAATGATGGTGGTCATTGAAATTTTATTTAGTATATACTGAAAAAGTGTAATTATTAAAAGACCAAATTTGGACCTTTTTACATTCAAAAGGGATGATTTCACCCATAGCTTTGAGCTATCGAGCTCATTCATTCCCTTTTTTATACGATCCAGAGAAGGTTGGTCTAAAAAACTGTCTTAGGATTTTTTTTCTAATTGGTCGGTTCAGCGACTTATTCAATAAAACATAAAAAAATCCGGAAAAGTACTTTAATTTTCTCTTTTATTCTACTAAATTGCAAATTAAACAAGCTAGATACTGAATGGACCTACCTGATGATGAAAATTAGATAGCAATGCGAGGAGAAAAATGAAAAAAATCAGTCAGAAAATATAGCGTTTAGCGAAGATGCATAACGCAATAAATCCATCATTGTAAACCAATTATAAGGAAAAAGTCCAATGAAAATCCAGAAAAACGGCGATTTCCGGCAAAAAAAAATTTCTCAAAAATCGGACTCGGCCATGTTTTGGGAATTGTTAATACGCATCTTTGAGCAAAAAAATAAGAAAAAAATAATGATAAAATCTCGAGAAAATGCCAAAAAACCAGTTTTTCCAGCATATTTCCGGCATTTTCGGCCGAAAAATTTTTTTTTTCGAAAATCGGGCTCCGTCACTTTACAGGAATCATCATTTTGCATCATTGTGCCAAAAAAAACAGAAAAAAGTAATGAGCCAATCCCGAGAAGAGCTGGTAACAGACGAACGAACGGACGGACGAACATGGGTTAATTTAAAGGACCCCCACACCCCCACCGGGGTACCCGGAGGTAGGTCCAAAAATAATGAGGCTATGAGAAGGAAAATCCTAAGACGAATTTTTTTTAGACCAGACTTCAGGGAATACATTAAAAAAAGAATGAAGTCGGCAGCTCAAAGCTATGTGTGACTTTCAGTCTTTTGAAGTTACCATGGTGTGGCAAAATCTGATTTTTTTCTACAGTGATTTGAAATTTTGAGAGAGATAATTGGCTGTTTGATTAGTAATTGCGGAGACATTGATTTTCAAAAGGCGCGAAAAGAAGTTCTAATGTTTCTTTTTGTCTTACGCAAATAGCCAATTATAAGTTCAAATCTCTTCTAAATTTAAAACGCTAATATCTCGGGAACTAATTAAGATTTTAATTTAAAGAAAAAACAACAAAGTTTTATTTCAAAATTGAGCAAAAGCTTCTCGATTAAAAATCATCTTCAGTGCTCTATACATACAAGCAATGTTAAAAAATGCTAAATGTTAAAAATATAGTTGCTCCATTTATGTTTTGCCATGGAATGACTAAATCATATAAATATTTTTGAAAAAAATTCAATTCAAAATTTAAACTTAAATTTTTTTTTAGCTTTTTTTTTGGGTTCCCCTGGAATGGTATTCTGAAATTATTATCCATTCACTCCAGAGCCCATCCAAATGCTAGCAACCTCCAACCTACTATTCTTAGATTTTTTTTAATTGTTCACATCCCCTGTAATTAGTCAGCCCAGGTGACTCTTCAAATCGGTTTGACGATTTTTTTCCCGCTGGTCGTCGTCGTTAAGACTTTAAGTTTTAATTCCGATTTCGGATTATTTTCGGGAAACAGGATTTCGGAATTACTTAGCGCGCGAAAATAATTTTTTCTTAGTGAGATAAAATAGGACGAGAAAAACACATAACATAAAAAGACGCGTATAATTAAGAATAAGAAAAAAAGGAAAAAGATTCTTTTTTGCGTCATATTCAATAGTTAATAAAAGATACTTTTGCATTGTAAATAAAGAAAGAGAACTAATTATAGAGAAAGTGAGTATTAAAGAAATTACTTTTCTTTGAATAATGTTAAGTTGTATACTACTTGTAGAAATTCTTCTATTTGGGTCTTTTATTTTATTGTCATGACAAGACACCCGTCGAGTGTTTTTTATAATCTGATATCTCTGATATTGAATAAAAATGAGTAAACGACTGGACCACAAAAAATCGCGCTTTTTTCTGAGGCAGTTTGAAAAGAGAAACTAAAACAAGCTTTCATTGGCTAATTCATCAACTGTCATTTTGAGGAGCGAAATTCAAATTCAATACAGCAATGGTATTAATTTGTTTCACCGACTTCTGCTTTGGACGGATCCCACTATGCACCACTACTTTTTCGTCTGAACGTTTCAAGCAAATAGAGACGCTCTTTCAAGCTTTTCAGATTTTAACAAAGCTAGATTTCTTATTTGTACTTCTAAGCCTTCTAAGCCTTCTGGGCTGACTTTCCAGCGCAGCTGGTTTATTGTTTTTTATTTTTGTGGAAAATCTTTTGTAATTCAAAAGTTATATGATGAAAAATATAAAATTTCTACTTCACATCTATTGTTTCATTTTCAAAAAAAATTAAAACGCATGCGTAAATTTTTAAACTGCTGGTCATTATTATCTGCAAAACACTAAAAGGAATGAATAATTCATTATACGGTGTCATTTTCGGTCGTTGTAGATGGTGAAATTTGTCGTTCTTTTTGAAATTTGTCGGTCTTTTTTAATGGTGCGAAAAAAAGTTAGGTAAGGCGTTGAATATTCTTGTATGATTTAGCAGGTTCGTTGGTTTTTCCTTATCCGTTTAGTCTTTCTTTTGTTGACAGTTGGCGACACTATAATGAATTTTCTTCCAGAAAGTTATTTGAAATTGTGTTTGTTGGTTCGCAGTTGAAGTCACCAATCAACATACATCGCTCAAAATTAGAATAAAAATCTAATTAAATTAGATTATAATTGGAAAAAAAGAGATCTGGAACTAGAATGTCAATTTGTGGTTACCATTTTGAAATTTTTGGCCAGAGTAGCAGTTCCTTTAGCATTAAGGTGCAGTTTGCTCCGGTTAAGAAGAAATTTTCCAATATTTAAATTGTCGGAAAATTAACGGAATCAAAAGCTAGTTCTGAAGCAAGAAAAAAAAAATCGCGGAGGAGATTTGAAGGGTCACCGGGGCTGACCAATAATGAGTATAAAAAGAACTTTAACCCACACATAATTAATTCCAAGGGTTTTAATAAAAAACAACAAGGAAATATGTTTAAATATTAATAATGTCCGTTTTTATTTACTATTCCGAAAAGATTGTCAATAAGAACTGACAGTTAAATTGGGCCATT
This sequence comes from Clytia hemisphaerica, assembly GCF_902728285.1. NCBI lineage: Eukaryota > Metazoa > Cnidaria > Hydrozoa > Leptothecata > Clytiidae > Clytia > Clytia hemisphaerica. Next base: position 69,835 of record NW_027103599.1, read on the forward strand.
CCATTTTATGACCATGCAGGGGGGTGGACGAACATTTTCAGGGGGTAATCCGAGAAGAATTTCTAGGGGGTCTAAAGAAGTATTTTTTCATTTTCCAGGAGGTAAAAAGCTATTCTTGAATTTCCAGGGGGTGAACGACTGATTTTAGTTCGTCCACCCTCACTTTCAGACATAAAAATAATTTTTTCCAAGGGTTCTTTTGCAAATTTTGCCATTTTCCAGGGGTATCTACACTTTTCCGAGAAATTTGTTTTCACTTGAAAAGGTTTGTCCACCCCCCTGTATGGAAATTTTATGGAACAGCCCATTTTGGGAAATTGAAATCACCAGCTCATTACGTAAGAGATTATTCAAGAATATGAGAGAATATGAGAGAGGAGAAATTGAATTATAGCCTAGTGATTATAAACTCTTGACACTTGACTGCAAGGCTTTTGTATATGTCTAGTCTACCACCATACTATAAACCAGCCGTGTCTAGTTAATACGCAAAAAAAAACATATAAAGATATACACCATCATCAAAAGTGTTATCAGTTTCAAAAAAAACTTAATGAAAACATGGAAAAAAAGAGATCCGAATTTCTTATAATATGGCTCATCATTTTCCTACAATTCGATTTGACAATCTCTGTAAAAGCTCAATTCGATATCATTGGTTTATTTACCATAACAAATTGTACTGTGGGTGAAGAATATTTATGCCAGAACGCAGAAATCAACGCTTATGGTATCGTGGATAGGATTCTCAATAGTCGTGCACATCGAGGCTACAGACTTGGGTATTGTTTTATTGATACCAAAAATTCGAAGCACTTTGTGACAGAGACAGTCTTACAAAGTGTAGAACGAAGAGAAATCAGCGACGATGCTTATTTTACTCGATCCATGGATTTCAAGGTGCCATCGAAAACCCAGTTATTGTTTTTAACCCTCATGTCTTATGAGATGACACGTCTTGTCAGTTATCTACTGTACATTGAAGATGCGATTTTGATGTCTTTAACTTTTCAAAGAATGATACCATCACTCCTAGTTGAGAAACCAACTTTCCTTTATAGTCATGAAGGTAGCTACAGTATGAGTAAGCAAAAAAATGTCCAAGAGATGCTAGACGATGGAGAGATTAGCTACTTAGCTATATTATATTCCAAAGAATATGAACAAGATGATGAAATCGTTTTGAGAGATTGTAAAGAGCGACCTGAATCAGCTTTCTGTTTCTTTTTGGAACTAGATAGCGAAAAACACGAGAAATGCTACAAGGAAATTATGATTAATCCACATAATTCAACACAGATGAACCAAACATTAAACACAATATATAAAGACCCATATCTACGCTTCATGATTTTCTACGGCCCATGGGTATCTTTGAAAAGGGTCGAAAAACATCCACTTCTGCTAGATTGGAAATTTTCATCAAGCAATAGTCAATTCTTTATTATACCGTTTGAAAGAGCTCCCACGCAGGAAACAATGCAGCTAACGGTCAAATATAATGATCTTAATGAATTTCCAGGAGGTGTCACAATAAAAGAGTTTCTGAAACATCTGAGAGACTTGAAGGAAGACATTACGAACCCTGAAAATCCGACAATAATGAATGCTCTTAAAGATAGCGGGATTATAGACGAGTTTATTGACAAATATAGTGTGGTGTTACAAAAGATTTTACCAAACATCACAAAAGGTTAGTTAAATCGATTAGAAACAATATAGGCTATTCGATAAAAAAATTGTACCCACTATGACGAGGAGTGACCCCTGATGAATAGTTTTGCGTCAAAAGCAACACAAAATTGTAAAAAATATTGTCTCCCTATAGTGCCATCCGCGAAATCAAGTCCCATGAAATCTTAAAATTTCACGGATGAGCTAAACCACGAAATTTAATCTCTCGAAAATCTTATCCCATTAAAGTATAACTTAATTTTTTCCATAACTTATCAACTGAGCATATTGTCCATCAGCTCAGTAGACTTTGTTAACAATTTTCGATTACTAGAACTCAACATAGCTCGGGCTTCGAACTATAGAGAGGGATGGTTCATAATTTCGTTTCGCATACGAAGCATATAAGTTTGCAAGGTGCTTTTTTAATGCTCCTTGAAAGAAAGCGAGATTTCAATGGTAGAATGGGTGTTTTGGAGTAAAATGAAATTTTATAAAGTCTATGCAGTTTGAATATATTAATATGTCCATTATGGTCTTTACACATAGGGTCCGAGGTGACTTACCAAGATTGGATGAGGGTACCTTCATATTTTCGAGAATTGATCTCAGATGAAGTTGTTAAGAACACAGAGGCTATAAAACAGATGATCATTAGCTACAAAGAGGCGTAAGTAGATACAATTCTATGGTACTCATGTAAAGAGTTGTGCACATGTAAAATTTGCGTTGCTGGCAAAAAAGTGGTCTGGACAAATAAATATGCACCATTGCAATGTCTCCTAACATAATATCACGGACCCGATAGCTGATTGCTGATTAGTTTTTCAAATGACGTATTGACTTACGATGTTTACCACCAAACATCTGTTAGATCTACACGTTCTTTCTTTTGAACAAACTATATAAGGATAGAGACTCTGATGGCTAGAATATTTAGAATAAGTTTAAAACATTTTAAGGCTTTGAAGACTCTAAAAACGCCCTATTTCTTAAGAAATTATACAAAAATACCCAGAAAATAAGAACATTTTTAGGCCTAAAATTTAAAAATTTTACATATTTATAAAAAAAAGTGTACGATGTTAGGGTTGCTACGATCCTGGACAGAACTGTTTGTCCACCCCCCCTCCCCCAATATCAATGTTGATGGTGAGTCTTGTGAAAGTGCAAAAATTCAACTTCAACATTGATTTTGGGAGAGAGGGGGGGGGCTTGCCGGTGGAAAAGGGTTATTGGACACCAGTTTTGACCACGATTATATGTGTATTTACACTTCATCATTTTTAGCTCATATCCTGATGAGAAATCATGGGAGAATGTGAAAGAAGATCTTTACAACAATCCAACACGTGTTCGAAAACAAACAGAACCACTTTGTCAAAACACCAAACCCGTTTGTGGAGCAGGCCGCTATCTCCACCACGGAGTCTATTCACAATCACCATGGATACGAAATTATGGTTGGCATTGCCGTTCGTGTGGTGAAAACATGTTTAAAGACAAAACAGGGGATACAGATTGTAAGCCCTGTCATTACCCACTCATAACAAATGCTTTAAAAACAATCTGCTTTGACCCATACACCAGTTTCTTTTTATCACTCAATGAACCATTGAGCTATAGCCTCTTCATTACCTCCGTCATATCATTAGCATTCATTATCTCCACAATGTTGATCTTTGTGAGAAACCGTGATACACCGATAGTAAAAAACGCAAACAGACCAATGACTGCACTTCAGTTGACCTCGCATCTAGTCCTAAGTACACTTTCCATCTACTTGATTATAATACCGCCCAATGCTGGACAATGTTTTCTCACTCCGATCATTGCAGGACTCTCCCTCACCACAGCTGTTTCAATCAATTTGGCCAAAACACAAAAAGTCTACACAATCTTCCAAAAGAAAACGCACCGACATTCAGCTGGTCAAAGGCGTTTTTTAGGCCTTTTAGACTGGTTAGTGGTCAGTGTTCTACTCAGCGTCGACGCTTTTATTTTGATTATCTCATATTCCGATTTGAATCCCGAAATCCAGTATCAGTATAAAGATTCCGATTATACTAAAGTGGTAACATGTAACAATGATACACATATTATTATTCAATTGTTCTACGTGCTACTCATCATATTAACCAATGCGATTCAAGCGATCAGGTCACGTGGTCTTCCCTCATATTTCAAGGAGACAACGCATGTTATTTACTCCTCCTTTATATCAAGCGTTTTACTACTCACCGCCACTGGAATTTATTTTGCACAGAAAGGTCTGGTAACCAAAGACATGATTTTGGTGCTGAGCATACAGACCCTGAACATTTTGAACTTCATGTTAGTCTACAGCTATAAGTTATATATTATAATGTTGAAACCGCGTAAAAATACGGCAGCAGCTTTCAGCCAGAAACGAAAAGAAGCATTCGAGATGAAGTTTTCCCGCACTTCGACAGATGTTTCAAATACTACTCTATCATCGAATAATGCGAAGGAAGCTTCTCAAAAGAAAGATATGATGGCAAACAAGTTTGAAAAGAAGGCTCGGAAAAAAGTCCAGTCAAATAGCAATGAAATGCTCTCTAAAGAAACCTGAAGATGAAGGCAAAGATCAATGCGCTTATTTTGTGAGAAGTTAAAACAGTTCTACCACTGATCTACAATTAACAAAGAAATGAAAGATAGATAGAGTGGCTATCTTTACGTGGATAGCCAAATAATCTATGACTTTTAAGCAGTCTGTGGAATGTTTTTACGAGGTCACGGACGGTCAGCTGGATCGGCTAAAAACTGAACGGAATATTGGAAGGAACGAGGATTCGAATAACAAAACCCTGGTGTGTGGCGCTGACGCTTTAACCGCTCGGCCATCGGCCCTTAATGATTGAAATGGTATATTCAACCTTCCTCTAAACTATAATTTATCCTTTAAACTAATGTAAATTCAACCGTGCACAGTTTACTGATATAGTGGAGTCTCCATAACTCGAACACGCACGGGGAAACCAAATTTGCTCGAGTTATGGTTTATAAAGTATTGTTAGCTGAAGGGACTAGAAAACCTGTTCGAGTTAGGTAAGTAAGTTTTCGACCGCAGTTGAGGGCGACCCAAAGGCTCCCTTTTCGCATAGCTGTCCGAATAATTGGGCGCCACTCCTTTCCCTGCATTTCTTCACTTACCCTTGATCCGTCTCTTTAGTTGCTGAGCATCAAGCAGAGAGGCATCAAGTACCATTTTGGGAATCTTTGGTATGACCCGGCTGGGGATCGAACCCACAACCTTGCGCACCGTAGCTGGATGCTCGACCTTCATGCTACGGTCGCTTCGTTCTTGTTCGAGTTAAGGAAACATTCGAGTTATGAAGGCTCCACTGTAAAATAATTATTTAAACTACTGAGTAAACTTTAGAGTTAAAAAAAAGAAAAAATTCTTACCTTTAAATTATGTTCGTTCTTTATCAGTGAATATACCACAGTAACCAAGTCTTCCATTGATCCGTGATTGATGACGTAAGTAACACAAACTCGTACCCATATCTCTTTATCAGTAATTTTATCAGAAGTTTGAGTAAAAAGCCATTGAAACACCCTTTGATGGCCTGGAAACAATTGGTTAACAATATGTAAAGCCAATGAAAGTTTTTCTTCCACGTCGTTCGCCATCTTATCCCAAGTTTCATAACAAAGGTTCGTCTCTATGAACAAGAAAACATAAAAATATTTGCGAGCCGTCTAAAGATCAAAACAAATTCGATTTTTATAATTACATCATCTTTGTCATAGCATACACTAACATTAAAATCAAAAATCGAGAAACTAGAGACATTTTCCGATGTTTTTTGCGCGTTATTTAGACACTTAGTCAGGTCAGTGTTAAAATTTTTTGACCAAATCTTCTGGAAATAGCAGCCCAGAGGGGGCGCAAATTTTAGATTTTTCGAGGTGTGAAAAAGGTACCCTTACCAATCGCTTCTTTAACGGACTCACGACGCCCCGTTTGTTATTCTTTTAATTTTTACTAAACCCCAGACCTTATTAGGGCCCTCCATTTATTAAGCTGTTAAAAGAAGAGCCTCTCATTTTGCGCTAAGGAACTTGATTATAGTCTACAATTACCTTATTTTGGGGGTATTGTGAGGTACAATTTCCAAACCCCGGCAATTAGGCCCCCCGTTTTATTAAAACTTGAAGACTTTTTCCAACCCTTGCGTTTCGACATGAAAAACTAAATACAAACCATTGGCAGTGGTTGCCAGGTCTCCAATTTCTTCGCTGGATGCTTCACAGCAAATGAAAGTCAACAATTCCATTTCATTACCACTGTATGATCGCAATAAAAGCGCTAAACATGATTGAATGGTGTCCGAAAATAAAGATTCACTTTCTTGTTGAAAGCATCTCAGTTTCATTGCAACTAAAACCTAAAAGGTAAGCGTTTAAAGGTTTTGATTTTAAATTTAAGAGTGATATCATTTTCTTACTCATCAATTTTGATTCACAAGCTTTTTCACATTGAATTGACACAGATGTGGAGCAAGATTGGCCAGAAAGGGGAATCTTACTCATCAATTTTGATTCACAAGCTTTTTCACATTGTTTTGACACGGATGGGGAGCAAGATTGGCCAGAAAGGGGAATCTTACTCATCAATTTTGATTCACAAGCTTTTTCACATTGGATTGACACGGATGTGGAGCAAGATTGGCCAGAGCAGAAAGGGGGAAAAAGAAACATTTTTTTGCTTATATCAGCATAATATAACAATAGGGAGACACTGTCATGATATGAAATATGTGTCTATATGAAACGAAAAGCGAAATATTAAGTAATTGGTGTTGTGTTAAGCAAAGAAACAGACTACCTAGGCATTATTCAGACAGACACGTTGTATGTAATGTACTAATAATTCTTCCATTTTCGGAAGAAGAAAAATACAATTGTCAGACAAAACATCACAATAGATACTTAAATGTGAACTGACAACCATTTTAGATGTCCAGGTACCAGTACAAGACCGTGATAAGAATTGGGCGATGATGAAGTTGACAAAGATACAATATTTGATAGGTGACAAAGAAATAACATACCAATATTTGCTCATGATCATTTTGTACCATTAAATCATCGTTCGAGGTCAAAACAGTTATCAATGTGTTTACAAATCTTTCAATGGTTACATCAAAGTTCGGTGAAGACTTGATTTGACCAACAGCTTTGGAGATGTTGGAATCAAGCTTGCTAGCACACGATCTCTTATATTGTTCGATTCTTAAAATGTCACGTTTAATAAACGAGCCAGTGTTATATGGATCTAGCTTGACTGTATTGTTTTTTTCCTGGTCATCGAGTAAACAATCGAGTCCAATGAGTAAATAGATTATAGATTCTCCTTGGTCATGATTAGCTGTTAGCTCCAACGTGGATGTTAGATTGTTAAAGAAGAGTTGAACATTTTTGGAACAGTAGTTCAAAGTGCAACTTGCAATGAAATTAGGGCAATACTCGGTGAACGTGTATTTGATGAAGGCTTGCCGAAGCTGATGGTGGTTCTGAGGAGCTTTGTTGAATTTCTCACATAAATGATTGACCAATTTGTACTTTTTCGATTCTGGCAACAAAAATAATACCTGCGAAATTTAAAGGAAAAACAAGCATACAAATATTCATCTTGTGGAAACTTCCAAACCTGAATGCTTTTGGAAAAATTATAAATATACCTAAAACAACTGCTTTCTTCTCAAGCTACAAGCATTTATATCACTTTGAAGTTTACCATTTCAAGTACGGTTTGAAAATTTGCACACTTGAAAGATTAAAACCTGAACAAAGCGTTGATACAATGAAGTCTTCATAACTCGAACACGCACGGGAAACGCAAATTTGTTTAGAGTTAAGTAAATTTCGATTAACGGAGTATGGTTTATAAGGCACTGTTAACCAAGGGGACCATGAAACTTACTTGAGTTAAGGAAGGAGACATTCGAGTAATAGAGGTACGAGTTAAAGACAACCCACTGTATAAAAAAAGAAACACCCTTCTTTGGGGAAGGTATAATTGAAATAAAAGAAACAGTCACCTTTACAAAGTCATCTTCCATTTCCAATATTTCAACAATCTGGCAGACATCTTGTGTCTCCAAGTTACCATGACAACCGAAACCAAATGTTTGACTGTGTTTATTTGACGAAGAAAATGACCAGCTTTTCAGTAACCAAATGATGAAAGACTTTTGTTGATTGGTATCTTTACTTATGAAAAACGTGTTCTTTATTTCGATGCATACTTCTTTCAGGTTTTCTTCATTCGATTTTGATAGCAAGAGTAAACACAGAGCTTTGATTTCATTTGATAAATTCATATTTTGCATTTTTTTTGAATAAATTGTCTGAAAAATAAAAACTATATCAGCAAGGATGTCGAAACGAGGATTGCATAGCTAATTTAAGCGGGAATTTGATGCCAAAAATTTGTTAGTCTTTGTGAACCTTTAAATGCCCAATTTTAATTTTTATTAGTTCTCATAACAATCAAGCTGCGGTTCCGTACTCAAATTTCAAAATCTTGGGTTATGGTATTTTCTTACAAAACAGAAAACGAAAAAATATACAATAAAATCAAAAAAGTAAAAATTTCTATTTAAAAAATAATACTTATTCAAAATTCCTTGACTATCTTTAAAATAATTATGTCATTTTTTGACCTGTCCAAAATTTCTACTTATACCAACTGTCCGATCGAAGAGAGTGGGTTGTAGAAAATGTCCACTTTTGTCAACCAAGAAATGAAAACGATGATTCTTCAACTTCAACGGTATGTTACCAGCTTGCGCTGAAAATGAAAAAATGTGCAGTGAGTCTCGCTAATTCGAACTCGAACGAGGAGTCTATTTTGTTCGAATTATAGAAAGATTCGGATTATTGAAAGTATTTCACGAGGGTTTCTCCTTGACGGGGAATGAAGAAAAGTTCGAATTATAGAAAGAGTTTGAATTAAAGAAAGATTCGAATAATAGAAGTTTGAATGAACGAAAGTCCACTGTAATTCAATTTAGTGTTGTCGTCGGATTCATACATCTCTACGAAACTGCAGTTAGTAAAGAAAAATTCGTTAAATACAGTGTGTCCCAAAAAGAAAAGTGGACACATTTTTATATAAAGTAAAATCCTCATAATCATGCGAGGCTTTATGACTTGTATACTTAATATTTTAATCTCAAAAACCTATTCAATCATCTTCGGAATGGAATATCTATTGATTGACGGGGAATTTCAATCTTATTTCAATTATTCTAAACCCACTTTAGATAATGCGTTTTGAGGACTTCACTTTATGAAAAATGTCCACCATAGGGTCGTCCAGGGTTCAGGTACCCACAAAAGATTTAGGTACCCCCAATCATTTTGGTACCCCAAAAATCTTTAGAATTCTAAAGTAACCCCCCAACTTTGAGTTACCCCCTTTTTAATTATTTTATTGTTAAAAATACAAAAAGGGATTTTTTGCTCTTTTGTCATTCCTGGGAAAATACTTCCATGGCAGCCAGCACTTCTTTTTCAACAAATTCAAGGGTGTCATTTTTTACTATAATTTTCCAGGGTTTCAAGAGATTTTTATTTACTACAAACTTTCAAGGGTTTCTAGGGTTTTTAGTTGATCTTTGCTAGTTTTCAAAGATTTCAAGGAAATCTGTCGACAAAAGGAGAAAGGTTGAATTTTCAATTTTTGTGTGAAGGAGGGTCCTTAAATTGGCTGATAATTGTAATTGATAATTTTACAACCACCCATTCTATCACCCAGACCTGCCAATCTCATATAATTCCAGTGGCACTTAACGGGTTAAAAGGTAAGCCCCCTAAGAATGAGCGTGGAATATCCCCTTGAGTCTCAGGGGTTCCAAAAGTATGTTCTCTCATTTTTAAGTCACTGCGATGTTTGTATCCCACGCAATGGGAAAAATTTTGTATTTCTGAAAGTTAAAATGGCTGAAAATGGCCACAAAATTTGGCATTTCAAGGGTTTCAAGGGTATAAATCTTGCATGTCAAGGGTCCCCAAAATAATATTGACTTTTCAATGTTGTTTCAAGGGTTTCAAGGAATTCAAGGGTGATGACTTCAGACAAAAACAACAGCCCCCGCCCACACTAATGAAAATTCAGGTACCCCCAAACATATCAGGTACCCCCTAAATTTAAGAATACTTCTAGGTATCCGGCTTTTTTAACACTTTTTTTCTTTAGGTACCCTCAAATCTCTGGGGGTGGGGGGTGGATCCTATGTCCACTTTTTGGGACACACTGTAAATGTCAGTACAGCACCACCATCTTGTGACTTTTTGATTTTGTTTCGGAAGTAATAAGCATACATGATCGATAAATGGAAATGAATACTGCCACAAGCTCAATATCTGTATGGCTGAGAAGTATAAACATGAACGAGAAGAAATGTACACAAGGCACAGTAAATCTAACTTGTGCGCTGTTGAATGGCTGAGACTTCAGTAATGGGCGTGATCGTTTTGAAAGGTGTTCCTACGGGCGTTATTGTATTGATTAAAACATTCGAGCTGTTCTTCATCAATGTGATGGATGTAACTGATCTGAAAAAGGAGAATATATTGCGAATAGACTTAATCATACGAAGTGTGAACCCATATAGTCTTTTTTTTAGTTCAGTAAGTCTTCCGTAAGAAAAATTCCCTTGAGGTTGAAACTTCACGAATCTTATGAGGCTTTGGTAATTTGGGGTAATAACGAAGATAAGATAAGAATTTGCTGATTTCACATGTAAGTAGACACGGGGCTATGGGAGATTTCAGCCAAAATAATCTCAGGTGTTGGCCACCTGAAACCACAGGCGGGGCTGCAGAAAATCCATCATTTGAAGAGAATCATTTCAATAACATAACAAACCTAAGTGACAAGACACAAATGGTCACCAACATAGCGGTCGATGTACCAATCACAAACAATGAGAATCCAGCACGGTACTAAGAGAAAGAACAATTGAAATGACCTCTATAATGGAATCAATGGAATCAAGTCGATTCAAACTAAGGTCTAATGTTGTGACGAGCGACTTTCTGCCTCGTCTAATAGCAAAATCTGACGACAGATCTTCAAACAAATTCATTACTCGACCAAGTAAAGTTATTGTATCATTAACTTAAGACGTCAAATTTGTGCTTTTCAATAGGAAATACCTAAATATCTTTATTGTATAAATTCATTCAACTATGGCTGTATAAAACTTGTTGTGCCTTTTTACGTCAAAAAGTAGTCAGACTGGTCAAATAATAACAATGGGATGAAGAAACCTTCCAATCAGCTAATGGTAGACGTGTGCTTCCTTCTTTCCTTTTCTCCGACCTACAAAAAAAAGTTCAAAATCTAAATTCCTATACAAGAGGCATATTGGTATCATTCATAAGCTAATCGATGAACAGTTAACCGAAAAGGAGAGTCCAGGGCGACATATAACGTCAAAACAACGTTAATGTAATATCCATAGCAGCCACAAAAACGAGTCCACCCCACTTGTTAATTTTTCGATTTTTTACAAACCTCCCTGGACCTTATAAGAACCCCTTTCGTTTAGTAATTTTTGCGAAGCGAATGTACATGAGCGAAGCAGTTTTGCTATCGTGTGTGCGTACCTTTAACTTTCCATTCTTTCAACCATCTGAAAGGCAGGAGATGGGAAAAACGTTTAGTATCTCCGAGTCGCGCGACAATGAATATTAAGGGGATAAAACATGAAGGATATTCCAGGAAATGACAGAGAAAATTATCTCCACTATATTAAATTTGACGTATTCGAATTTGAAACTCCGTGTATGACTACTTGGCTCGTATTCAATCGAGCTCCGAGCGAGAGAACAGTAGAGTGGCTTTTTTTGAGACGGACAACGTTATTTTTAAAGACACGTCGCCGGAAAACATCGGTGCGGTGCTCTATTCTCCTTGCAGATTGTAGAACGTCGCCCGGCTCGGAAGGGTCTTGATGATTAGACCATACTGGTTTCTAGCCGTCAAAACATTAAAGATGGCGGCAACAAATGGAGACAACAAATATGTACTGCTCCTCGGTTATTTTTCTTCGATTTTCATGCTTCAAGAGTCGAATTGGATCATGTTTTCTGTCTGATTGGCACAAGAACTGGTGGATGATAAAGTTTTCTTATTATACCTCCCTGGATTTGATGTTTTGTTTCAATTCTGTTGGTTTGGAATGAGAGATGCATTTTCTTGAAAAAAACAGGACAAGTTTGCCAATTTTGACAACAAGCTAACTTGAATTTTGCCTGTACATGTAAATGAATTGTAACAGGGCAAAAAACTGAATATTTTTGGAGAAATCTGACCATGTTGTGCCTGGAAATGAAACACTTGCAGCTTTAAAAATAAAAAAGTCTGAAGTTCCTTGCCTTGGCTTCATTCATTTTGTTGTTTGGAAAAATTTGAACCTGGAGCAAAATTAACTATAGATTGAATTTTACTTGGTGCTTCTTCTACAACAATGACACTCGACTGGTAATTGAAACCTCTTTGAGGAGGAAATTATATACGGTAGCAGCTTATTTCCAACACTTTTGAAGCTGACAACCACAGCCAGGCGGCCTCCTGATGGGTGATGTTGATGAATAAATGTTATGTCAACCTCTGAAAAAGTAAGCTAATCGTAAAGACATTGAATATGGATGTAAACAATCGGAAATCACCTTACATAACTTTTTAAATTAAAAGTTTTCATCGTAAACTTTGAAATGATCTTCCGTTTTGATTAAAATGTGGAAAACGTGTCGTGAAATATGAAATTATCTTTAAAGAATTGGTTTAAACTATGGAAAACTTTTGTAGCAAACCATGAACATTTAATTTTCATGCGTTCAAAATTTGGAAAACTTTTGTCGTGAGAACATGCAGCTTGCTGGAAAAAATTTGTTTTGCTATTTTTGATAACTTTTTAAGATCATTGAAATAGAACTTTAAAGATGACTTTTATGTACACAAACAGTATGAAGTAATCTATATGTATCAAGTACTAATGCACAAACTTTTAATTACAACTGGGTGAGAATATCTACTGTAAGAAAACGACGTTTGATAGCTTGAACGGTCAACTTGCTTTTCTTTATGATGGTTCATATTTATAGTACTTTAATGCGATAAACTTTTGCAAGAATTAAATTTCGCGGTTGGGCTAATCCCCAAAATTGAAACATTTCGCGGGGACTTAATTTCGCGGATGGCACTATTGTGTGACAATATTCTTACAATTTTTTTGCCTGTACTGTCAAATCACATTGGTCGTTGGAATGCGTATTATTAGCACTTCTTTGATGCCAGTAAACATTCAAACAGTTTTTGAGTTTTGTTTTGAAATATTTTGCTGAAAAGGCCTACTCAAATTTTCAATGGGATTTAATTTTGCAGATTTTTGGGGATGACACCCAAATTTGTGAAATCCGCAAAATTTAATCTCCACAAATGTTTATCGCATTTAAGTATATATTTTTGCGACCGGGTCAGAAAAAAAGTTTCGTCATTGGACCGGTTTCCGGTAACACTAAACTTTTTTATTTTCGCCTGAGCTTATAATTTTTTTTTTGACATGCATCTAAAACATGGAAAACCTTTGTCGTCAACTATATATAATATTGTCTTCCACGTTTAAAATGTGAAAAACTTTTGTTGATTACAATCGCAATTTTTTACGTACTAATTGAAAATAAGGAAATAATTCCTGGTACAGTATGAATTTTTTTTTCCTTTTTGATATCTTTTCTGAAAATAAGCCACCATCACTAATAACTGGTTTTTGCGCTGGTTTGTGTCGTTTTTAGGTTAAGAAATTAATTGATCGTTTGGTCGGCAGATAAAACGTCAGAAAAATTGGATTTTCAAACTATGTGTCGGGCAGAAATCAAATCCAACGAAAATATTGAATAAATAGCTACTGTATTGCAGTGTTCGGAAAATTAAGAAAAATATTATCAGTCAGTTGGACAGCGCGAACACTAGTTATTTGTGATTGTGGCCTTATAAAATGTTTTAACTTTTCAGAATGCTTTTGAAATGGAAAATGGCTTCTGAGAGTGGAGTTTTTCCCTTTAGGGCATTCTTTCAGATTAAAACTTTTTTCCAAGTTTTTTTTCCTTTTAAACATTTTTAGTTATTCCGTTTTTTTGAAAATATGAAATTTTCCTATTATTTGGAACTAAATGTTTTGCTTGCAACTTGCGAATCGAGGTGGCTCTGGATCGCTTCGCAACTTTTATACATATACGGCTTGTTAAAAAATATTTTCAGATTTCACCCCTCCCTCGTTTATTAGGGACCTGAGAGTATATCGTTCCATATGACAAAAGCTTGAGATTCCAAGATGTAAATTAAAAAAAACGAGGCTTGCTTACTCATCAATGGGGCATCCAACTAAAGAATACAGGCATGCTTTGAAACATGACTAAACTCATGTAACCAGTCACGAAAAAAATAAGGTTTTCTTACTCATCAATGGGTATCCAGCTAAAGAAGGCAGGCATACTTTGAAACATGACTGAACTCATGTAACCAGTCACGAAAAAAAAGAGGCTTTCTTACTCATCAATGGGTATCCAGCTAAACAATGCAGGCATGCTTTGAAACATGACTAAACTCATGTAACCAGTCACGAAAAAAAAACGAGGCTTTCTTACTCATCAATGGGTATCCAACTAAAGAAGGCAGGCATGCTTTGAAACATGACTAAACTCATGTAACCAGTCACGAAAAAAACGAGGCTTTCTTACTCATCAATGGGTATCCAGCTAAAGAAGGCAGGCATACTTTGAAACATGACTAAACTCGTGTAACCAGTCACGAAAAAAACGAGGCTTTCTTACTCATCAATGGGTATCCAACTAAAGAAGGCAGGCATGCTTTGAAACATGACTAAACTCATGTAACCAGTCACGAAAAAAACGAGGCTTTCTAACTCATCAATGGGTATCCAGCTAAAGAAGGCAGGCATACTTTGAAACATGACTAAACTCGTGTAACCAGTCACGAAAAAAACGAGGCTTTCTTACTCATCAATGGGTATCCAACTAAAGAAGGCAGGCATACTTTGAAACATGACTAAACTCGTGTAACCAGTCACGAAAAAAAACGAGGCTTGCTTACTCATCAATTGGTATCCAACTAAAGAAGGCAGGCATGCTTTGAAACATGACTAAACTCATGTAACCAGTCACGAAAAGAAAACGAGACTTGCTTACTCATCAATGGGTATCCAACTAAAGAAGGCAGGCATACTTTGAAACATGACTAAACTCATGTAACCAGTCACGAAAAAAAACGAGGCTTTCTTACTCATCAATGGGTATCCAGCTAAAGAAGGCAGGCATACTTTGAAACATGACTAAACTCGTGTAACCAGTCACGAAAAAAACGAGGCTTGCTTACTCATCAATGGGTATCCAACTAAAGAAGGCAGGCATGCTTTGAAACATGACTAAACTCATGTAACCAGTCACGAAAAAAAACGAGGCTTTCTTACTCATCAATGGGTATCCAACTAAAGAAGGCAGGCATGCTTTGAAACATGACTAAACTCATGTAACCAGTCACGAAAAAAACGAGGCTTTCTTACTCATCAATGGGTATCCAACTAAAGAAGGCAGGCATGCTTTGAAACATGACTGAACTCATGTAACCAGTCACGAAAAAAACGAGGCTTTCTTACTCATCAATGGGTATCCAACTAAAGAAGGCAGGCATGCTTTGAAACATGACTAAACTCATGTAACCAGTCACGAAAAAAACGAGGCTTTCTTACTCATCAATGGGTATCCAACTAAAGAAGGCAGGCATGCTTTGAAACATGACTAAACTCGTGTAACCAGTCACGAAAAAAACGAGGCTTTCTTACTCATCAATGGGTATCCAGCTAAAGAAGGCAGGCATGCTTTGAAACATGACTAAACTCGTGTAACCAGTCACGAAAAAAACGAGGCTTTCTTACTCATCAATGGGTATCCAGCTAAAGAAGGCAGGCATGCTTTGAAACATGACTAAACTCATGTAACCAGTCACGAAAAAAACGAGGCTTGCTTACTCATCAATGGGTATCCAACTAAAGAAGGCAGGCATGCTTTGAAACATGACTAAACTCATGTAACCAGTCACGAACCATTGTCCAACACCAACCAATGTTAATAGTTTATTGAAGGCTGTGGATTTCTTATGCTCGTAAATCACTACATCACGTGGTGAATTGATGTACGTTCGATGGCGAAAGGCCTGGAAACGAGAACAGAAGAGTATACGTAATTCATATCATCCTCAAGGAGTTAGGGAGGGCTAGATGGAATACTATGGTTGAAAAATGTGCCGTGGTTATAGGTAGGAAATCCTATCTAGGTCACGAGACATTGTATTTTTAATACAACAAAATTTCAGCGCTTGACCAAACAGAAGCGCACCGGATTTTCAAAAACAATAGTAACAATGTTTTTTTGCGATTTTCACTTTTTTGCTTGGAGAAGCGTTTGAAGCACTCTATCTAGCCCTTTGGACTTCTGTGAAATCTGTGGTTACCATACGCCAACACGAGAATAACGCAACAAACTCAATTTTAGTGGCGAGCGGCAAATCTCACTCCAGTATTCAGTAGCTTAATGGTACTAAATTTATAGGCCCTTGCTTTATTCCTATGTTGGAATTAATTTGCACTAAAACTATATGAAGGGGGTGGAGTGCGAGCAGACAAATGACGTCAGAAATGTCTACCAAAGTCATTATGCGGTTAGTAAAGAATGTCGAAACCACTGATCTTAAGTACAGTCAACTCTCTCTAATTCGAATCTTTCTGTAATTCGAACCAAAATATTGGCCCCCTCAGCTGGAAAGTGAACTACTCTTTGTAATTCGAACCTTTCTCTAATCCGAATAATATTCTTGGTCCCTTGAAGATCGAATTAGAGAGAGTCAACTGTGATCGAAGAATGATACCTTTGTTACCCTTGGTAGCCATTTGGATCCAGCGAATTGAGATGACTTTCTTATTCCAGTAAGAGAAAGGTGACGTAATGTGTAAAGCCACATTTACATGGTATTTAGAAATTATTTTTATTTTTGTTCTATATTTCTGAAAAATAAAAATAATGATGCATTGAACGTACCTAAAAAAAATTTTATTTGACACTTTCAAGATCGAATATTTTAATTTAGAATATTTTCAGATCTTAAAGGCTTTGTTTTTAAATAAGAGTGATATCGTTTGCTTACTCGTCAATCTTAATTTACAAGCTTTTTCACATTGGATTGAAATGATTGTGGAGCAAGATCGGTTAGAAAGAGTTTACGTCAGCACAATAAAACAATAAGGAGATACCGTCCTGATATGAAACATGTGTCCAATATGAAACGGGAACACTTATGTAAAAATGAAACCTTTAATTTACCGTGGTAAACAAGGCCTAACTTATATGAGTTCTTTACAACGGAATTGCTTTTTTTTCGCAAACGTCCAATCTGGTTATGATAACACGCAAAAGTAGAGTCAAACGACTGAGGCTTGGCCTTTGCAAAATATACTGAAAATTATTGAAGAAATATTTGATTGAAATCAAATACGACACACCCTTCTCACATACCCGGTTGGATTTTTTCAGCCAATTGGGAAAAAATAATGGACTGAAACTCGACGGGGCTTGGGATTTCAAATCTTTTGTTTTCAAGTCAGAAAATTCAGAGGGGATGGGGAAAATAGTAGATACTTTGCAGTGAGGATTGGTTTATTGGATTATTTTCAGTGTGGGGATATTTTCCACCGGGTACGATATTTTGGCCAATTTTTCAGTGGATCTGTGAGAAGGGGTGTAATAAGGAGTGTGTGTGCAGATGAAAAGGCACGGGATGAAATATTTCAAACTGGTATCCCAATTTTTTAGAATATTATAACACAGTCTAATTGATAAGCCTATGAAATCAAAGCGCGATGTTTTGGTAGGCTTTAGGGCTATTCTGATAACAAAGAAGAATTCGATATAAAGAACGGGAGATTTAAAAAAATAATCAAGTTTTACATGTTACATTCAACTTTCTACAAAATTTGATGATTCAACAAAAACAGTTTGGAAAATCACCACAGCATAGAGTTTGATCCAATGAAAAAGAATTCATTTCTTTCGATAATTGGTTAGGTACATTGAAATCGACAGTTGAATTAAACTCAAATGCTTTACTCGCCGCCAGATGCCACACTCTTTCGAAATTCGGGTCCGATGCCAACAACGGTGAGTCTTCGCTGGGTCCAGTTACAAGGTCGAAGATAAGAGGTTTGCGTAATTTCTGGACCGTATCTCCATAA
This sequence comes from Clytia hemisphaerica, assembly GCF_902728285.1. Taxonomy (NCBI): domain Eukaryota; kingdom Metazoa; phylum Cnidaria; class Hydrozoa; order Leptothecata; family Clytiidae; genus Clytia; species Clytia hemisphaerica. Next base: position 87,858 of record NW_027103599.1, read on the forward strand.
CATTGATATGGCCTTGAAAGATCCTTGTGAATAATAAAATGTATTTTCCAGACTTTTCCGATTTCTTTTTCTTCTAAAGTGACCGCATGAATGTTACTTCCACAATAGTGAAAGAATTCTCGATTCACGTGATTTTTCCGTCCAAAAAGTAGCTTGGAAATATCTTTTCCATCCAACTTATTATCGGGAAACTCAACGCCTCTATCATAGGAAACTCGCATGAGCGATAAAATAGTTGGAAAGATATCCAATAAACTAACAGGTTGGTTCACCACCAAACCTCGTTTGAATTTCCCAGGCCACTGGAACATTAAAGGTACTCTTATACCACCTTCAAAACTGGTAGCTTTCCCGCCACGATAGATTCCAGGCCAACCTCCTTGACGCTCACCACTAATCAAATTATACATAATTGTCGCAGGCCCATGATCAGACGCGAATATAACCAGTGTCTTTTCAGTAAGATTTAGACTGTGGATTTCACTCAAAATCTGACCAACACTCCAGTCTAGTTCAAGCATTGAAGCCCCGTACGAACCATGTTGACTCCGGCCGACAAACCGTTTCGCTGTAGCTAAAGCCACGTGCATTTTATGATACGAAACATAAGCCATGAATCTTTTATCTCGATTCTTGTTGATAAAAGACTTAGTCTCGTTCACCAAGTTAGCTGTAATACTCTCTAAATTTACAGTTTGCTCGACAACTTGGTTATTTCGCATGACAATGCAGTTGAATTGACGAATCAAATAAAAGTAAAAGACATGATAGCTGTACCATAAGATTGCAACCGTTAACAATAAAATAAACACAGCTCTGCGAAACGGTTTAAATACCAAGTAACTCACAACAAAAGCAAGTAAAGAACCAAAGTAGCGATAAAAATTTACCACATTTTGGATGTGATACATTTCGCCATGTAATCCGTACAGCGGCGAGTTCCCGCATTCCATTGCGTTAGTTAACGGCATCCCGTAATAATAATCAAAACCTTTTCTCAACGGATGATGACAAAAATTTTCATCCTTGTGTTTAAAAGAAGGAATGTTTGCCTTATTCTTTTTGTGTGTGTTTTTCTTACCGCAATGCAAGCCTAGGTGCCATTTCCCGAAAAATCCGTTTATATAACCGTTTCGTTTCAATACTTCTGCAAACGTAGTCTCGTTCGGTGGAAGTCCTCCTTCAGCAGTTGTATATTTGATGACACGTGCTTCTCCTACTCCACGCGGTTCTAATCCAAGGCGCACGGGGTATCGGCCTGTTAGAATCGCAGCACGACTAGGTGTACATACTGGAGCCGCAGCTAAGGCGTGTGTGAACTTAACACCATTAGTACATAACGAGTCGATATTTGGTGTTTTGATTGTCTTGTTACCATAGCAACCGATGTCGGCAATACCCAAATCATCCACTAAGACGAATAAGATGTTAGGTTGATGCCAGGTTGTCTCAGCTCTGGTGAAGAGTGTCAGATATGTGAAGAAGATAAAGTGAAGATGATAATGCATCTGTAAACAGAAGAGAATTAGGATAATGATTATGTACTTTTTGTAAGAACTAATCTTCAAACCTAGAGTGTTCTTATGAAATTGGTTCTATGAAAAAGCACAAATTTCATTCTCTCAATAACAGATACTTCAAAATTAGTAGCTCCTCCTCCACAAAGTTCGCAAAAAAACCTAACTTGAGTCTATAATAAAAATTGAATAACTTACTTTGGCACGAAATGCTGGCTTAAATTACCATCCCAAAGTACCTATGTGTATTTTTTGTTTCTCTTATTTTCCTTACCTAAAAAAATAACAGTATCATTAAGTTGGGCGAAACTTTATGATTCCATTTGCAAGATGCCAAGCCAGAAGGATAAGTGATAAGTTAGGCGATGTTAGAACCTACAAGACCCCAAAATTTCGTGAATTCAAGTTTTGCAGTTTTTTTTCATTTAAAGAAATACAATAACGACGCAAAAGGAGCAGAATTCTATCTTCTTGAATTTCCAGTTTAACCTTCAGAAGTTTTAGAAGTTTCACTTATTCAACATGGAAACGGAAAGTAGCTAGGCTGCACGTATCCCCTCTGATATGTTTTTATATAAGGGATGATAATCGTGTATAAAACTCCCGTCCAAGAGTTACCCCCAAACTTGGGGCGACCTGTTTCAATTCTCTTAAAAAGGTTTAGAAATGCAATGATTGTATTAACCTCTAGCCACTCAAAACACAAAGACACGGGGTACCTTTCAGAAGGGAATTTTATACAAGGATAGCATCCCATATATCAAAACATATCAGAGACAATAATGTGCAGCCTAGAGAGCAGCCACTAAAAAAATAACCGTTTAAAATGTATAAAAGCTAAAAAATTATTTAAAAAAATTCACTATAAAAATCATCCTGTAATTTCAAAAAATACGCATAAAAAATCGATATAATGGAATAATAATAACCTAAGTGCATATATTAATTGTGTTTTGCATAGATAGATAATAACAAATTTTAGTCTCATGGACTAAAATTAATAAAAAATTAATATAAAAAATAAATTTCAGAGCTCTTTAACAATACCTCTTCCCCCCGAAAATTAATTACATAATGCTTACCCCAACAGTCACAGAGAATCGAATAATAAGATACTAACCCTGTTCGCAGCCCCAGTGGAGCTTTTTCCCACAGCGGGGAATAAAATTTCCATCGAAATCCCCAAGGGGATAGAAATTCTTTTCTTCCAAGTTAAAAAAATCCAATGAGGATGGTTTTCAAGTGCAAATTTCTGATTGAATTTCAAATAGGGATGCAACGAAAGTCAATTTCACAGTGGGGCTGAAAGTGTAGGATGTTTTTCCCACTGAAAACTGAAAATTTCGAGTGGGACAGAGATCCCATCGAGTCTGCAACACATGGGTGCTAAGATGAACAGAGACAATGTCAGATTATATCTCATAACATAAGTTTTAAAGTGAAGTGTGGTAAACTAAAAGTGTAGTAAAGTATAAAATCTTGAAATGGGCTTTTCCAGAAAAATATTTTACCCCCACTGCTGAGGATATTGATTTTTTGAAGTATCGAACCCCCTGGATATCCACTCTTATCAATATGCTCAACATCCTGGATATCCTCTCTTATAAAGATGCTTACCCCTGGATATCGTATTTTTTACTTGAAAAGACACTTTACCCCCTGGATATCGGCTCCCTTATAGATATTTAACCCCCCCTGGATATCTACTTTTGAACAGAAATCGTTAACCCCCTAGATATCTGATATCCTCAACAGGTGGGGGGGGGGCACGGTCTATTTCTGGAAAAGCCTAATTTGAATTATCTCGTAATCAAATTTAAAAGTCTTAAAATAATATAAACGATATACATCAGCTAACATAAAGACGGAAAAAAACGAAAGAAACCAAAAGAAAATGCATTCTTACAAAGAAACTTTGTACCATGACTTACCATACAAAATCCAACCCATTTTGATTCATGTACACCAAGAAAACGGTGAACAAAATCTGCTGTGCAATTAGACTGGGCATAATCCAAATGAAAGAATCTGCATCCACAGGCTCGTTCTTGGACCCTGACCAACCAGCACAAAATTTGACACCAAAAACTCTTTTGAATTGTCGCGGTAAATGGAAAATTAAATTGTAGGCAATGAAAGGCAATGATACGATCCTGAAAAAATAGGAAATGATAAAACAACTAGTATCTTCTTTTCGGATGAGGAAACTTCAAATGGTCAAATATCTCAAACACTATTGTCCCTTATATCTATGGTTGGAAAGAACCAGAAATTTTGAGTAAAGGGATATGATTATACGACAAAAACAGTTGTTTTGTATGTGTAGGGAAGAAATTAGCACTTTTCTTGTCCAGAAGTGGTTTATGGACATGTATCAGCGTATCAGAACAATATGAGATTCTGACAACAATCTAAAAGAAATTACCTTGTAAAAATACCAGATCCAGTAAAGAGTGCCGCAATTTGAACCAAAACCCAAGTTGAATCTTCAATCACACCAATCAGCTCACTTTGTAACAACAAATGAACCCATGAGATAGATTCACCAGCAATGGTTAACCAACCCATTGGTCCATTCCAAAAAGGTACACCAATGCACATCGCTTCAGCCCATAAGAAAATAGGTTCACCAATGGTTGCTAGGAAACGTGCTAAACAAGGATGTGAAATCCAATATGGACGACTATTGCGTGCAGGCACATATTGTGATGGGAAGAAATAACGAACCAATGGATTTAAGGATATGATAACAACAAGCCACCAGTTCAATGTATTTTTCTGGATGACGTAAACATAAGGGATGATTGACAGAGCGGATAAAATACCACCCATACGCCACCACGACAAGGGTGGAGGGTTTGGAATGAAAGAGCTGACATTGATTTCTGATGACTCATCACGGTTGTTGGTTGGCTTTGGAGATTTTGTTCTTTTCTTGACAAAACTCATTTTTTGACTTTTTTCATTGATATTTTTCTGAAAAAATAGATACATATATTGTTACCAATTATGACAACTTTGCACTGTAAAAACATTTTGTGATTTACCCTACTATTAAAGTTAGATAATTATAAACAGTAATATTTTTTCAAGTAGCAATTCAATTTCATGTGTTACTATTTTATTTTCTAATAATTAAAAAAATATCTAATTGTCTATTCCAGAACAGAAACTTTATTACAAGCATTTTCTTGAATTCCACTTTAAATTAATTATAAATTATACATTAACTGGTCAAACCATACCGAATAAAATCAACAACATCTGCTTGGTTTTGATTCAAAAGTTCGGCAACCGTAACTTTATCATTTAATAAAAATTCTTGTCCAAGTAAACTTTCTTCTTTCGAGACATCATTACTTGGCTGCAAAGCTATTGGATTCATACCAATCACGTGCTGTGAGAGATCACGTGCAATTTTCTTTAAATTCTCCACATCAACATCTGTTGTCTTTGGTTTTAGTACCACAACACCGGCAAATTTACCAAGCAAGCTACCATTAGAAGTTACAGTGTTATTTCCACCATGCGTAGAAACTCCAATGATATTTTCTTGGTTTGTGGTCATTGCTAACGCACGTTTTATCTTCATATTCTCACCGATCTTACCTACAAGTTGAACGAGGTGCTCCTCAAGGGTCACATCAAGCGATGGATGTTTCATCTCTTTCAAATCATGCTCTAAAACCATTTCTCTTAAATGAGTGATCTCTTGGTTTGAGGAAACCTTCATGTTTTGTTCAATAACCTTTTGTCGGAATTTCAGAACAGACTGTGCAGTTGAACCAACTAGCTCAGTGAAGAGTTCATTACGTGCCACAAAATCTGTTTCACAAGCCACCTAAAGAAATTTCCAAAATATTTGAATTTGGAATAATACTACATCAACTTCAGCTGTTTGATGCTGGGAGAAATAAAAGAATTGACTTTTTAAGAGGAAAAGGTACTTGCTGTTCAGAATAAGCAATATCTTTTAATGATAACAAGTGATACTTTTATGGACCTACCTGGTTACCAAAACTAACCAATGAACATTGAAACAATGAAACACATAAGACATAACTGGTCAAAATACAAAAATATATAAAATGAAAGCATATCTATTGGTAGAAATTATCAATACTATTGAAAAAGACTTACGAAAAAAAAGTAAAAAAGTTATTAAACGCTTTTCTTTATAAAAACAATACACTATCAGAAAAACGCACAGCTTAATAAAGGTTTCTAGAAAACAAAAACGGCGATTTCCGGCATTTTCGGCCGGAAAAAATTTTTCGTCATGTTCATGTCATATTCTGTCATGTTTTGAGTATTGCGCATCTTTCTGCAAAAAATCAGAAAAAACTAAGGATGAAAATTCGAGAAAATGTCAAAAACCCGGTTTTTCCGGCATATTCCCGGCATTTTCAGCCGGAAAAAAATGTTTTTCGAAAATCGGGCTCCGTCACATTTTACGTATTGTCATTTTGCATCAGTGTGCAAAATTTCATAAAAAAATATAAAGTACAGCTCGAGAAATTCAAGAAATACTGTCTTTCCGGCGAAATATAGGTTGTTCCGGCGATTTTTTAATAGTTCCGGCTTCAAAAATCAATTTTATTGAAAATTGAAACATGCTTGATGGTGGGCATTGCCATTAATAATGTTTATGGATGAAAAAACAACCAATTATAAGGAAAAAGTCTAATGAAAATTCAGAAAAACGGTGATTTCCGGCATATTTCCGGCATTTTCGGCTGGAAAAATTTTTTTCTCAAAAATCGGACCCGGTCATGTTTTGGGCATTGTTAATACGCATCTTTAAGCAAAAAATCAGAAAAAACTAATGATGAAATCTCGAGAAAATGTCAAAAAACCGGTTTTTCCGGCATATATTTTTTTTTTCGAAAATCGGGCTCCGTCACATTTTGGGCATTGCCATTTTGCATCTTTGTGCCAAAAACCAGAAAAAACTAATGAGCCAATCTCGAGAAAAGCTGGTAACAGACGGACGGACGAACAAAGGTTAATTTATAGGACCTCCAGGTAGGTCCAAAAATGGGAAGAATTTAACCAAACCTCTACAAGTGCGATATAATTTTGTTCAGTCAAAACCCCAACAAGCCCTTCACTAGTTGACCGACTTTGAAGTTTCTTGGCTTTGGCCCATCCCTCTTTTTCAGCTTGCTGGTGTAACCATATTTCTGCTTTCTCCATGTCATTCTCGTAAAGTTTCATAGCTTCATTGCATTTAGTGAAAGAGTAGCCAGTCTTTTTACGTAATGTTGTCAATTGTTGTTTGTTGATTGCATTCAAAATTGAATTGGTTGAAAAACATCGATGATTATTGAGAAAACCTTGAAACAAAAAGATACAACAAATAGTTTTAGTTATAAATATATTTAGTAAAATCATTGACATTATACTATGACACACTTTTACGGCTGGTCAAGTCAGATCACAGGAAGTAATCTTACATATTAATCGAAAAATGTTTACGAGGGAACATTTTGCAGGGCCATATTCCATCTAACAATGTGTTGAATAAGAAGGCCTCAGTTTCAAAACTCTATGCCATTTGGTACTGTCGATCTCAAATGTTTTTACTTTTAAACGTGTGAAGATTCCCCTATCAAGAACTTCAAACTTACCGTGTAAAACCTTTCTCTGACGAAGTATTGAAGCCATTTTAGAAATTTTAAGGTGCCTTTTATTAAGAAATCAATTGCTAGAAATAAACAAATAAATTATCATTTTACAGAACTCATCAAGATATCCTTATTCAAGTAAGAGTAGATTTAAGGTTTTAACGTGATTGTAATAAAAAGCTGTACAAAGATTCTAAAGAAAAATGTATGGAAAGTATCTGTGTATGGTCAACACAGTTAACAAAGTCCAAAAAAAATAACTACTAATCATAATGATTTAATATCTGCTAGAAAATTTCAAGCTATCTACAAAACAAACAAAAACATAAAAATATGCCAATAAAACATTTGGAATAGAAAAATTATTCGATTGTTATTCGTTTGAATTCCTTGGAGGAGCAGGAGGTATTGGTGGTAACCCCTGGCGACGTCGTTCAGCTTTCAACTTATTGAATTCTTTCTTACAGTTGCGGTAAGCTTCAAAATAGTCCTCACATTTGTCTTTATCATAACCGTTATCCGATAGACATTTGTAAGACGCATTAGCCTCATCCAAACAAAAATTAACACCACGGTCAGTCCATTTACGCGGGGTACCTGGACGCTGTGGTGTCCTTGCCTCTCCAGACATCTATTTGCACAAATTATATATTTTTGTTGTTTTTACTTTAATTTGTGCTGAAAGTAAAAGAAAGAGAAACATGCATAATATAATAGATATAAGAAAAAAAATGGTCAACTGTTCAGGTTTTTAAAGACACTTTACATAAAATATTGAAATACAAAAACAAACAGAAAAGGTAGAAAATTCTCAAAAAAAAAAAGTTTTATGTAACAAAAGTGACAAAAAAGGTATTTTTTTTGAATAAAACTTTTAGGGTATCCATGACTCGTAACAAAATCAATTTTTTTATCAATTAAAAAATGTTGTATCTTCTTAAGTTTTACAAGCATAATCTAAAGTGTGGTTAAATAAAATAATAATAATAAAAACAACAATGACACCAATGGTGGATATGTCCCTTGTATATATTGTATCTGAGAATACTGAATAAGCCTATTGCAAAATCAAAGTCACATAGTACATACTCTATTGTTTATTCATATCCATGCAATTTGGAATTGGGTTGAGTAAAAACAGTCCCATGTATATTGTAGATCTAAGAATACTGAATAAACGTATTGCAAAATCAAAGCCACAATAGCACTCTACTGTTTATTTAAATCCATGCAATTTTGATTTTTGGTAAACTAAAAACAAGACATCAAATGGCTAAAACATCAGCTGCAATTTCATGACTGTGTTGTGTTTGCAAGTCACTCAGTTTCTTTTTCAAAACAGAAAGTCCAGACAAGATAATTCTTTCAGGTCTCAGTGACCCAGATGTTTCGACATTGAAAAAGAACTTGTTTGGTTTAGCACCAACATCAAAATCACCTTGTGTTTGATCCTCGTCAAGTTGTGAATATTCACTTTTAGGCCATTCCTCTGGTCTTGGATATGTTGTATGTCTCATCACATTATCAGGATCATACTCAAAAGCCACTCCAGCTGTTGGATTCCATTTGGCATGCTCTTTACCAAACCCTTTTTTGGCATAAGCACGTAATTTCAGTTCTTGACCTTTTCGAAGCTTCAAAATAATAATATCGTTATTTTCCTGCATGTCACTATCATCATCTTTGTTTTGAGAAGTAACTGGAACAATTTTTGGGTTAGCTGATATCAAATCACGGCTTGTTATACGTCTTGTTGTATCTTCAGTGCATTTGACCTCAAGAGTGAATTCTACAGAACACTCAGGGCAAAAATCAATACATGTGCAATCTCTGGAGTAGCTCATCCCCTCGACTGATTCATCACATGTTAAAGGAATCAAACCAACACGATGGGCTATAAATTCATCATGTAGTACTGAAGTATTATTTTCAATTTGAACCCAATCAATTGCAATAGTTGGGACTTCTGAAATGAAGATCCTTCTCAAACCATTTGCCATGGACAAATCAGTATCCTCAAGTGTGAATTTGATATTTTCATCACTCAGTTCTGATATTTTGACTTTTGGTTGACTAGCGTAAGGCATCTTTCTCAGGAGGGTTCAATGATAATTGTATATGGTAGTTTTAGCTGAAACATAATGTCAAAATGGTCAAGGTTCTAGGCTAAAAGAGTTTTGCCAGAAACCAAATTAAGATAAACCCAAAAACCCTCTGAGCTTCACAAAAGCAGATAGTTTACAGGAATCTAAATTCAAAAAAATTCAAGAACTGTTTTTGAAACATTTGAAATGAATAGGATTGGCAGTTTTGAATAGCTATTTTACCAAAAACCAGACTTACGACCTGTAGTTGAATACTTTTGAAAACCTACGTATATCTGTTCTCTGTTATTATCATGTGTACCTGGGTTGGTAACTTTGCAACATTCCCAATTAAGATTGATTTTTGCAATGCTGTCCCAACTTACCACTGTAAACCACCAAAACTTTTAACACTGTTGCAGAATTTGACAATGCAGAAATAGCAGAATTTTTCAGCACTGCGATTCTTTACAATTTCCATCAGTTTTCAGAACTAACGACTGATGTGGTGGTTGGTGTAAACAGGCTGAAAGTATTTGAATTTTATCTGATCAAAATCAGTCTAGGATTAGGAATCCTCTAAATTATACACTTAACTTCTGAGATCTAAACTCTCAATTACCGTCAACTGCTCTAATTTGAGACGATTGGTCGAATTTGGGACTGGTTGATAGAATAAGAGAACGCCCGCCGCCTAACCACCTATTGCCTGATGGGATTAACAAATAGCGAGTGTGTGACTTGCTGCGCGAGTGACGTTAAACGCTCCATCGTTTTGCCACTAATTTGGTCTTCTTCGTTCCAGACATTCGCGTGTGTTCCACTACGAATTTTTTTTCATATTTCTATTTAAAAGCCTACTCGGTGCGAAAGAGAAGTCGTGTATTTTTTAATATGCCGTTCATTAACTCAAAATTTTATTTTTTTTCTTTATTGAAACAAAGACACGTGTACACTACAAACATAAATTACAAAACATTACTTAAACATAAAATATAGTCCCTCCCCCCGCTAGGAACTAACGTTATATCGTCAGAGGTACTAGACTATGTAAAAGAAGACTAAAAAAAAAAAAAAATAAGTAAATAAAAAAGAAATCTTGGAGAAGGAAGCTACAATTGTTAGGTAAAAGCCTAAAATAAAGCACCACTAAACCTGATACTTTTACCTTTAGACTATCTATAAACTAACTAAATAATAGCTGTGGAGGAGCTTGGAATTATACAAGTGAAATTGTACATTGTTGTTTTATGGTTTCATTGTTGGAGTTATTTATATTGAAGTCGTGTTATATTGTTTTATGGTTAAACGTTACTCGTGTTGTGGAGTTGATAATTGTTAATTGTTTTATTGGAGAAATATTGTTTATTGTTTTGTTGGAGATATTGTTTTATGGTTACCAACAACAAGGTAACTTACTTCAATTTTCATGGTAGCAGAGAAAAATGGCAACATCAGCATCATATAATAAAGCTCCTCCTCTGCTATCCCAAAGTAAGAACTATGAGGATTGGAAGAAATTAATTGGAATTTGGACGGAGCTTACAACATTAGACAAAAAGAAGCAAGGACCGTCCCTTGTACTCATCACTCTTGACGGGAAATCACAAGAAGCTGTATTGGAACTTTCGAGAGAGCAGATATCTTCTGAAGATGGAGTTCAAAACATCATCAATAGGCTTGATAAGATCTATGCAAAGGATAAGTTGACAGAAAAGTTTGATGTCATTGAGAAATTTGAGACTTATAGACGAACAAAAGAGAAGAAGATACGAGATTTTCTAACAGAATTTGACAAAAGATATTATAAGATAAAGAACTATATTAACTACCCAGATGATCTGCTAGCATACCGGCTTCTAAAAGCTGCCAATCTCGACAATTCTCATGAAAGACTCATAAAAGCAACAATAACGGATTTAGTTTACGAAGATGTGAGACAAAAGCTAATAAAAGTTTTTGCAGAAGAGTCTATCGAAGGAGATTTAGAAAGCAGTATGTCTTCTGTAAAAATCAAGTCAGAGCCTGCGTTTTATACAAATGAGGCCCACCCAGACGATTACCAACCAACATCATCAGATGAAGAAGGTGTGTATTATGTTAAACGTAATTACAACCAAAGATTTTCCTCACCAAAATTCAATAAAAAAGGAAACAATTGGCGCCAGGAGAAACCTGCTGTTCGAACTAAGGCAGATTATTCGAGAAAACCTGGCAAAAATCCACTTGACAAGAATGGCCGTGTTTCTAGATGTGTGATATGTGAAAGCGTATACCATTGGCAACAAGACTGCCCAGAGAAACAAAATGATACGTACATGGTACATGAAATCGTCCTTCATAATGAAAGCAACAAACCAGGTCAACTTAAACATCTAGTATCAGAAACTTGGAATTGTGGCTTGCTCGATTGTGGTGCCAGTAAGACGGTTTGTGGAGATGTTTGGCTTGATCAATATGTCAACTCTTTATCTGATGAAGAAAAGAGAGAGGTAAAGCATCATCACAGTAAAAGCCTATATCGCTTCGGAGACGGAGAACAAGTCCAGGCTTGTGGAAGAGTCTCAATCCCTGCTATTATCGGCAACACAAAGGTCAAGATAAACACAGACGTCATACCAAAGGACTTACCCTTGTTACTATCAAAATCATTCATGAAAAGAGCTGACATGATCCTGGATTTTCAGAATGACAGTGCAAATGCATTGGGGGAAACTGTTCACCTAGCAACAACTTCAAGTGGACATTATACCATTCCTCTGACCAAACCACGTCAAATAATTGCTTCAATAGACAAGCCTTTTGAATGCAATTTTGTTTTCATTTCGAAAGAGGACAAAAACATGCCCTCAATTGCTGAAAAACTTCACCGGCAGTTTGCTCACCCATCTCTCAATCAAATCTTGTCTCTTATCAATAAAGCAGGGGCACCATGGAGTAACAACAAGGAGTTGATATCAGAAATCAAAAGAGTAGACAAGGAATGTACAACATGCCAAATCTACAGAAGATCACCACCTCGTCCTGTTGTTGGATTACCCATGGCATCAAAGTTGACGTCAAATACAAAACTGGACGGTTGTCGTCTGAAAAATGCACAAAGATGGCGGAAAAAATTCAAGAAAATAATCAAAAATCACCATCAATAAACGACTTTTGCAGCCCGTCAAAGTGCATCATTAATGAAGAAAACGCACTAAAAGATACCCTACAATGCAGGAAGTGCCACCGTTTAGTCCATTATCTTTGTACAGAACTGCCACTTTACCAGATCCAGATATGCTTGTCATACAAATCAAGAAGTTTCCAGTGTCAAAACTGTACCAAAATCGCACCACAGGTAATGGAAAGGTATAATTCAAATGAAACATCAAAAATTGAAGGATTCAAAAACGAAATCAAAGCTTGTGAGAATATAATGAAAAGGCAAGACGAAGAAATAAACCATTTGAAAGCACAAGACGTCAATGTTATGGTCAACGAAATGAAAGAAACTATCGACACCAGAATAACCACGCTTGAAAAGAAGATTGAAAGCATCATCGAAAAGAAAGAAGAGAAAAGACCACCAATGAGCTACGCTAAAATCACATCCAAACACATCGAGAAAAACATTGGAGATGCGATTCGAAAAGAAAAACAGGAAGAGCAGCTGATTCGATCTACAGCACGCAACCTAATTTTTCATGGGATTGATGAATCGACAGATGAAACTGAAGAAGAAACAAGCTAGATGCTGAATGGACCTACCTGATGATGAAAGTTAGATAGCAATGCAAGGAGAAAAATGAAAAAAAAATCAGTCAGAAAGCATAACGCAAGAAATTCATCATTGATTGATGGTAGGGGGAGAGGAAAGGGTTGTAGGGAAAAAAATAAATAGAAAGTTCTGGTCGCAAAAATCAGTTTTATTGACAATTGAATCATGCTTGATGGTGAGCATTGTTATCAATAATGTTTTTGTGTGAAAAACATAGAAAATATAAGGAAAGAATCCAATGAAAATCTGCAAAAACGGCGATTTCCGGAATTTTCAACCGGAAAAAAAATTTTCTCAAAAATCGAACTCGGCCATGTTTTGAGCATTGCGAATACGCATCTTTCTGCAAAAAATCAGAAAAAACTAAAAATAAAAATTCGAGAAAATGTCAAAAAACCGGTTTTTCCGGCATATTTCCGGCATTTTCGGCCGGAAAAAAAAGTTTTTCGAAAATCGGGCTCCGTCACATTTTAGGTATTGTCATATTGCGTCAGTGTGCAAAATTTCATAAAAAATATAAAGTACAGCTCGAGAAATTCAAGAAATACTGTCTTTCCGGCGAAAATGGGTTGTTCCAGCGACTTTTAAAATAGTTCTGGCTTCAAAAATCAATTTTATTGAAAATTGAAACATGCTTGATGGTGGGCATTGCTATTAATAATGTTTTTCAATGAAAAAAAACAGGATTTGAATGAAAAAACAACCAATTATAAGGAAAAAGTCCAATGAAAATCTAGAAAAACGGCGATTTCCGGCATATTTCAGGCATTTTCGACCATTTTCTCAAAAATCGGTCTCGGCCATGTTTTGGGCATTGTTAATACGCATCTTTGAGCAAAAAATCAGAAAAAACTAATGATAAAATCTCGAGAAAATGCCAAAAAAACAGTTTTTCCGGTATATTTCCGGCATTTTCGGCCGGAAATGAATTTTTTTCGAAAATCGGGCTTCGTCACAATTTAGGTATTGACATTTTGCATCAGTGTCCAAAATTTCATAAAAAAATAGAAAGTACAGCTCAAGAAATTCAAGAAATACCGTTTTTCCGGCGAAAATCGGCTGTTCCGGCGATTTTTAGAAAGTTCTGGCTTCAAAAATCAGATTTATTGACAATTGAATCATGCTTGATCGTGGACATTGCTATTAATAATGTTTTTGTGTGAAAAAACAACGAAATATAAGGAAAAAGTCTGATGAAAATCTGCAAAAACGGCGATTTCCGGTATGTTTCCGGCATTTTAGACCGGTAAAGATTTTTTCTCAAAAATCGGACTCAGCCAAGTTTTGGGCATTGCTAATACGCATCTTTGTGCAAAAAATCAGAAAAAACTAATGATGAAATCTTGAGAAAATGCCAAAAAACCGGTTTTTCCGGCATATTTCCGGCATTTTCGGCCGGAAAAGTACGTTAATTGAAAATCAGGCTCTGTCATATTTTAGGTATTGCCATTTTGCATCAGTGTGCAAAATTTCATGAAAAAATATAAAGTACAGCTCGAGAAATTCAAGAAATACCGTTTTTCCGGCGAAAATAGGCTGTTCCAGCGATTTTTAGAAAGTTCCGGCTTCAAAAATCACTTTTATTGACAATTAAACCATGCTTGATGGTGGGCATTGCTATCAATAATGTTTTTGTGTGAAAAAACAACGAAATATAAGGAAAAAGTCCGATGAAAATCTGCAAAAACGGCGATTTCCGGGATATTTCCGGCATTTTCAGCCGGAATAGAATTTTTCTCAAAAATCGGACTAGGCCATGTTTTAGACATTGTTAATACGCATGTTTGTGCAAAAAATCAGAAAAAACTAATGATGAAATCTCGAGAAAATGCCAAAAAACCGGTTTTTCCGGCATATTTCCGGCATTTTCGGCCGGAAATGATTTTTTTTCGAAAATCGGGCTCCGTCACATTTTGGGCATTACCATTTTGCATCTTTGTGCCAAAAATTAGGAAAAACTAATGAGCCAATCCCGAGAAAAGCTAGTAACGAACGGACGAACGGACGAACGGACGAACGGACGAACGGACGAACGAACGAACGAACAGAGGTTAATTTATAGGACCTCCACCGGGGTAGGTCCAACAAAAATCGAGGACGAAGAATTTATCCATGACAAAATTATTGGCCAGCGGCTCCATCTGAGGAATATAAAGATTACCGAGACGCAGCGGATCGGGAAATTTACGAAAGAAAGAGAAGATAAAGCGAGATACCGACCAATTAAAGTCACATTTACGAACGAAGAGGACAAGAACACAGTGTTGCAAGCAACAACAAAAGAAAAAGGCTTTCCTTACCGAGTGACAGAGGATTTGACCAAAAATGAAAGACAGATAATTAAAGAATGGTGTAAGGAAGCCGAAAAAATGAATGCTAAAATCAAGGAAGACAACACAAAATGGAAAGTCCGGGGGAGCCCGCGAAAAAAACTCTATTTCAAAAAGATCATTGTAAAAAGTACGAGCGGTTTATAGAGGCCCATGTGTCTTCACGGTGGCTTGCAAACCTGTAAAGCTTTATTATATTATATTATATCAAAATTTCTTGAAACAGTTGCCATGGACTTGAAATTCTACGATAAGAAAATAATTCTCCATCTTATCGATATGTGTACTCGCTTGTCAGCTGCAACGACTATAAAGGATAAAAATCCGACCACAGTCATTGAGGCAATACTAAAAACGTGGATATCCGTCTATGGCTCATGTGAGAAGTTCCTCGTGGATAATGGAGGTGAGTTTGCAAATGAGGAATTAATCAATCTAGCAGAACAGTTTGGAATCACGATAAAGACTACTGCGGCTGAATCTCCCTGGTCAAATGGCATTGTAGAAAGACATAATCAAACACTTTCCAACATGCTTGATAAAGTACTAAACGATACAAAGTGCAGCATTAACACTGCCCTTTATTGGTGTGTAAATGCAAAGAATTCACTGCATAACGCACATGGATTTACCCCATACCAATTATCTATTGGAACGAATCCACAGTTGCCTTCACTAATAGATGATAAACTACCGGCTTTATCAGGGAAACCAGCCACACAAATGATGAAAGAAAACCTTGAAGTACTTCACAAAGCAAGAGAAGCCTTTATTGCAAGCGAACACTCAGAGAGAATACGTCGCGCTTTAGCCCACAACATTAGGACTTCAGGAGAAATCAAGTACCTTACAGGAGATCGTGTATACTACAAGAGAAATGATAGCAACGAATGGAAGGGTCCTGGAACTGTGCTTGGTCAGGACGGTCAGCAAATTCTAGTCAAACATGGGAGTCACTATGTTCGTGTTCATCCTTGTCGCGCTAAATTGGTACATGAAAACGACAAACCTATTCATTCAGAGGAGAAAACGGAAACAGAGACGACCATTACCACTGAAGAAAGACTCCCAAGATTAAACATTCCAAACGTGAGCCATCAATCATCAGAAGAATCAGAATCAGACGTAGAAGATTCTCTAACACCCATCAATAATGATCCACCAACTACACCTACCCAGCAATTACAAACTCAATCCACTTCAGTTGAGACACACAATCCTCCTCAAAAGGAACAACTTAAACTGAAACCGAATCTTTGTCTCAAGAATAAAGACAACGATGGAGAGTGGCAAAAGGCCCGAATCCTTTCAATGGCAGGAAAAGTTGGGGGAAAGCACGAAAGCTGGTTCAATGTAGAGACAGAAACTGGGATGAAGAGATCAATAAACTTTGCAAAGATCAAAGACATTGAAATTGATGAAAGTCCCGAAGAAGTTACTCTGATTGCCAACAATGATAAATAGTCAGAGCAAAATCAAAGGAGCTGCAATCATGGATTGACAACTCAGTATACACTGAAGTACCTGATCAAGGTCAGAAAACCATCAGCCTGAGATGGGTGGTAACACCAAAATTAATTGATGGACAACCTTCAGTCAAGGCAAGGCTTGTGGCCCGTGGATTCGAAGAAATACAAAACTTCAAGACAGATAGTCCTACCTGTTCAAAGGAAGGATTACGATTAGCATTGACGATTATTGCATCAAACAATTGGACACTCAACTCCCTAGATGTCAAAACTGCCTTCCTTCAAGGGAAGGAAATTGATCGAGAAGTGTTTGTTCAACCACCAAAGGAAGCCAACACCAAGTACCTTTGGAGACTTTCCAAAACCGTATACGGCCTTGCTGACGCAAGCCGTAGCTGGTATTTAAAATTAAGAAGTGAGCTTATCAAACTTGGTGGAAAGCCCATCGATTTAGATCAAGGGATTTTCATCTGGTCATCTAATGCATCATTAATTGGAATATTAGTGTGCTTTGTTGATGATGTGATTTGGGCAGGAAGCACTACCTTCACAAATACTATATCAAAGCTAAAGGGCATCTTCAGGACCAGTAGCGAACACGTGCAACACTTCAAATACATTGGCATTAATCTCAACCAACACGAGGATGGAACTATTACCATCAGTCAAAGTGATTACGTCACAGAATTGGAACCAATCACTCTAGAATCAGAGAGAATGAAGTGCGTAAACGATGATCCAATCAATGAAATTGAAAGGACTAAATTGAGGCAAACACTTGGTAAGCTCAATTGGTTGGCATGTATGTCAAGACCAGAAATCAGCTTCACGGTAAGCGATTTGTCATCAAGAACAAGAACAGCCACAATATCTGACATCAAACTTGTTAACAAGACGATAAAGTTCGTAAAAGCTCACACCTGTCACATGACGGTGCCAAAACTGAATTTGAATAGCTTGAGCATCAAGGTATTCACTGACGCCAGCTTTAACAACATTGAAGGTGGTCAAAGTCAAGGTGGCTACATTGTCTTCTTAACTGATGGCTCAGGAAAATCATCACCGATTTCTTGGAGCTCAAACAAGGTTCGTCGAGTAGTCCGATCAACTCTTGCAGCCAAGACACTAGCTTCTGTAGATGGTGCAGACACAGCGTTTTTCTTGGCAAAAATGATTAAAGAATTCTTGTCCAAGACACCAGAAGTTGTCTGCCTAACTGATAGCAGATCACTCTTTGAATGTGCCGGTTCAACAAAGGCAGTGACTGACAGACGACTCCGTGTAGAGATAAATGCTCTACGTCAAATGATCAATACTGACGAAATTATCCTGCAATGGATTGGCGGAAGTCATCAACTGGCCAACGTTCTGACAAAGAAAGGCGCATCCCCCTTTTCCCTAATGGAAGTGCTTGAATCAGGGGATTCGACATCGGTCGTAATTAATGGTGAACAATAACCACATCACCATTGTTCGTGTTAAAACAAAAACAAAAAACAAGAAAAACAAAAAAACAACGGGTAGAAGTTATCACGCTATAAGTGTTAGACATTTGTTACGATAGACATTTGAGATTAAAGAGCCATCCGAGATTGAAGAAACATTCACTTTCAGGAAACAGCAAACCGTGAGACTGTGGCCTGATTATTTTGTGAATGTAATTGACATGGTTCAAAAATTACTATCGGTTCAAGGACAATTAAAGAAAAGAAGAAAAGAAAGCAGATTGATACTTTTACCTTTAGACTATCAATAAACTAACTAAATAATAGCTGTGGAGGAGCTTGGAATTATACAAGTGAAATTGTACATTGTTGTTTTATGGTTTCATTGTTGGAGTTATTTATATTGAAGTCGTGTTATATTGTTTTATGGTTAAACGTTACTCGTGTTGTGGAGTTGATAATTGTTAATTGTTTTATTGGAGAAATATTGTTTATTGTTTTGTTGGAGATATTGTTTTATGGTTACCAACAACAAGGTAACTTTTTTTCAATTTTCAAAACCTTCCAGTTTCGTTAAGAAATTCAACAACAGAACAAAGAATAGATTTATTTAGATTTGAAGTCAAACTTTCATCCCCATATAATAAAAGCCGACAGAAAAAAGGAGGGTTAAGTGGATGAAAAACAATGCCTAGGGTCTGAAGTTTGTCGAACAAAGATTGTCTTGCATGGGAATATATAGATCAGTGCAGAAGAAAGTGCTGAGTGTTTTCAACAGAGTTAGTTCGGCAACCACAGAAAGGGTCTAAAGCGTCGCGGAAGCCATGTCTTAATTTAAACTTGTTGAGATGGCTGAAACCGACCCGAAGTCAATTAAGAAAGATCACTACTTGAATATCAGGAACATAGAAAACACGAGATTGCTTGGGTCTCAAAAATTTATAGATTGCTTTTTTGAAAGTTTTAATAGAAGGTAGATCTCATATATTATATTACCTCCCAGAACATTCCACTGAGATATGCAGTAAGGAAAAAAGTGTTACGGAAACGCTCAGTTCGTATGTTAAGAGGTCGAGGATAAATAGGATTTCTTGTTCTAAGGCCACCCGGTGCTGTAAGTCTTACTGGCAGGTAGTTATGTAAATACGAAGGGGCTAAATTGTTAATAATTCCATAGAAGAATGTCATTCTTCTAGCAAAGAGCCTGTCAGCAAGACTTTCAAGACCAAGTTCTGAATATAGTTTTTCTTGAGACGTTCCACGAAAACAGCCTGTTATAGCTAAACAGGCATTATATTGAATAGACTCAAGCTACTGCACAAAGGTAGCATTTCCTGGGCAGTCATATACAATATCACCATAATCAAGATGAGGCCTAATGAAAGATTTATAAATGGTTGGTAGAGATCTCCTAGGCACATACTTGCGAAGTCGGTTAATAAGACCAATTCCTTTATTGGCCCAGATTGGCCTTTTGTATCTTCTCATTTAGATGGCGATCAAAAGAAAGAATCTAAGATTAGACCAAGATGTTTCTGGTACTCAATGGTCGCGATATTAGAATTATTAAAGGAGATTACTGGAGTGAGTCTACAGGTAAAATAGACGTCAACAGCTTGCTTAGATGGGTCAGGGTTAAAAGACATCTTCCATTGATGAGCCCAATCAGTTATCCTGGAGAGATCTCTGTTAAGTACATCAAGGCTCAAGAGTTGATCAATCACAAGAGAGAATAAAGAGGTATCATCGGCAAAGATCTTGGGTTTTGACTCAAGGTTTTTTGGAAGATCATTAATATAAATTAAGAAGAACAATGGACCAAGAATCGTGCCTTGAGGTACCCCTGCATAGATTAGCTTCCACTCAGATGTTTTACCCAATCAACACAACTCTCTGATGCCTATCGTCAAGAAAGCTGCGAATTAAGGAAAGCAACGGTCCAGTCACCCCATAAGATTTGAGTTTAAAGAGTAAGCCATCGTGCCACACCCGATCGAATGCCTTTGAAATATCTAAAAACACCCCCCTGGTATCTAGAGAAGGATCTTTGTCAAACCCTGTATAAATATCATGCGTTATGGATAACAACTGAGAAATGCAGGAATCCCATGTTTTGTCAGATAGTCCCAAGTTAGAGCAGTTGACGGTACATGGCTATCAAAATTGTAGAATTTGTTAAGGGTGCAATTATATACACCCTTATTACTATTTGAATAAACGGTAAATGTGTAATTGCATGCTTAGGCTGCGGTCACAAATAAGTTGTGTTTGCGTTCTCCGACCGACTCACTTTCTATTTTCAAAATCTGACCCTTTTCTACTTGGAAAGTCGGAAAATTTGTCCAATTTTTAGCGATATTATTTAAAGAATTTTGTAGATTCAGCTTAGCCAGCGTTTTGATCATTGAGTGTTTTTAGAGACACTCATCGAGCAATTTTTTATAGATTTTTTGCTTTAAAAAGTTCTTTTTGTGCGGTCGTGATATGTAAAATAATCACATTGCAGCTTGTGCGCTCAATGATTCTTTGTCGCCTTAACAAACCTATGCTCAGAGCGCATTTTTCTGATGATATTTTAGCACCGCCGGACCGCCTATATTCAGAGTGCATTTTTCTGATGATTTAAGATGTCGACCAATCGACCGACATCAGGTAACTTTTTTCTAAAGCCTTTGTTAGAATACAATAGCTATTTATAAGAACAATGGAAAATTTCGGTTTTTGCTCACTTTGGCAGTTACATCAAAATGCCTCGAAAATGTCAATATGAAAATTGCGTAATCAGAGAACGTATGTCTCGCTCATTATAAAAAGGCCGACACAAACTTTCAATAATTGGATTGTAACATCGAGTTAAGTCTCTTTTGTTAAGTCACCAGGGGGTAAATAAAACAGACCTTGATACATTTATCGTTCGTTTCAACTTGACCATTTGTTTAAAACTCAGCCTCCTAAATATTTGGGGTAGGTAAAATATGTACAAAGAAATTCATACTTTTCCAACCCGGCCAATCTTTAAAAAAGAAGCAAACAATAAAATGTCATTACCCTTTCCAAATAAACCTCTTCGGTGGCGAGCGTAGTCTACTCTGACGTAGTTGTAAAAGTTATGTAATGGGAGTTTGACATAGTAATGTAATGTTGTTTGGGGAATTATGAAGTTCTCTGGGATTTCGATTGCATTTATTCAGGTCTATTTTTTATGACTTCTAATGGTACTTTTTCTAACGAGTTTGATTACTCTGTTCTCACACTTATGTCTTTTATTTACGCGTCCTTTTCCGTGATTACTTTTATTTATATTTTTAAAGACAGGTAAGAAGGCATATTGATGTAACTGTTTGGGCATGATGAGTGACGTCATCAAAAAAAATTTTTGTCAAAAGTTACCTTACGTGACAAGGATCTTGTGTGCCAAATTTCATCCAAAAAGACCCACTAGATCAAAAGTTAAGGGGTGGTACAGGAAAAGCCCCCCCCCCCTAGTTCTGAACCGCCCCTAAAAGCCTAGTTTGAATAGGGTTAAGGTAAAAAGGTTGCAGGATTTGGGTTAGCGAGGCAAAAATCGCTAAAAAACTGGTAAAATCGTAATCCTCAAAAATCGAAGTACCAGCCTCACTGCTGAAAGGCCTTGGGTGCCAAAAAGAAGAGGGCCGTTTGATTCATTGGTCGAAATTTGATAAACAGCTGCAAAGGAGCGCTGGGATGGGAAGCAATCTGTTGAAGAGACCACTTTCGTTTTTGTTGCAGATTTCTATAAAAACTTCTCTCAGGGATTACTTGTTAATGTACATGTACACATGTGATGTGTAAACTTGTCAGCATTGTACTGTCAACTGCTCTAACTTGGGACAATCTGACAAAACATGGGACGGTAATTCGGCCACCATTTCACCGAACCTCCAAAGTCATTTGATTTGAGTTAAGGAACGGCGTATTTAAAAATACACGATTTCTCTTTCGATTTTACAGTAAGTGAAAATACAGACCAGACCAGATATGCACAACAGTCCCATGTTTCGACCAATCGTCCCATAAGTTAGAGCAGTTGACGGTATGTATTATGTTGTAAAGGAAAAGATAAAAGAGGTAAGATTAGCCTAGTTTCTAATCCTGATATAGGAGTTTAAGTTTAGACTGTCTATGTATGCTATATCATCTAAAGAAAACTTCATGGATGAAAAAATAATTCGTTTTTGACTTTCCCCGGCGCACAACTACCTAGACTCTCGTTGTAAAATTTCCTACAGGAGGACATTTTTCCTCAGATGGTTAATTTTCAAGGGCCTTCAAAGGTTTACCATTCTCGTAAAAAAATTCAGCTATCAAACACGGCTTTATAAAAAAATGCGCAAGAGAATCCCTTTGAGGTATTTTGAAGCTAATAAAAGCCTAAGAGCACGTTCTAAAAGAAGCAGAAGACACACACTTGGTACTTACTGCTTACATGAAACAGTTTGAACAGAAAGTGTTTCTATTCCATGCAGCAGCCAGGTAGCAGAGTCTGAGCATAGTCACTAGAAATATTAGTATTCAATTGACATTGGTCTGAGCTATAAATGAAATGAAATTTCACCTGAAACATTTGCTCACATTTCAGTCTGTAGCTTGGCTGGAAAAGGATAATTACAAGGTCTCAAAAGAAGGTTGTCTATTGCTCATTCCGACATTTTAAATTTTCCGGGGGTTTTGTTGTTTGGAATTGATTAACTAACAGTTAGGTAGGGTCAGGGTTGCTAGTAACGGCTTGTCACTGTGCCGGGTGCATACTCGGCGGCTTGGGCCCCGCAGGGTTGCTAGTAACGGCTCGAATTTCAGTCAGGTTATAAGTCGATGTCGGAATGAGCAATAGACAACCTTCTTTTGAGACCTTGTAATTATCCTCTCCCAGCTTGGCTACCATTATGGATTTTTCTTAATCAATTATTACGGTACCGATATTATAAATTCGATTCGAGCCATTTGATTGGATAAAGTTATAATCTTTATAATTGGTACATCGTGGTCCGCATAGCATAGCCATCTACAGTTCAAGAAAATCTGAGAGCGATGGAAGAACTCAGTCGAAGAACTTTCACACTTTTTCACTGTCTCATCTCATCGAGGTCTGTCTGTCTGTAGGTTATATTTTTTTCTAAATAATGGGTATAGTAAAAGCTCTTCCCCTTGTTACTTTCCCTTGGATTTCAGACACGAGTCAAGGGCCTCTGAAACTGATGTTTTTTTCATATACAGTCAGGCACATCCTGGCAAATGAACGGGGTATTTTTCACTTGCGACCATTGGCAAATGAACGGGGTCGAAAACGAAAGTGACGTAATAGCGCCAAATACCCAGTTTAATTGAACCGGGTTGGAAATATTTTGCTTCATTTCAAAGAACTGCATAGATGAAATTTTTTTTCCATGGGTCAATTTTGTCTTCGAAGATTGAAGAAACTTTTAATGAGAAAATAAAGTTCCCAGTTTTCTTCCTTTTTTCCCTTTTTCAGTTTGAAGTTCATTTTTATTCATTTTCACGCTTTTAGCCTGAGACGTCCTATCTCATTTACACTGGGTGACGAATACCCCATGCAAAATGCTCACCCCGTTCATTTTCCCGGATGTGCCTGACTGATATAGCAGACAGTCGGAGAGAGTTATCGGATCGCCCAAAGTTACCTTCATTTTTTTATTTTATTTTTTTATCCACGGATTGCTGATAGTCACCTTTCCGGGGGTTTTGTTGTTTGGAATTGATTAACTAACAGTTAGGTACTCAAGGTAGGGTCAGGGTTACTAGTAACAGCTTGTCACTGTGCCGGGTGCATACTCGGCGCCTTGGGCCCCGCAGGGTTGCTAGTAACGGCTCGAATTTCAGTCAGGTTTAAAAAAGGGGTACTTTTACCCATATTATAATAACATTACCCCCGTCTTTGGCCAGTTCGGTATAATATGTTATGAATTGCGTGATTTTGCTGTGCGGCAATGGCTCAGCGGATTGAGCGCGCGCTGGCTTCCGAATCTGATGGTCTTTCTTTGGTGGTGGTTCGAATCCCCCTCGGTGCGAAAATTAGACTGGTCGAAATTGATGGACTAATGATTGACAGGTATGAAAACTCAGTCAGAAATGAGAAACTAAGTCTCAGAAACTCAGACAGTCAGAAAAGAGAAAGTCAGAATCAGAGATTAAGAAAATAAAATAAAAACATGAAGGCGGTAACTTTGGGCGATCCGATGTAACTCTTTCCCGGACAGTCGGGTGTTTAAGATAAAAACTGCAATTATTGCTCTTTTCAGAAATGAAATGCTGAATCAGCAAAATGTGTTGTCCTTTTAAGGGCAAAGATGTCAGAGGTGTTTGAAAACAGTAAAATTGCATCGAGAAAAAGGTTTTTCGGATTTTTAAAAGTAATTTTTTCAATTTTTTGTTGCTCAATAACATGAAAAGTTCTAAAATAATATGTTAAAAGATCCTGCATCGATGCCGAAACACAGCCAGAAAGAGATAACAAAACCCCCGTTGTAAATAGACTTTTTTTCAAAGAGGCCACCCTGTTGAATATTTATGTAGTCCAGCAGAAAAACAATGATAAAACCATGCATAATTATTACAATATGCATGATACAGTAATTATGCATGGCTCTATCATTGTTTTTATGGCTGGACTACATAATTATTTAACCGCGGACGTCCTTTTTGAAAAAAGGTCTATTTGTTTACATATGACTCGATTTTGCTATCTGCATTTCCAACAAAAACCAGTTGAAAACAAAACTAAACGAGGCACAGTGGGCCTACTTATCGCAAGGGTGTCAAATACCACGTGTTGAATAATAAAATCAACTTTTATTTCCAATAACAGCAATAATTGCAGAAAACGGCAACTTTCATTTATTTACTTTTTTATTTTAATGCTGATTCAGCATTTCATCGTTAAAAAAATTGCCGTTTTTGACAATAATTTCCGAAAAGAGCAATAATTGCAGTTTTATCTTAAATACCCAACTGGCGGATATAGCTAAATTCTTAAGTTCTTGGACTTCCATGGACTTTCCACTGAAAGCTGTTTTCGTTCTTCTTTAGATTTAGTTCTTTTGCCTTCTGGCACCATATTCCCTGAAACAAGGTTTAGTTGTTCGTTTTTTGACAGAGCGTCCCTTGCTTTATATTCAAACCGCTAACAATGTCTTAGATTTGCAGATTTGTCTAGTTTCTAACTGATATAGGAGTTTAGACTGCCTGGTCTTTTGGACCTTTCCAGAATTTGTCTGTAACAGGGGGCAGACTGCACAGGATTTCTGAGAGAAAAATTCAAAATTTCCAAGGCAAGAGAAGAAAAATGTATGAATTCCCAAGGCAAGGCAATTGAATTAAAAATGGCAAAAAAGAGTGGAATTTCCGACGCATTTTACAAAAGTATATGGATATCGACTCCAGAAGTCATGCAACTTTTGTTGACGTCAAAACGTGAACTTTCGTTCACTTCCGTGAACTTTGAACCCTTCAAACTTTTTTCTATGTATGCTAAAGTGTTCCGGTTTTTACTAAAAGAAAGCCCATGATCTGCAACAAGCAATCACTTAAGCCAAAGTCTCGCAAAGGCGGGACAAAAATCAGTTTTTTGAAGTTTGCAATAAAATGCCACATAGAAGATCTGTGTCATCACAATCGACTTTAAATACAAATAAAATGGAACGTTCTAGCAAAACGAACGATAGGGAACGTTCTCGAACGTTTAGGAACGTTGTTAGAACGCCAGAGAACGTTCTTGAACGTTCCTGATCGTTCCCTGTTATTTACTACTAGTTTAGGAGTGTCTTGAAACGTTCAGAAACATTGCAGAAGAACGTTCGCGAACGTTCCTGTACGTTCGATATCGTTCCCTAACGTTCTTATTGAGTAATCTATTAGCTTTTGGACGCTTTTGTATCGTTCATGATCGTTCTGGAACGTTCCATAGCGTTCCTAGAACGTTCCAGAACGTTTTAGATCGTTCCTGAACGTTCTGAAACGTTTCTGAACGTTCTGGAACGATCTAGAACGTTCTGGGACGATCTAGAACGTTCTGGAACGTTCCAGGAACGCTATGGAACGTTATTGAACGTTCGAGGACGCTTGAGAACGTTCCAATTCATTTGTACTTCAAATCGCTTGTGATGACACATCTTTCAAATTCAGTATATATGTCTGATTAACACTGCTTGGCCTACCTACACAACCCTATTTCCATCATGTAGGAGGATATTTTCACAAATGGCTGAAATCCTGTGTCGGTCGAAAACTGAGGAACAGATTATGTGTCTTGAAATATTTTTTGACTCATATGTGTAAAATGGTAGAACTTAGCTGTGGCAAATCATTTCAATGGAAGTTGTTGCGTAGGGTGTATGATGAAATGGCAAAAATTTATAATTTGGACAACTTTTTCTGGTAATTTAATCTATTTGAAGACTTTCTGTGAAAAAATTTATTCAAAATCTTCAAAATTGACCGTTTGCCCCAGGGTTTTGTAAAATCAATATTTTCGAAAATTTGCGAAAAACAAGGTTTTTGCCTGAAAAAAAATCCTAAAACCAGCTGTGTTGGTGCTACAGCCCTAAAAATTGGGCGCAAAATGTTCCTTGGAAAAAAGTAGGATTAGAATGTAACAATGATATAGCTCTATCATATATAAAAATTACAAAAAATGTAAGTTTTTAGGCCAAAAATGACAGAAAACGCGAAAAAATGGGGTTTTGCCTGAGAAAAAATCCTAAAACCTGCTGTGTTGGTACTACAGCCCTCAAATTGGGCCCATAATGTTCCTTGGGAAAAAGTAGGATTAATTGAATCAATTTCTGACACTCTTAAGTGCTTTGAAGTGATAAAATAGATGTTTCATTATATATAATCTAGTCTAGTACAATAAGCTATCCTAAAGGCAAAATTGAGAAAAAAATTGGGTTTTTAAGGGATTTTTTATCAAAAATACCCCCAAAATAGCAGAAAATAGCGATTTTTGAGCTTTCATAACTTTTAAAGGCTCAAATTCAAGACTTTGAAACTTGGCATAATGAAAGAAAATTATGTGTCTTGAAATATTTTTTGACTCATATTGAGTTACTTCTTCCCATCTTAACTCATTTTGAGTTGCTTTCTTCCTTGTAGTCATTTTAGATCACTAGTTCTGCATTGATGGATTTCCATGTCATCACATTTTCCTTTTCAACTACCAACCTGATTGATTTTCTGTGAATGTTCATTCTAGATTTTTGTTGTAATTTGTATTGTCTTTTTGTTTTGTGGGTTTTGTCTTTAGTGTTTCCATTTTGAGTAGTTGAAGGTTTTATACTTCTAGACTATAGAGGGTGTATATCTTCTCCTCGTAGAGTGCTCAATAAGTAAATAGAGCGTTATTATAATAAAGAGTTGACACAATATCTTTGTTTCAAACTCAGAGTTTCATGGTGCACAGGCACCAATCTTCAGTGAAATGAGATAACGTTAGAAAATAAAATACAATATGTTGTCTTCAAAAAATATTTATGACGTCACATTTGAACGTCATCAGGTGGTTCAAAGATATCAAGCTGAAATTTTCGTCTGTGTCTACATTTGGCAATAATTTCTGATCTCTTATTCAGTAAGTTCTTGCCAGGATAGTTCGCGATCTCGAATTTCTCGGCAAGACACAAATTGCATCGTTTGGTATCTGGAGTAAATGCTTTGGATTTGCGAATGGTTCGCCAGGATACGGGTTTGGTTCGCCGTTTAGGTCTTTGATACGCCATACTTCAGCGGATAAAGCTGTGTTGTTGCGGTATCTTTCTAGGGTTGAAGTTTGATTTGGCTGGTGAATCTTTTTTTAAACGTACTTTCACAAAGTCCAATGTATTTCCTTCCTCTCTCCGTAGTTTAGTAAATTGCTGGTGACTGTTGCTTCGTAAACGATACTTTTTACCAGGCAGTTCTGCTGCATGGGACATAGCTGTCTCTGTGTACAGTTACAGGTCTGGTTTTCGTTTGTGTTTTCGTTGGTAGACAAAACTTTTTTGTTATGCATGTTGATTATCGATTTCATATTTGGCATACAACTGTAGCTGACCTTTATACTGTTCTTGTTAAAGATTCTATTGAATTTGTGACCTCTGGGGAAGTGCTTTTTGACAATTCAGGAATTGTCAACCGTATCTGTTTGAAACGTTGTTATTGAAACGGTGGATTGAACCATATGATGTTTCTTTTTCTGTTTTTAAACGTCGACGATGTTGTTTTGTTTAGGCGTGTACTCGAATTTATGGTTGTGCCCGGATCGTTTCAGGGCGTCTTCATAATACGGGACGGTTGCGTTGAATATATCTTCGTTTGAAGATAAATTTGATAGCCTGTTCTGGATAGACAGTGGAATCTGTTTGAGGATGACTGGTGGATGATTTGAGTGCACATGTACGTAACTCAGCTCGTTGTTTGGTTTGTGGTACGGTCGGTAGCAGCCGCTGTTTAAATCAAGCGTTACATCCAGATAGTCTACCGTTTTCATGTTGCATTGGATGACTATTTCGAGATCATATTTTTTGAAATACTTTTTGGAAGTCTTTCTTGATTTTCTTCTCGCCTTGCGGCCCGTTTTTTTTTTTTTGTACACCCAGTCCATCGTCACGGTAAAGTCCGATGTCACTCCTTTTGTATCTTACTGGTAGTTGGCTAGGATAAAGGCAACCGACAAGTTCACAAATTTCGGCCCCGTCGTACGCGCCCATGGTAACGTCGAACAGTTCGTCTCCCTTTTTCAACCAGCTTTCACCTTTGTTGAACAACAGCGATTTACGGGCCATGGTGAATTATCTCTTTGTCCTTCTGGTCGATTTGTACGTGTTTCTCGGCGAATTTCATTGCCTTTTCCAACAGTTTCTCTTTGATCGAAGGGTAGAAGTCTTTTACGTCAAACATCATGAATGTATATTTATCTTTTTCATTGATGTTTTTGAACCAGTCGATTACTTCTCCCGTACTTTTCCATTGGTTAAGGTTGAGTGATACACGTAATTTCTGGTTGATCTTTTCAAGGATAATTTTGCTGATGCGACCGAGCTCGTTTTTCGCGGGGTTGATCAAACGCGTTGTTGGGTTGTTTGCAAAGTTTCCTTTGTGGTCTTTAAGCGTAATAAAACAATTGTTCTCACCGTTTGTAGTCATGCGTTCAACGATGTGGTGGTCTTTCATAATGTCTTTCCCTGCTGAGTTCACTGTGTGTTTGATGTTTTGGTCTGCTTTTTTGTATGTTTTCGTTATCGAGTTCGTCAACAGCGTATTGTACTCAGCTTTTTCGAGTTTGTACATGTTGGAAGTTTTGTCTGCCGGAACGATCAGTTTGTGTGTGTTGTTGATTTTTTCGATATCGCTTTTTAGATGTTTTTGGAATTCGTTGGTCGTTCCTGTGAATTTCAGCTTTTGAACGATATTGATGAGATCTTTTTCGAAGTCGGCCATCTCTGGAACAGATTGTGGCGTGTTTGGTGTCTTTAAGCCGTACGTTTCAGGACGGTCTTCTTCTTTGCTTCGTTTTCGAAAAATATCGCCTTCCACCTCATGCGTTTGATGACGGCTTCTATCTTGTTGATTAACTGCATCTTGTAGTTTTTGGTAGATGCTGTTGGTATGTTTTTTGAAGAATAGTGCTCAACTGTATAGGAGCGTGTTGCTGTAGAGGGTGCATATCTTCTCCTCGTAGAGTGCTCAATAAGTAAATAGAGCGTTATTATAATAAAGAGTTGACACAATATCTTTGTTTCAAACTCAGAGTTTCATGGTGCACAGGCACCAATCTAAGTAAGTACTTACTGAATAAGAGATCAGAAATTATTGCCAAATGTAGACACAGACGAAAATTTCAGCTTGATATCTTTGAACCACCTGATGACGTTCAAATGTGACGTCATAAATATTTTTTGAAGACAACATATTGTATTTTATTTTCTAACGTTATCTCATTTCACTGAAGATTGGTGCCTGTGCACCATGAAACTCTGAGTTTGAAACAAAGATATTGTGTCAACTCTTTATTAACTTCTAGACTATATATATAAGAAATTCAACGAATTTCTGTTCAACTATCTTCTTTCAGGAGATTTTGGTGGCAGAGCAGCATATGCATTTCGTCCTTATTATGTGAATAGAGCAGTAAAAAATACAACTTTTCTATTTTTCCTTTTTTTGCAAAAGTTTTAGGAGTGAAAATAAAGGGATAATGATAATTGAATAATATCCACTACCAATGATCCGCGGCACTATCGTAAAGCTAGAATCGCTTCGCGTACTCTTTGCTTGAGAAGTTTATTGACCGATTATTAAAGTTTTTCACCCGTGAGGGAGCTCGCAAGCGTTCTGCGAGCGTTTTTGGCTCAATCCTCTGCTCAATCCTCAGACCAATCCTCAGACCACATTAAAAATGGTAGACTTAGCTGTAACAGATCATTTCAATGGAAGTTGTTGGAATGTTTACAAGACTCTTGACAGAAAATCCTTTGTTTTATTGTCAATGATGACAGTGTCGTTATTAATTTTGTTAGACCTGACATATTGATGTTTGTAAGGTGTACTTTATAGTTTTGATTCCCATTGAAGAATCATATTTTGCTTTGGTTTTTATGTTATTAGTTGCTGTTTTAGAGCTTTAGAGCTAGCCTGACTGGAAAAAAAATATATTTCCGAGGGTAGAAAAAATCTAAAAATGTACGTCGTCCGACGGGGGTAACAAAAATTTTCTGGAATGGCTAGTAAAATGGCAAAGGAGTCTAAGTGCTGAAATGGGAAACTTATAAAAAACGACAGTAGGGTGTTCCATACTATGCAGTTTTAAAATTACATGTTTTTCTATCAGTATAATATAGCCCTTTAAACCCTTCATATAAAATTTACGGAAAACTCATATGAACTTTGTCCCCAACGCAAGCACTAAGCTAAAGTCCTGTAATTAAGTGGGACAAAAATCAGTTTTTTGAAGTTTGCAAACAAAAGCGCCACATAGAAGATTATTCAAATTCAGTGTGTGAATAGAGCAGTAAAAAATACAACTTTTCTATTTTCCCTTTTTTTGCAAAAGTTCCAGAAATAAAAATAAAGGGATAATGATAATTGAATAGCCACTGATGATTCGCATACTCTTCGCTTGAGAAAATGATTAACATGATTAACACAGATTAAAGTTTTTCACTCGCGCAGAAGCTTGCGGGGTTCTGTAAGCGTTCTCGGCTAGAATTGCTTTGCATACTCTTCACTTGAGAAAAATTTTTATGCCCATGCAAGAGCTTGCGGGCAAAAATTCTCAAACTGTGCAAAATGGTAGAACTTAGCTGTGGCAAATCATTTCAATGGAAGTTGTTGCGTAGGGTGTATGATGAAAATGGCAAAATTTATAATTTTGACAACTTTTTCTGGTAATTTAATCTATTTGAAGACTTTCTGCGAAAAAATCAATTCAAAATCTTCAAAATTGACCGTTTGCCCCAGGGTTTTGTAAAATCGATATTTTCAAAAATTTGCGAAAAACAAGGTTTTTGCCTGAAAAAAAATCCTAAAACCAGCTGTGTTGGTGCTACAGCCCTAAAAGTTGGGCCTAAAATGTTCATTGGAAAAAAGTAGGATTAGAATGTAACAATGATATAGCTCTATCATATATAAAAATTACAAAAAATGTAAGTTTTTAGGCCAAAAATGACCGAAAACGCGAAAAAATGGGGTTTTGCCTGAGAAGAAATCCTAAAACCTGCTGTGTTGGTACTACAGCGCTCAAATTGGGCCCATAATGTTCCTTGGGAAAAAGTAGGATTAGAATTATAACAATAATATAGCTCTATCATATGTAAAAATTACAAAATAATAGGTTTTTTGGTCAAAATTACCGAAAAAGGCGAAAATTACTCAAAATCGGGATTTTCAGTGCTTAAAGCATATTGAATCAATTTCTGACACTCTTAAGTGCTTTAAAGTGATAAAATAGATGTTTCATTATATATAATCTAGTACAATAAGCTATCCTAATGGCAAAATTGAGCAAAAATTTGGGTTTTTAAGGGATTTTTTATCAGAAATACCCCCAAAATAGCGGAAAATAGCGATTTTTGAGCTTTCATAACTTTTAAAGGCTCAAATTCAAGACTTTGAAACTTGGCATAATGAAAGAAAACTATTTGAACTGTTAAAATAACAAGCTAATTTCTAAAAATTATGAATCTCAAAACTCATTCTCAATCTCAAATCTTAACAAAGCAAACATTGGAACTGAAAGAACTAAAAAAAAACTTAGCAAAAAGAAGAAAAAAAAATTCAGAACAATTTTTCCACTAAATCAACATTTGTCATCTCAAAGATAATAAGTCTGTGAGTGCTAAACTTGCTTATTTCTAAGCAAGGCTTGATGGGCAATACAGAGTTTCTATGTATGGTTTACATTGTCAGAGTTTGAAGGCCATTTCCAAAGACTTTTCATTTGGTCATTTACACTATAAACAGGTGTCATGAAATTGCAGTTCACATTTTCTGTACCAACTCTCACAACTTCACCTAAAAAGTAAAAAGAATATCATTACCAAGTAAAAGATCAGGTGTTTCTTTCGTTATTTAACACAGTATTATACATACTTAAAGATGAAATAAAATCTAACCTGGGTCATCCTCGAATGCTCCAATAAGAAAATCTGGCCAATCTGAATCTCTTGCCTTTCCAACCTATATATTGAAGAAAATGATACATAAACTTTGAAATCTAGCATATTGAAATGATAACTTAAGTGCTTGTTTCTCCTCTGATTGATAAATCAATTCATTTATCCTGAAAAACACAAAGGTTCATGGAATAGGTGGGTTTAAGATTTAAACCTCTTTTCCTCTAGAATTTTCTTGTTCATCGTGTTGAGTAATACCATCCATCAATTCATCTTGCTCTCCTTCCACCTCTGCTTCATTGTCAGTTGTGTTTGCATTATTATTGATTGTATTCTCAAGATCCATCATGTCAGCTAAAACTCTAAATTCCAGTTGAGATGTGATTAGAGTCGTCAAATTCTTCACCTTCTGCTCAACTGTTAAGCCACGTTGTTTAAACAAGGGACACGTCGTCTTCACTTTATAAAAGGTGAACTTTCTGAACCTGATCTATAAATCCAATGCTTTTTGAAGCCCTTTTTCTTTACCATTCCAGTCTTGAACCAGGGTGTCGAGCTCTTCAATTGTAGTGATTGGCCCTTGGTGGGATTTTTTGCAAGCAGATACACACCTGATAACTTTTTTGCTGGTTGCTAGCTTGGCTGCATCTTCTTCATCAACATTGCTGGCTATCAATTCTTTTTGTTTTTGATCAAATTTTTGTTGTTTAATCTCCAATGTACGGGCTATCTTTCTGTTCGCCTTTGTTGTCCAACCATGCTTGCCATCTATGACATCTTTTGCATATTTTTATTGTGAGATCATCACAGCACTTGTTGAACCCTTGAGAACCAGCCTTCTTAATCTCTCGATCAAGGTTTCCAAAATAATTCTCGATTGATTTTGTGTTCGTGGCATCTGGATCATCCAGCATCTTTTCATCCATATTTTTCAGAATGTGTAGGTCACTGTTGCCATCATCACCAAAACCATATTGATTTCCACGCTGCCTTTTCAAGATACAACCAAGACCTTGACTGATCTGCTTTAGATAGCTTTCCATCAAAGTCTGGTCACATTCTGAAATAAACCCTTTCAATTTGAGACATACGTTGACTCCATATGGTGAAGTTGCATCTTTAAGAGGATCAAGAAAAAAGGTTTGCATTGATGGTAGAGCACAGCGTGTCATGTGAATCATTGATAATGGGTAACTGCACAAATCTTGATACAATTGTAGTAAGATGACTAAAAGTTGTCTAGGTGTCACCTTATGATCAAGAAGCATACTCATGAATGGTGCAGTCAAATGGATGCAAATCAGTGCAGAACCTGCCCAAAGAAACTTTTGATAAAAAATCCCTTAAAAATCAATTTTGCCATTATGATAGCTTATTGTACTAGATTTTATAATAATGAAACATCTATTTTATCACTTTAAAGCACTTAAGAGTGTCAGAAATTGATTCAATATGCTTTACTTTTCAATTTTGACCAAAAAACCTATTATTTTGTAATTTTTATATATAATATAATAGAGCTATATTATTGTTATAATTCTAATCCTACTTTTTCCCAAGGAACATTATGGGCCCAATTTGAGGGCTGTAGTACCAACACAGCAGGTTTTAGGATTTTTTCTCAGGCAAAACCCCATTTTTTCGCGTTTTCGGTCATTTTCGGCCTAAAAACTTACATTTTTTGTAATTTTTATATATGATAGATAGAGCTATATCATTGTTACATTCTAATCCTACTTTTTTCCAAGGAACATTTTAGGCCCAATTTCAAGGCTGTAGCACCAACACAGCTGGTTTTAGGATTTTTTTTCAGGCAAAAACCCTGTTTTTCCAGGTTTTTCGCAAATTTTCGAAAATATCAATTTTACAAAACCCTGGGGCAAACGGTTAATTTTGAAGATTTTGAATTAATTTTTTCACAGAAAGTCTTTAAGTCAGAATAGATTAAATTACCAGAAGAATTTGTCCAAAGTGAAATTCTGAAAAAAAGTCATTTCATCATACACCCTATGTTGGAATGTTTACAAGGTTCTTGACAGAAAATATCCTTTGTTTGATTGTCAATGATGATAATGCCGTCATTAATTTTGTTAGATCTGACAAATTGATGTTTGTGAGTGCACTTTTTAGTTTTGATTTCCACTGAACAATCATATCAATCAATTATCTGGTTTTTATGTTATTAGATGCAGTTTTAGAGCTTGCCTGTCTATGTACATTATGCAGTCAATATATTTCTTATCAATCCACTATTTCTTTTGTGTCTTCACCATAGGTCATTATCTCCTGTCATGAGATTAAACGAAATGGTTTCAAATCCATTTTTATTTCTTTTTGTTCAAGGAAACCCTTTATTATTTTTGTTTGTGACTCAAACATACTCAACCATGCAGTCATAACTTTTTGATTTTTATGTTTTTTTTGAGATTTGTTCTTTTCTAAATAAAGTTCTATAAGTTAGTGGCATTTCTAATTCTAGTCAGATATTAAAACAATACCAAGAGAAAAAGTAGTTCAAATGTCACCATATCTTTTCACTGCTTTTCATAACAGTTTCTTTTCAGCTTTTTAAAACAAAGTAAAATCAAACAAACACTGATGAAATTAGAAATAGTATTTATCCTTTTGATAGTTGTGAAACTTGTGATAACCGTTGAATTCAGCTATCCTTCTTATACTTTTCGAAGAAAATCTTCACAGGTAAAACTATTTGTTTTAGATATTTGCTACTCACAACTGTTTAATCAATTATATGTTTTTCACCCTAAACTTCCAGTTTATATCTTTATTCCCTAAGAAGCTGCTTGAAATATAATTGAAAAATTGTGAATACCACCTAGTCATATAGGTCTTTGTCATTGCATTCTGATAATATTGACAGTTCTGTCTGTTTTAACAGATGTAACAGGCTGGTCGACTTGCAGTAACAAGATGGTTAATTTTTTCTAGCGTGGGAAGTTAGGATGTCCTTTTTAAATACTTATTCTGTTGAATATGTGTTTGTAAAAAGTTTGTAAAATCACACTTATCCTAATCTTACAGTAGTTTTTTCCATAAAGTTTTGCTAACAGAAATAATATAATTAATTAATACATGTATGAATTGCTTCCGATGTTATTCCAGGCTAAAAGATACAAAGAACGTGAAAGGATATGTCGTATCGATACTTGTAGCCTGAAAGACACAAAAGATTATTCAATCCTCAACCTTGACCAACTCAAATGCATTAGAAAATGTGTATCTCAAGTCTGTTATGATGAACTTTATGCTTGGAATGAGGTAAATTTTCCTATTTTATGAAATTATATGTTGTAAATGTATATTAAAGTATTTTTAAAATACTATAAAATAAAAGTAAACATTTTTGTAAGTATAAACTTTGGATTGGCTGAGTTTTGAGATTTAACATCACATCAAATTTGGAATATTTACATGCCACTAAGAAGAGAAAAATCAAAATATAATTCTTTTTCGCCGTTCAACTTACATGCTACTAAGAACAACCGTTTAAAATATTTGGCATTATTCTACCCAGTCCCATTTCGTAAAATTTTTAGTTCAGTTGGTTGTCTATTGAGTTTTAGCAATGCTCTTTTTATCGAAAGTTTTCTGAGGGTAGAAGTATCAACTGTTAAATAAGTGAATTACCATTTGAAAATAAAAAATAAAATAGAATCAGATTATTTCCATTCCTAACTCATAAAAACAAGTATAAGTAGCATAGTATAATGATGAATGTTGATATTTTGAAATATACTTTCTTTTCCTTTTTTAGTTGGAGGAGGGTGAAATAGACGTCCGTTCAAATTCATTCAAAGGTTGCTTTTGTGCCAAACTACGTGCAGAGCAAAACAAAGCTTCAGAACTTTAACTTATTTTTGTTTATCTTAAAATTTTATAATAATGGACGATTCAGATGAGGAAATTCAACCATTGAAAAGGAAGAAAAAAGGTAGTGACACTCCCATAAGAACGTCAAGGGGAATTGTTAAACATTCCAAACTTAGGGCGGCCAAAGATTGTTCAACATCTATATCAGTCAAATTTAAAGATAAAAGTCAAAAATTTCCAATGTCAAAGAAAGAGATACAGCTGGCATCCCAACATCCTAGTTCAGCTTTGAAAAGCAAAAGTGAGGATTCCGCTAAATCTAGCAATGGGGTTTCAAACAATGGTGAAAGCTCCTCAAAATCAGCATCTGCATCTCCTCAGAAAACTAAGATGAAAAACGAAGTAGATTATTCATCAACAAAAGCATTTTTCTCATCTTCTTATAACAAAGCTGACCAAGTGTTCTTCAAACCAAGAAATCTGAACAATACTGGATCACAGAAAACTACCTTATGTCCTGTTTGTAATATCAATTTATTGTTTTTGCATGGTGTATCTCCTCAATTTCATATCAATGAATGTTTAGATCGAAATCCAAATTTCGAAGAAGGTAGAAATTTATTAATTTCATTCATATTTTTATTTTTGAATCAAATTTTAATTTTAATCTATGTGAAAGGTATAAGGAGCCTGCTAAAAAAACTACAAAAGTGACAATTCCTGATCAGCTCCAGACCCTATTGATGAACCCATCAGAAAACAAGATATTAAGACGATATTGAGACGATATTGAGATATCGTTTTTATCTTGCTCTTCCAATTAATTCAAAAGATACCCTCTATAGATTTGGGTTTTCGCTCTTGAAGAAAATTTTGAATTGAAATTTTAATTTTGAAAACTCTAACTTTAACAGTAATAGAAAGGTATAAGGAGCCTGTTTGAAACTACAAGAGTGGTAATTTCTGATCAGCTCAAGACCCTTTCTATTGATAAACTTCATATAAGAAAACATATTGAATGATATCAAGATATTGTCAGTGTTATTTTATCTTGCTCTTTATAAAATTGGCTTGAAATGTAAATGATTTGGTTCTTAGTTCTACTAATTATGATTTTTTTTTTCAATATTTGCTATTACTGTAATCAATGCTTTTTCAACAATGTTGTAATGAATTGAAATTGGAAATCTGGCGTATACTGTAATTTTCATTTTCATAGGTTATTGTTCTGGTGATTCAAGTTGCTCATTATCAAACGTTGAACATTTTCGTCGCCACCAACACGTACCAAACATTCCAGTCAAAACAGATGACGAGTCGTCTTGCTCAGAACAAGAAATTATAATAGCAGAACCAACAAAGAGACCAGTACCTCAGACTCCTAAAGAACCATCACTGTTGTCAAACAACCAATCGCCAAAATCTGCTAAAAAGCAAACTTCAATCAATGACTTTTTTGGTGGAAAAAAAAAACCTCAAACGCCAGCCAGAAAGATTTTCCAGAAACAAAATACAGATACTCCTCGTGTGAAGGCTTCTAAAACTAGTAACACTGAAAGGAAACCAAAAAATGCTCCCAAAGAATGCCCGTTCTATAAAAAGATTCCTGGTAAATTTTTGTCTCCTCTAAGAAGGATAAACTATAACACTTGCAAAAAACACATGACCCAAAGTCAAAAAATCTTACTCTTCACTCTACACCTCTACATCCACTTTCTTGCTATGAGGTTCATTTGCCCATGTTCTTACAATGTTCTTAAAAATGGGTTTAAAATCTGTTAAGATCATCAGTACTTTCTTAGTAATTTCGAAATCTGAGGCTCAGATTGTTCTTGATTTGTTTTGGCCAATTTTCATCTTCGCGTTCTTATTGCGAAGCGAATGTACATGAGCGAAGCAGTTTTGCTATCGTGTGTGCGTACCTTTAACTTTCCATTCTTTCAACCATCTATATAAGGCAGGAGATGGGAAAAACGTTTAGTATCTCCGAGTCGCGCGACAATGAATGTTAAGGGGATAAAACATGAGGGATATTCCCGGAAATGATAGAGAAAATTATCTCCATTACATTAAATTTGACGTATTCGAGTTTGAAATTCCGTGTATGACTACATGGCTCGTATTCAATCGAGCTCCGAGCGAGAGAACAGTAGAGTGCCTTTTTTTGAGACGGACAACGTTATTTTTGAAGACACGTCGCGAGAAAACATCCCTGCGGTGCTTTATTCTCCTTGCAGATCGGGGAACGTCGCCCGGTTCGGAAGGGTATTGATGATTAGACCATACTGGTTTCTAGCTGTCAAAACATTAAGAGGGAGAGGATAATTACAAGGTCTCAAAAGAAGGTTGTCTACTGCTCATTCCGACATCGACTTATAACCTGACTGAAATTCGAGCCGTTACTAGCAACCCTGCGGGGCCCAAGGTGCCGAGTATGCACCCGGCACAGTGACAAGCCGTTACTAGCAACCCTGACCCTACCTAACTGTTAGTTAATCAATTCCAAACAACAAAACATTATCCTTTTCCACATTAAGATGGCGGCAACAAATGGACAACAAATACTGCTCCTCGGTTATTTTTCTTCGATTTTCATGCTTCAAGAGTCGAATTGGATCATGTTTTTTGTCTGATTGTCACAAGAAATGGTGGATGATAAAGTTTTCTTATTATCCCTCCCTGGATTTGATGTTTTGTTTCAATTCTGTTGGTTTGGAACGAGAGATGCATTTTCTTATCTTGAAAAAACAGGACATGTTTGCCAATTTTAACAACAAAATAACTTGCATTTTGCCTGTACATGTTAATGAATTGTAACAGGGCTTGTGACTGAATATCTTTGGAGAAATCTGACCATGTTGTGCCTGAAAATGAAACACTTGCAGCTTTAAAAAGTCTGGCATCTGGAGTTCCTTGCCTTGAATCATTTTTTGTTGTTTGGAAAATTTTGAACCTGGAGCAAAAATAACTATAGATTGAATTTTACTTGGTGCTTCTTCTACAACAATGACACTTAACTGGTAATTGAAACCTCTTTGAGGGGGAAATTATATACGGTAGCGGCTTATTTCCAACTTTTGAAGCTGACAACCACAGCCAGCACCAGCAGCCCAGACGGCCTGATGAATAATAATGTTATGTCAACCTCTGAAAAAGTAAGCTAATCGTAAAGACATTGAATATGGATGTAAACAATTGGAAATCACCTTACATAACTTAATTAAAAACTTTCATTGAACTTCGAAATTATCTTCCGTTTTGATTATAATGTGGAAAACGTGTCGTGAAATATGAAATTATCTTCGCTTCGGAATGGGTTTAAAATATGGAAAACTTTTGTAGCGAGCCATGAACTTTTCATTTGCATCCGCGTTCAAAATTTGGAAAACTTTTGTCATGAGAACATGCAGCTTGCTGGAAAAAATTTGTTTTGCTATTTTTGATAACTTAAGATCATTGAAATAGAACTTAAAAGATAACTTTTATGTACACAAACAGTATGAAGTAATCTCTGTGTATCAAGTACTAATGCACAAACTTTTAATTACAACTGGTAAGAATATCTACCGTAAGAAAACGACGTTTGATAGCTTGAACGGTCAACTTGATTTTCTTTATGATGGTTCATATTTATAGTACTTTAATGTGATAAACATTAAATTTCGCGGTTGGGCCAATCCCCAAAATTGAAACATTTCGCTGGGACTTAATTTCGTGGATGGCACTATTGTGTGACAATATTCTTACAATTTTTTTGCCTGTACTGTCAAATCACATTGGTCGTTTGAATGCGTATTATTAGCACTTCTTTGATGCCAGTAAACATTCAAAAAGTATTTATTTAACATTTTTTGAGTTTTGTTTAGAAAAATTTTTCTGATAAGGCCTACTCAAATTTTCAATGGGATTTAATTTTGCGTATTTTTGGGGATGACACCCAAATCCGTGAAATCCGCAAAATTTAATCTCCACAAAGGTTTATCGCATTTAAGTATATATTTTTGCGACCGGGTCAGAAAAAAAGTTTTGTCACTGGACCGGTTTCCGGTAAAACTACACTTTTTTAATTATCGCCTGAGCTTAGAATATTTTTTTTGATATGCATCTAAAACATGGAAAACCTTTGTCGTCAACTATATATAATATTGTCTTCCACGTTTAAAATGTGAAAAACTTTTGTTGATTGCAATTGCAATTTTTTTACGTACTAATTGAAAATAAGGAAATATCCTACAGTATGAAATTTTTTTTTTTACCTTTTTGATATATTTTCTGAAAATAGGCCACCATCACTAATAACTGGTTTTTGCGCTGGTTTGCGTCGTTTTTAGGTTAAAAAATTAATTAATCGTTTGGTCGGCAGATAAAACGTCAGAAAAATTGGATTTTCAAACTATGTGTTGGGCAGAAATCAAATCCAACGAAAATTTTGAATAAATAGCTACTGTATTGCAGTGTTCAGAAAATTAAGAACAATATTATCATTCAGTTGGACAGCGCGAACACTAGTTATTTGTGATTGTGGCCTTATAAAATGTTTTATAACTTTTCAGAATGCTTTTGAAATGGAAAATGGCTTCTGAGAGTGGAGTTTTTTCCCTTAGGGCATTCTTTCAGATAAAAAACTTTTTTTCCAAATATACAAGACATTTTTCCATCCTTGCAATCTGTTGAACTTAAGTATAATATGAAATTGCTTCTTGTTTTGAAAGTTTTTTTCCTTTTAAACATTTTTAGTTATTCCGTTTTTTTGAAAATATGAAATTTTCCTATTATTTGGAACGAAATGTTTTGCTTGCAACTTGCGAATCGAGGTGGCTCTGGATCGCTTCGCAACTTTTATACATATACGGCTTGTAATATTTTTCTAATAAGAAAAGCATAGTAAAATTACCTTACCTGTTCCATTGGTTTTACAACCAGTTCTTTTTTGAAGGTCTATTAGTACAAATAGTGGAGAAAACATCCTCCACATTGCCCGATGATGGGAGAAGAATCTCTCGAAACGTAGCCAAACGTAAATCTCGTGATCCAAACCACGATAAACTTCCAATATGAATATCACTGGGTCGATAAATGCAAACTTTATTTAGAGTTCTTTTTTGATTCACCACTTAACATAATATCTTTTTTTCTTAATCTTAGGGACGAATTTCACAGTGGATGCATTTCGTTATGGTGACATCAAAGGATGCACGTGTTATTTCCTGACACATTTTCATTCTGATCATTACGGTGGACTGAAGAAATCATTCAAAGGGAAATTATACTGTTCACAGGTACCTTTTCGCCCCCTTTAATAATTCTCTAGGTCCGATGGATTATCAGACATTCCGTCCAGATTAACCAGAGCTAGTTACACTGGATGTTAGAGATCCGATCATCGAAATACAAAATAAAGAGCTGAACTCTCCTTAAGTTTCTAGACTAAGGTATAGAGTACCATTGGGGTTTTTTTCGTTAGTTTTAAAGAGAATGCAACTATTCTCTACCGATATTTTTTTGGTTCATATGACAGAATCATTAATGGTTCCAGGTTGATCAAGTTGATAGCGGTTGGTAGTCAATCTGAGACTTAGATTCACACCATTAATGAATTATCCATGCCATTCCCTGCCAGAATCTAATACAATTGACTCTTTCCAACTCTATCCAATTATAATTCAAATTAATTATCATTCCTCTTCAATGAAAAACCTGAGTAAAACACTTTCTATAATTCGAATCCCTATATAATTCGAACAAATTAAATTACCCCTTCGAGTTCGAATGAAAAAGACTGTCAACTGTAATTTGTCGAAGAGGCATATAAAGTCGTTTTACTCGTTTATATTTTTGCTTTTTTTTATCATCAGATCACAGCAAGCCTGGTGACGAGTCAACTAAGAGTATCATCTGCATGTATTCATGTTTTACCCATGAACAAGACAGTTGAAGTGGAAGGTGTCAAAATCACCCTCTTCGATGCTAACCAGTAAGAATACTTTTACTACCATGGTACAAACGGCCTGTTCCATACCTTCTTATTTCAAAACAAATTTCTTGAAAAATGGCGAAATTTGTTAAGAAAGCCCTTGGAAATATTCCTTTTATGCCTTATTGGTGAAAGTGGACGAACTACCTTAAGTAAATCAATTTTGTTGGGAATTAAATTTCGCGAGTTTTGCGAATTTTGACAAACCTTTTTAGTATATTTTATAGTAACTTTCATTCATTTTGTGTCTCCTAATTCCCAATTCGCCAAAAATCCCTACCAAATTTTACAAGATTGCCAATTTGCCAATCGCCGAATTAAATCCAAGAAAAAATTAATAACTTTGAACCCCCTCGAAAAATGAAAAAAACACTTGTCTAGATCTCCTGGGAATTCTTCTCAGATTATCTCCTCTAAATGTTCGTCCAACCCTTGTATGGGTATAAAATGGAATGGTCCAATAAAGTGGCTAGTTTATTGAAGGACTGTTACAAGAATTAGTAAAATAATAACCGGCTACATACCAGTTCATCTTTGGACAATTGGCTGTTCCATTAAAAATCCATACCGGGGGAGGACAGATAACGAAACTTTTCAAGTCAAAAAAGAAATTTGCGTGGATACCCTTGGAAATGGCAAAATGTGCAGAGAAACCCTTTAAAAAATCCTTTTCGTACCTTAAACGTGACGATGAACGAACCTTAATAAGTCTTTTACTTCCTAAACATTTTTGGCGTAGTGGTATAGTGGTTATCATCCTTGACTCCCGCCTGGGAGGCCCGAGATCGATACCCACCGTGTCTCTACGATTCACTTGGCAAGTGAATGTACCTTCACCCGGGTCAAACCATGCCATGTGAGGGGAATTGGGTACCATTACTCTAATACAAAAGTGGGGGTAGATTAGACAGACATTGTGACGTGCCGTGGCACTCATAAGGTTCGGCCTCGCGTGAGCATCGCTCTTCCAGTGTCGTTCGAGTGTCATGGTATACCTACATACATGGCTTGGCAGCTCGCGTCTGTCAAGCAGTGTCTGTCAGTGCCTTGATTCCCACTCCTTTGTGGGTAGGACCCATTCCGAATGCATTCGGAGGGCTCATATCTATCTATCTAAAATTATTTGAATAACCCCTGGAAAAATGAAAAAAAACACTCCTTACACCCCTTTGAAATTCTTTTCCTATTACCCCCTGGAAAATGTTCTTCTGGCCCTGTATGGATATTAAATGGAATGGTCCAATGGCGCTTTTAAATCTTGTTTATTGTAAAAGTATCAATGTCTCCTAATGTTTGATAAATGTTTTTTTATGAGAATATACTCAATAAGAATATTCATGATGGAATTAGCCAAAAAATTTAGAATATCGCCATCATGGAATTTGGCAATTGAACGTAAGAATGCCATTTCATGACATTTCTAATTGTAATTTGCCAATTATCCCAATTAAGCCTCAAAAGTTTCACATAAATGCCATTTTTTTGCTCCAGCTAAATATTTCATATTAAA
This sequence comes from Clytia hemisphaerica, assembly GCF_902728285.1. NCBI lineage: Eukaryota > Metazoa > Cnidaria > Hydrozoa > Leptothecata > Clytiidae > Clytia > Clytia hemisphaerica. Next base: position 132,029 of record NW_027103599.1, read on the forward strand.
TTTAAGTTAAATTTGAATCCTTATGTTAAGAATATCCATGATGAAAAAACACCATTCTATTAAAAAATCGTGTATTTTATTAACGAACCTTTTTATCACCATCGTAGTTTATTATGATATTTGCGAGAATAATGTGGAAAAGTTAGGAGGAATAAGTTAGGAGCCTTGCTTTCAACTCAATATTAATCAGAAATACTACTTTTCTTCTTTTTTTCAGTTGTCCTGGTGCAGTAATGTTCCTTATGGAACTTCCATCTCCATCCAAACGAATATTACATGTTGGTGACTTCCGTGCTAACCTTCAAATGACCGAAATTCCACTTATCAAAAGCCGACCCATAGATTGCTTGTACCTGGATACCACATACTGTAAACCCGAATACTCGTTTCCACCTCAAAATGACGTCATTGAGTTTGTTGTCAAAACGGCGCGTCGTTATTTAAAGGAAAATCCTAAAACGTTAATCGTTTGTGGTACATACAGTATTGGAAAAGAGAAAGTCCTTCAAGCCATTGCAAACGAATTTGATTTCAAAGTTGCCGTTACGCCACATAAGATGAAGATTCTGAAGTGTTTGAATGACACTAGCCTTAATCAACGATTGACCTTAGATTATGACGAGGCTAATGTTCATGTGCTGGCAATGAATAAGCTTTCAATCAAGGTAGGTTGCATTGAAGTATTATCTCAGAAGATGTAATGAGTTGATAATATTTGTTATCGGCGATCCAAAAAATATCTGCAATCTGATTGGTTAAAAAGAGTCCAATATATCTTGTATTTTACATGTAAAAATATAACTTGACGAAAAGATGTTGTTGCATTGTAGCGGTAGAAGCAATCTAACGTCACTTTGCTACAAAAGTGTCCTCCAACACAGAAAGTGCATTTTTTGGGTCACCGATAAACTAGTTATCAGACATTTGCTCGTACAATATGGAAATATTTCACTCGTTCCGGATTTTCTCGGAACTCGTAAAATATTTCTCATATTGTACTCGCAACTGTCCGATAACTATTACATATTTTAGACCTTCAACAATCCTTTTTGAAGTCAAAGATTGTCGTTATTTCAGTTCTTTTGGGCCAAGTTGTTCTAAAGTCGATGATATTTTATTTCCTGATTTGCGCTAATCGAGTCAAATTATGATTAGTAAATTCCACTAAATAACTTTAACTTTTGCCTGTACTTTCGAAGATTATAATCCTGACGTCACTTTTCGAATGTTTGGAAAACATATTTTTCGTTAGAAATAACATTTCAGGCTAAGCCTCTCTCCGAGCAGGAATAGAATTTTCCCTACTTAAGCAGGATTTAATCCACATCAAAGCACATCAAAGCCTATTTTTTCGAACAAATAGCGGCCCCGCTCTTATCAGCGCTATTTGAGATTTAATAAAAATTTATCTAATCCGGGCCGATAATCCACTTTGAAAACTCGGACCATCAAAAAAAGTTTAATATATAGCTGTCTTCAATTACATATTTCCTGAAATTGCTTCCTCGCAACAAACGCGCGGTAATAGATATTTTCTTTGGTTTTTAACCTATCTACATTTTTTTGCTTTATTTTTTCATCAGCTTTTACATGAACACTTGGTAGAACATCAGCAAACCAGAAAATGGCAACGAATATTAGCTTTCAAACCAACGGGATGGACTTTCTCCGGAAAGCTAACATCTTTGGATAAAATCGAACCAATCATAAGACCTGACGTCACAATTTATGGAGTTCCATACAGCGAGCATAGTAGTTTCGAAGAACTGAAATCATTTGTCTCGGCTTTGAAACCGAAGAAAATTCTCGCTACCGTGGGCATCGGTAATAAAGAAACACGTGATAGGATGAATGAATATTTCACAGAATGGCTGAAAAAAGATTGAAAATATTGCTTTTTGGCTCCGGGTGGCTTGAATGGTAAGAATTTTAAGTCCATTCACTTTAAGTGTTCACTAATCTTTGTTTTTGCTTGCCATTTTCAACGAACGCTTCAATCCTCACATATCAAACACCTTTGAAAAGATAATTAGGAGCACTACAATTTCTGAGAAGTATGACTCAGAAAAATTTAAAATATGATGAAGAAAAAATGAACTTTTTATCCTTTGGTGCTATAAACTTAATTTTTGGTTCCGAGGTACTTTAAAAAATGTTAACCTTTTCAGCCCGGCGGACGAGTATAGTCGTCGAGCATACGTTCCGGCGGACGAGTATATACGTTTTTTTGACATAGTGATCTTCTAAGCTATATTTCTCCCATTGGCTTCTTTGCTAGCCGTAGAAGTAAAGAGAAACGGAAAGTAGAGGTTCTAAGCTTTCTTTTGATATATGGTGATGTAATGTTTTGATCACGTGGTGAGGCAGCAGATTTCGGAGAAAAGGTAGAGAAAAACACTGAATCAAGATGGCGACCAAGAAATGGGTTTTTCAAACTTACTGCTAAAGTTCTTGGATTTTTGACTGGTTTAGGCCACTTTTCTTCATGGAAACATTGTTTTTATAATGGCAAAACATCCAGTAAGTATATCTTATATTTTGTGTTTTGTTTTTAGCATAAAAATTCCTTTTATTTGTCATTTTGACCACTTTTCTCGACAAACCATCGGTGTCGACCCAAACTTACAGTACTTTTTACTTTTTATTCAGGTTGGAGCATGGAAAGTGGACAAATTCAATGCAAAAGTGTTTTCTACACCTCATTTATTTCAAAGGAGCACCAAAGAATTTGAAAAGCCTGGATTTATGTTGAATTGCACTACTTCTTCCGCTCCACCAGCAACGGTCGATCGATCCCCGAAATTCTTGGCTCATAACGATGTCCTGATTACAGCTTATATGGATCAAAATGATGGCAGGAACCACATAACAGCCACATGGAATTATTATGATGACATTTAGCATTCCTTATGGGCAAAAGAGACCAGATTTGATAGCAATGAGTTTGCCTCAAAATGCTTACGGTTTTTGGAAACTTTGCAACTGTCGCCGACTATGCCATCTAGTTTCACGGTAGCCGATACCCTTCAAAAGCTTCAGGAGCTAAGAATACTGACTGAAAGTGTTGTTTAGATAGTTGGGGAATACTTTTACACCATTTTTGATGTTGTAGCTGCTTCTGGAAACACATTATCATCAAAATACTTCAAAATTGTATATATTGGATTTTTTTAGCCGAAAATCGTGATTTTTGGCAAAAGTGACCGATATTTGGGAGGCTGGTGTGACACATACAGATTTTTCTGGATGCTGATTTTTGGTATATTACTTCAAAATGATGTATAGATTGATAAATAGCCAAAGACAGATTTTTTAATTAACTTCCCCCCACTTTTTTTTGCTCTAGAAGTGAAAAATGCAAAAAAAGTGACATTACCGCAAAACGTGAAAAAAAACTGTGGTTTACGTGATGCTACCATTTTTGTTGGAATAATTTATTTGGATTGGTACTTGGTCTAAAAGTTGTAGAATTTAATTAGCTTTTCAGGGATACCTTACTTTTTTTCTAAAGATTCCTAGTTCTTGAGTTATGATCAAATAACTGAACATGTCTATTTTCTTAAAAAATGTTGCGCGCTGACAGCGTGAAAATTTAAAAAGTTGCGCGCTGGAAAGGTTAAGCAAAACAAATATTAGTGCACACTTAGTGCGAATTGGCTTTAATTTGCTATTAATCTCTAAGAGATTCTTTTAACTTCTTCATTTTCACTTTCTGACTCGATCCAGTATTGGATTGTTACTTGATTGATTGATTAATTAGTAGTCTGGTAACTAGGAGGCCAATTAAGGTTTCGGGCTTTTTTAATTAAAACTATATAAACAGTTAAAGAACGTAATGAATCTTTTGGGTCAGATTTGATTGTGAAAAACAAAACATCTTGAAGGCTTCTATCATACCGGTTTCTATTTGATTTTTTAACATTTCAAATTACTGTTTTCTAATTTTGTATTAATAAAGATCGAAATAGCTTGGACCTCTTACAGTGTTTGTTATATTCATATAAAATTTTAAGTTTCATTTCGATCTATCAAAATCTTTCATTTTTTGATCAATTTTTCTCTGTTATTTGGAACTTCTGAGTTATGAGCAGGCAGTCTACACAATATACAGCTACATGCTTTTAGGCCTTACTCTTAGAGAGTAGGAGTTTTACGCTCAAAACGGAGGTTAAGATATGACGTAGCCTAAGAGCAAGCTATTTTCTCGACGATTGATTTGGTTTTTGTTTTAAGCTGATTCGAGGTCTGTCCTTTTCGGACATTTTGTTTACATTAACAAGTCTGACACTATTTCCCTCAAAAGGCCTTTTTCAGGAATGTTTGGATAAGGATCTTCAAAATTTCCTGGGATAAACGTTGAGTTTTTCTGTGCAATTTCTTCCTTCAGGAATTTTTTTTGACGTGTAAATGTTCAGCGTCTGAGTTCAGCACTCCAGTGATATAAGCTAAAGTCTGATGCGAAAGCATACACGTGTTTTATAAGAACATAAAAATCTTTTGAATCCTTCGGATGTTCTTAACTTTTTGAGTTTTAAGCCTAAAAATGTTCTTAACATGTTCTTATTTTCACCATTTTTTTAGCATTTTTGCCCATTTTTCTAAGAAACCGGCTGTTTTAAAGTCCGCAAAGTCTTAAATTTTCTTAGCTTGTTCTTAACATTTCGGCCATCAAAGCCTCAAAGCCTTATGTTTTTATATAGTTTGTTCTTATAAAAAACGTATATCATAACACCAATATATTATTCCCCCAACCTGAAACTGTAGTAAGACAAACGTGTCAGAGGTCAAACACTTCACTTTTAGTTTTGCCCTCTTGTGAAAAAGGATTGTACCATTTTGAGCCTAGTGATATTAAAGGACCTTTGATTACCCTATTTTCTTGAGGTGTTTTTCAACCTTTTTTTCGAATTTGTTTTCTCTTGACTTAGATAAGGGAACTAAGAATTATTCAAGGTTGATTGACAATAAACGATTTCCGAGGTTATCGTATGACGTCTCATCAAAGATATTGGACATTATTATGTTAAACTCGAACCCAGTCCCCTTTTGTTATTTATCAGGGGAAGAAAATCACCTTTATTTTAAACTTAAAGTGCCATTCTGAAACAGCATTTTCACAGTCCTATCACAGATATCTTATATAAAACACTAGTGTGTAGTGTAGTGTTTTATATAAAACACTAGATGAAACTACTCCGTCCCTATTTGAATCAAAATAATCCGCCATATTTCAAAAGTACACGCTTTTTTTTTTATAAGAATGGTGTAAATCCATTTCATCATGGATATTCTTAACTTTTTTGGGAAAACCATCCTAAAATATTCTTACAGCATTCTTATTACTTGGGGGTAATTGGCAATTTATAATTTAAAATGCTCTAAAAATGACATTCTTTGCTTGAATAGCAAAATTGCATGATGGTGATATTCCTAGCATATTCTTAATTTTTAGGCCATTTTCATCATGGACATTCTTATAAAGTGTATTCTTATAAAAAAAAAAGCGTGTAGTTCATAGCTCGGTGCCGGCAATTTGATCGATCAAGACTATCTTTCTCCTCGTCACTTCGCGACATTCAGTTTTTTTTGCTTGGTTAAACAAATTGCCGGTACCGAACTGTGACCTACTATGACCTACTTTTAGCAAAGATGGAACATTATTTTGCTTCACATGCCGTTGCTTGGGAAATACAGAGTAGCTCTATCTAGTGTTTTTTTATGAGATATCTATGAGTCCTATCTACCAGACCAAGAAAACTTCTGTGGCTTCAAGCAAAACCATTCAAGATCATCGACAAAATTACCGTTTTGAAGATGGGAAAGCTTCATAGTCATCACAGCAAGTCAAAGCTTTTTAATATACTTTATCGCGTTATAAAGAGAGTGATTTCTACATAAAAGGAGGACCCCTGATATTTTGAAATATGATTTCAAACTGGGAACTTGTGGCTTTAACATCCTGTTTCAGTAACCCTTTTCAAATCTTGATATTCCCTTAAGATAAACAATATTATATTATAAAAGCAAAAAGAAAAGATATTAATTGCGGTAATAATTTTTTAAATGTGATTTCATCAGGTTTTCCTTTTCATTTTACATTTTATCAAAACGAAAGGTTAAAGTTTTTTTCTTTCTCACCCTAAAGAGGGAAAAGGACTTTAGGGGAATGAAGGGGTGAAATTTTACAGAGAGAGAACCTAACTTTTCAGTCACCACCTGCAGTTATTAAATATCAATTTGAATCTAACAACATAAAAATATTTTCTTTCCTTTCACAATTTCTTTTTTGTAAAAGAATGTTTTCTCCTCTTTTTCCATCAATATCTTTTTGTCTTTTTTTTGTTGTTGATGGAATGTTCGTATATATCAAATTGATCACATTATGTATTCTTTTTTCCTTCCTTCATTCTTTTTTTCACACCTTTCCAATAAAATTTCATTTCTGTTCTTTTATATAGATGTATTTAAATTCTTCAGGGCGTTAAATAGTCAAAGAAAAAAGAATAAAGCTGGAGACATTGATTCAGTATAACTCTTTACTATAATAATTCAAGGACTAGACATTTTGACCAGGAGGTCACCAAAGAGCAGAGAGGTTATCGAAAGAAAAGATTCCAAGAACTGGCCTCGGCTGACAAACTATATGTCAATGCTATCACTGAAAGGAGCTTATTTTCCACAACTGGAGTCACCAGAGATTAAAATATTTTAATTTATCATTCATGCAAATTTCACCATATCAGAACTTTATTGACAAACAGCACTGGACGTGGATGAGCTACACTGACTTGGGAAATTTGATAGACTTTGACTTTTGCAAAGATTAATATTGTTTCATACCTAATTTTTATGTTCAAGATCATATTACAATTGCTAATTGTTTTGACTTGAAAACTGGCTGTGGATTTCTTTTGGATGAAAACTTCCATTTGTTTGAGTGGAGGGCGTATTTCTACGTTCAGTTTGACCAAGAGAGAAACATTGATTTTTAACGAGGAGTGGTACAGTATAAGAAAAGGTATTCACCAGTCAATTAAATCTACAATAAAGGTTGATATACGAATTTGCTTAAGTAGTTCTCAATTCTTAAGAACGATATCGGCAAAATGCAACCACATAAGATTCTCATCAATGATCAAGAGGAGGATTATGAAGCTCCAAGTATCTCTGGTCCATCTGATACAATCTCAACCTCCAGTGACCACAAACCACCATCATCACCAGAGTCTGCAACCTTCTTTAATAGCAAATCACTAAACAATGCGACCATCTGGTTGAAGACCGGAGCTAAATCGCTTGCCAAGAAGTGTCGGATAGTGGATGATACGGATGATGGCAAAACCAATCTCATCCAATCTATATTCAACTTGATTAATGCTAATCTCGGCACTGGTATACTAGCAATGCCATTTGTCATCCGGCTTGGAGGATACTGGGGCATCTTAATCACCATCGTTGTGGGGATTCTGGGTAACTACACCGGTAAAATGTTGATCAACCTCCTGTATGAGGAAACCGCCGACGGGCAGCGTGTTCGCGTCCGCGATAGTTACGCGGACATTGGCGAGGAGTTCAGCCCGCGTTTTGGACGTCTGATGGTTCACATAATTAACTGCATTGAACAGTTTTCACATTGTGTTTTGTTGTTGATCATGCCAGGGACAGTCATTGCTCACACATTTCCAAAATCAGGTATGAGTGAATCAACGTGGATCTTTCTCTTATCCTTGATCATTATACCGACCATTCTGGTCCGTAAAATGCACCAAGTTACTTGGACGTGTATTGTTTCTGTTTGCATCGCGACTGTGATTAGCCTGTTCGTTTTGGGATACAGTCTGATGAATCATCCGAGCTGGGATAGTGAGATAATGCCAAGTTTCAATCCTAACATCACTCCTATATCATTCGGTATTGTCATGGTAACATACTCGTCCCAGGCCTATTTACCATCTATCGAACGGTGCATGCGTGAACCAGAATCGTTCGACCTGCTAATGGATTTCTCCTATACAGTAGTGACCATCTTCAAATGCGTGATTGGAATTATTGTTTTCCTGGCTTTCACTTTCCATACAGAACAGATAATGACTTTGAACTTACCGTATAACTTATTTGGTTATCTGATCAACATATCCGCCATTATACTTTCCTTATCATTCTACACCGTACCAATGTTTGCTGTCTTCGATATTCTGGAGAACCAGATTCTGTTGCCGAGAGGGTTCGACAAAGTTTTAGATACCGAAACCAAATATGTCAAATACCTGACACCGAATCTCCTTTTCCGCTTATGTATCGTCATGCTGTTTATAACCATCGCTGCGGCCGTACCTCATTTCAGCTTACTGATGTCTTTTGTTGGAAACACCACAGGAACGATCCTGGTTTTGCTCTATCCTTGTTTATTTAGCATCAAAATCAGGTGGAATGTTATGAGTAATACTGAAGTAGTAACCAATAGCCTGATCATCTGTTTTGCTCTTTTTAGTGGTGTTTTTGGTGTCACGTCAGACGCTCGCGCCTTTTATTCGGTTTTCAATAAAGCTGACTGAACAATAATGTGATTATAAACAACAGTATTGAGTATTGTGAATATTTTTGTGGAACTTCGTCGACAGGAGCCTCCAACGCAGCTTCGATATCATAACTGGATGTTATGCCTTTTTGACGTTAATTAGATTTTTTAATGCAATCTGGGTGAATGTTAAGTTAAGACATCACAATTGACACAATTTGTAAGCTTTCAACAATGTCAGACTCTTCTAATGTTAAATCATTGCAATGAAATCAAACTGAATAGTGCTCGATGATAAACAAGATACCATGAGCCAAGTAAAAATTTGAAAATAGTTTTCTTTCAAATACATTTGAACAAGTGCAGACGCATGAAACTTTAATTCATGTACATTTATTAAATGAAAATCTTTTTCAAATTTGACTGTAATGTTATGAATATTATTATGAACCTTCGTCGACAGGGGCATACCCCAGGTGGCGACAACGTTCGCAAAATGACGGGATGGATGTTGTATAACAAGAGAATAATATTATAATATATGATATTTAAGTCTTGCAAGCTTATTCGACGCGCTTGAAAATATAAAAGATTCAGTTCGATAAGTTGACTCTCGCTAATTCGAAATCGAGCGGGAAGTCTAATTTGTTCGAATTAGAGAAAGAATCGATTCTTATTGAGCTAGACTGGATATTTTTAACCGTTGCATGGTTTTAGACCCGGGCGAGGGGGTACTTAGCCAAATGGAGGGTACGGTATGTGCCGCCTTTAGGGGTATCTTTTTTGGATTTCCAAAGTACCGCTTAAGGTCGGAGAAATCAGAAAATCTAATTTCAGTCCCACTAAGGGTCGGAGAAATAGGAAAATTTCAACTTTTTACCCCCGGAAAGATTGAAATTTGGTCAAAATTGGTCAAATTTGTCCCAATAAGGGTCGTAAAATTTATAAAATTTTCCTTTGTTTTTTCCTTTTTAGTCCCGGTAAGGGTTCAAGGGTCGAAAGTTGGGCGGCACCCCCCCTCGTCAGCTCGCAACGCTATTGCCCCCGGGTAAAGTCAATTTTTTATATTTTTGTTCATAACTTTTGAAATATTAAAGATATATGGATGAAACTTTCCATCACAACTATTAGAAATTTGAAAAGTAAAAAAAAATTCTAAAAATAGCAAAGATGGGGGTAATATTGGCCAGGGAGTAACGTACTATACTTTTCTTTCGACAGGCTTTTCTAGAGTTCTAGATCATTTCAACTAAAATTTTTGGCACATAAGAAAACGAAAAAAACTAATGAAAAATAATTTTTTCCAGGAGGTCTGGAAACTGAAATTTGTACCTTTTGAAGTTCAGAAGGAGTGAAACATTTTTTTATAAAGATTTTTCATTAATTTTCTGCCAAATGGTGAAAGAAACCTTCTCTGAAAATTTCACAAGGCTAGCTTTTTCCAATCCTGAGAAATATCTTCTAAAGCGGTTGCAAACCCCCTGAAACGCATTTCCGGGAAAAGAGCGAAAAAGTAAAGAAAGCGCAATATCTTATGACAAAATGCATATTTGAACCTAATTTTTTTCACCCCTTTTAACTGTATTTGTAAAACAATCCATAATTTATACCACATAATAGTAGGGGGCCAAGCCTTGGGTTCCGTGACATCTTTTATCCGACCTAGCCATTGTTAGTCTATTCAAAAAAACAGTATATTACAAGATATTTTTGAGAGGGAGGACGCGGATTAGGCCCGGGAAAACCTTTTATGACTAAAATAGTGACGCCATAGGCAAAACTGCAAGGGAAAATAAGGGGTAGAGAAATACCTGATTTTCAAAAGTCAAAATAAACGAAAAAGATTGGTACCATCTGAAAGAGCATGAAATTCTGAGCAAAAAAATGTATTACAACAACTCTCTGACTAAAACACACAAAGAAATACAACCGCTTTAAGACCAACTAACTGTCAGCTCTAATGCGATTTGACGTCAAATCTTGTCCTGATCGTACTGACGTCGGTATGTTTTTGAACTTCAAGTGTTCTTATAAAAAAGCGTGTAATGATTTATAAAAAGTTAGAAAGGGTTATTATTTTAAATTGTCACTTTTGTCTCATCCTTTTTAAATGACCCAATCCTGTGTGTAGGGTCGAAGGGATGGAAAACTGTTCCATGTTCTTTTTTCTTGCTGCACCCCTCAAAGCGTAACCAATAAAACTATCGTACTTAAGATAACAATCCAAAAGTTGGTGCAACAATTAAATGAAAAGTTCCGTATAACTCGAGCTCGGGCCAGGTTAGTTTCGTCTTATTTCAAAGTGGTTGTACCGCAGCACTATCCGAACTTTTGCGTGGATTTACGAACTGAAGTAAGCTAAGTTACATCAACAATTATGACGGTCGGAATCAAGACAAATAACGTTGTCCGCATAAAAACACGAAACTCTTTCACACTAAACCAATAAACAAAGGCGTTAACGATGCTATTGAAAAACATCAAGTTGCTGAAGGCGCTAAAATACTCTGTCGGGATAGCATCGTAATTTGCTGACATTGAGTAAACGCCGTACAGTATAGTAATAAAGATATTGGGTATGAAAACAGTGATTGATGCTATGATGGTCAACGATCTTAAGGTTAATGCTGCCTTTTTGTTTCGCTCGAATATTTTGTTTTCTTGAATCTGTGCAATATTGCCTGATTGAGAATTTAGATATTTAGTGATTCCATAGTTTGTAAAAATGTTAATACTTATTGGTAGTATACATACTAGAATTAAATGAAGGGAGAATACAGTTATAGAGATGTTTAGTGGGACTTTCTCTACTAGTTTACAAACTTTCTCTGAAGGGTGCCACGCCATTGAACGCCCGAACGGGTGGTTCAACCAATAGCCAATAAACATGGGTGTTATGCATGCGAGGTGTATCGCCAATCTAGGGAACTGCTTAGTCAGAGGTTTGGTTGTTTTTCGAAAGCGGTCAATTGATAACCAGCATAATATCCAGATAGAGGTCACTGAAATATTGGTCGAAAGAAACCACGTGTTTTCGCAAAGGAAGGTTGCGGTTTGCGACTCGGCAGCATAAGACGAAACGGTGATTAGTACAGATCTCGTAATACATACTGCTAGGTCACTGAACGCCAAGTAGATGATAAATAGGTGATAAGAATTTATCCTTTTCCAACATTTGATTAAAAAGAAATACAGTATGGACAGATTGCCAGGGATGCCGATAACAGCAATGAGAAAAGATGAGATCAGATTCGTATAGTAGACGAAAGCATTCTCCATTATTATTCCTTATTACTTCAGTTTTCTCTTTTTTCATTAAAAAAAATTTCGCCCATAAATTTCATTCACAAGCTCTGTTCGCGAACACTTTGATCTTTCTTTTCCTTCGTTCCAAAAAACTAGCTAGTTTCTATTTTCACGCATCTTTAATATTTCAGACTTTTGGTTGTTTGTTTTTATTTATACTTTAAGGAAAATAATTTGATTAAATTTTTCAATTCAAACAGTGTAATGGAGGAAAACGAAGAAAATCACCTGAAAATCTTGTTTTCAAATGAAATCAAATCTACCTTTTATATTATCCTATAACTTAATTTTTGTTCTTTCCTTCCTTCCTTCCTTATTAGTAAGTTTATGTATTTGCACTTTTGAGGACGGCAGAGTGACTAAAGCGATTTAGAATAACGCCTATACTACTGTATTACACGCATTACAAACGACTCCAGTCTAAATAACCCGCAGTTTTGACCCGAGAAATCGGGGACTGTAGAATTGCGAATATACCGTTGTTCTACGTTGTAAACGTTGGAGACAAAATATACACTTACCGTCTCCGTCGTAAAAAACACACGTTATTCGTTCCATCGTTTCAACAAACCAGTTTTGAGTTTTCTAAAGAGCAAAAAAATCACACAGACGGTGAAAAACCCTTACATCTAATCCTGCTATTGGAACTTTAGGCTATCTTTACTCGTAAAGTTAAATGTGTGATACGACCATGAAGAGCTTTAGGTTTTCGAACTAATGAAAACTATTGAGCAAAGCACCATCGCAAGTTCTTTTGAAAACCTTGGTACGTACGAAACCATTCTCGATATTACAAACCATTGAGTTTGAAGCCCCGAATGTGCTGAAGAGGAATCTCCAACTTAAGAATTGTGTGTTAAAGCACACGGGTCACGTGTTTAGGATGGGTCAAAATTGGCTTCATTTCCCATCCAGGAGTGAAGTTAATGTTACAAACCCTATTACTCTCAGCTACGTCAAAAAAGAAGTGTTTGGTACAGGCTACTATTAAAGATGTCCACTAAAGATGTCCACTTTTATTCCACAAATATTCTCTAAAACAGGGCAAAACATAAAATGATACTGTGTGAGAGAGTCGGTATTTGGAAAACAATCCAAGTGGAAAATACACGCTTTTTTTAAAAGAACCAGTAAATTTTGGCTCAATTTTGGCTCAAGCTGGCGGGCTGCTTTTAATTTTTTCAAATTTTGAGACTTGTTCTTACAATGTTCTTAGGTTAGTTTATTTACTTAACAACTTGAAATACTTAGGTTTAGAATAACCAGTATTTTCCGAAATTTGAGGCTCAGAGTGTTCTTAAAATTTGTTCTTAGGTTTTGGCCAATTTTCAGTATCGTGTTCTTATTAAATCGCTTATAAAAATGAGTGTAATTGAGATGAATGAAAGAGATAAATACACGCTTTTTTATAACAATATACTTTATAAGAATATTTATGATAAAATTGGCCAAAAAATTAAGAATATGGTAATCATCATGGAATCTGGAAACTGAACCTAAGAATGCCATTTTTAGCGCATTCTACCATTGATTTGTCAATTATTACCCAGCAATACTAAAAGTTTTTGCTTGAGGTATGTATTACTGTTATAAAAAAGTTAAGAACATTCATGATGAATTGAAAAAAAACACCATTCTTATTAAAAAAGTGTGCAAGCAGTCTTTTGTCAATAGTGATTTAAAATCCACTGCTTCTCACAGGGGAAAAAAATCAATAAATTACACGCGTGTGAAAACCAACATTACTGCACAGAAATTTTCTGTCGGCGTGTGATTTTTAAAATTTTCAGTTTGTGATTTTTTTAGAGCTTTGAGGTCTTGGGATATACGTAACAATGGGAATTTTGAATTCTATTACTTGCAGGTTCAGTATCTTTTTAAGGTTTTCCAAAAGTTTAGCATTTTTCCTATAACGAAATTTCAGGGTAATTTTTTGCAACGAGTAAGAACCATTGGCTTATTATTTTTCTTGTGGGACTCTTATCTGATCAATATGGTCAGGTAGGTCCACCTTTTTAGCGCCAAGCATATATTTTTTCATGATCTTATCATGAGGATCGACCATACAGTAACACCCTTGGTTTTCCTTACTTCAAAAACATCTACCTTACAAAGAATGTATTCAAATATCGATGGTTTTGGTTTTAATCCCGCCCATGCCAACATCATGATAAGACGTTCTTTTAAATAAAGTGTTTTGAAAACAACTTTCAGACTGCACGTTCTTTTATAAAAGTATTCAAAAAATTAGGGTGTTCTTAAGTTTGAGTTTTAAACCTAAAAAATTCTTAACATGTTCTTATTTTCACCATTCTGTGAATATTTTTGTCCATTGTCCTAAGAAATCGGGTGTTTTAGAGTCTATAATAGTTATAATCTTCTTACTCGTAGGTGCCAATAAACGGGGGGGGGGTTCTATTAAACGGGGGGGGGGGGGGGGAAAATTTCCGAAATTTTAATAAACGGGGGTGACCTAATTGCTGGGGGGGTTGGAGATTGTACTTCTGAAAAAAACCCAAAATAAGGTAAATATAGGCTAAAACAGGCTTTTGGAGCAAAATAAGGCGACTTCTTCTTACTAACTGTAAATATCCTTGAAAATTAATAAACGGGGGGGGGTCCTAATAAGGTCCGGGGGGTTGGAAAATTTTCGAAAAATTAACAAGCGGGGGGGGGCACCTAAGAGTAACTTGTTCTTAATATTTTTGTCACTGAAGCCTTATGTTCTTATATAATTTGTTCTTATAAAAAGACGTGTATTCGTTTTTACTTCCACTTTCTAAGTTGCTCTGTAAATAAGCATGTTAAGCTTTTATGCAATACCCATCTTTCTATAGGAGGAGGGTTCTAACATTTGACTTTCAAGCCCGAAGGGCTAGACTCGAGACTCCTGGATGGGAAATGAAGCCACTTATTTCCCATCCAGAACGCCTGCGTTTGGTTTTTACACAAATGCCGGATTGAAAGTAAAATCTATCGCTAGATTTTAAAAAATGCAGTTCTAAAAAACAAAGGAACCTCTAGATACAATCCGTCGTCATGATTGCGGTGCGTTCTAGACGCGTTCTAGATGGGAAATAAGTGGCTTCATTTTTTCTAGTCTGGGAAAGGTTAGAGATTCTACTCTAGCTCTTTAGGCTTTAAACTCAATGGTTCTAACATTTGATATCTACCCATGTATATTTTCGCTATTAGGAAGGCCGAAATTCTTATAATTTGAGACTTAGATAGATTTTGTCACTGCACCTCACCTATCCGCATCTAAGCTCGAGCATTTAAAGATCTTTTCTGCCATTCAAAAACTGAATCATTGTTTTTTCTCACGCTCAAATTTTCAAAGCTGCTAACTTTCACATAAGAGATCTCAAATATCCTATAGGCTTAGGTGCATATGAGTCAATTTTTTGGTAAGAGGGCCTCAGTGCAGTTGCTTTTCACCTTCGACCTAATTTAGGTTTTTATCTATTTTTAGATTACATAACTTTAAAAGAGAATACATCTATGGCACTAAAATTAAATGTACGACAGCTAAGTGAGAGCCGTTAAGCTCGTTGAACCTCTCGTATCGCTAAAAGTTACAAATCTATAGCCGGAATGATTAAAATGTTTAAATAAAGCAAATTAAACTGTAAGTAGGCAGGAACAGGATGACTTTATTCTCAGATTATTACAGAAGAAAATAGGCTCCTTAGAATCTTATGTAACAGTTACCATCGACTTTGGATTCGTATGCTCAAAATAATATCAAGGAGGTGTCCTTCTATGCATCCGGAAAGTGTGGAATGTGTTAAGGTAGGATCAAAGGTTGGATGTCCAAGCAGGTGTTCTTTTTACAAAAAGAGGAAAGTCTTCTCAATGTGCACTCGCTGCGCAAATTTTAATTCGCTAATTATTAAAACATGTTTGAAGTCTGCTTTCTATCTTTTGTCGTGTATGGGAAGTATTGCTGATCACTACCTCCTATTTTTTCTTTTCAAATAATTTGTCCATATTTTCCTCTCGAAGTAATACACGTTTTTTTTTTATAAGGAACCTTAACTTTGCTCTGAGCCTGGAGTTCCTTATTTTTGCAGAGAATTTCAGTCTCAAAGTTCCTTATCGAGTTCCTTACTACATAGGAAATTTTGAACTTTTTGCCCCTTGAAAGATCGAAATTTGGTCAAATTAGTCCCAATAAGGTACATTATTTTCAAATCCACTTATTCTCAGCCTGAGCAGTTCCTTAACAATTCCTTATTTTTTGAACCATTTTCAGCCTCGAGTTCCTTATAAATGTGTTCCTTATATAAAAAAAAACGTGTAGTACGATTTTTGAGAATGCAAGTTTGAGAGCGGAGTTTGCCATATTTGGTATGCTATGTTTTATAGTCATCCAAAAAAGATTCTAAGATTAAGAAGGAGATTTTCTTTCTTAACGTTTAACTACTGTCTCCAAAGTCTGGCAGTTCACCTTATCCGAAAACTGTGTTTTCCTTATTTTAATTATCCTTAGCCTTTTCGAACTATTTTTTTTTTTTAAGTAACCAGTTTTCTATAATCTCTGCAAAGTTGCTGCCTCAATTTGCATATTTTAATTTTGCAATCGCGGTCTTAAAGATGCTCTCCGTCACAGGGTTTTATGATATTAATCTCACATGGTTTTATGATATTAATCTCACATGGTTTTTTCGTATTTTCTTTTTAGTGGAAGCTCGGTACCGTGAAAATGAATCATTCATTGCGAGAGCGGAATGGTCATAACAACACACAAGCAAATCAAGCGAAATCAAAATTCTTGACTGGTATTCTTTGGATTAGCATTGGAAACGGAGATCGTTAAAATTTTGCTTGATTGGATAAAAAAACAGAACAGGCATTGTTTTGCGATTGGATAAAACAGGGTTGACGCAAGCAAGTTGATTGGATAATCGAAAAGTGACGCTGTCATCGATTGGATAAAAAATCGTAAGTATCTTAATTTTTAAGACATTTCATTCCAAATAAATCCTTTTCTTAATAAATTGCTATAAAACTGCGTTTCCAAACTACTCAGGATCCTTTTGCCCTATATGACTGCTTGATGAGGGTTTTCATAAGGGCGGATTAATATCTTAGCATCACTGTGCTTCATAGTGTGCTTTTGATTAATGGCAATAAGTTTTTTCATATTGTTTGCCGTGATGGTATTTTTACTATGTTTTTATCACGAGCAGCTCTTCATTTTTTTTTGCTCATTTTAAAATGACCTTTTGCGATGTTATGTTTTAATGTAAAGTGTGCCAAATATTTCGGTAGATTTATCTGTATGGCTTTTATGTAATGGGACTTTATATGGTGTTTTGATTTTAATTTTTATTATATTTTGCTTTGGATTGCACTGTTTCGTGTCTTATTAAAAGCTAATCTGTGCAAAATAGCAATGACCTGGCACAGAGAAAAGCTATAGTCTAAAACAGTACTAGGCTGACAGGAGAGAGTTTTATCCTGTTATCTTTTATGTGGAAATTAACGAGAAATTGGCTTTAGAAATTAGGTGTAAATTGTATGTATTTCGTATTATATTGAAATCAACTATGGATAATAATATTAAGCCTTTATCTTGAAATTTCGATATAAGTCTGTGATTTTTTACCGGAGTTTCTGTCCAAACGATGTGAATAAAACAGGTTCTAATTGACTCTGGTTAGAGTTGACGTCTTTGCTTTAAAACAAAATGTATCAATTATTATGCTGACTTTAGGAATCTCAAACTAAGGCCAAACAGTGCTAAAATAGTATGGGGAACTGATAATTCAGGTGATAAAAATCTCTGCACGTGTAGAGCTGCCTGAATAGCTCTGTTTTTTTCCTGCATCTATTTTGTCTATCCCCTTACTTAGCATCTTGGATTAATCAGATTAAACTGTGTTTGTTTTTTTGGAACAAATATAACTGGGACTCTGTACTGTGTTTCAGTTTCATATTTTTGCCCAGTAGTCTTTTACGTACGAAATTCTCCTTTTGTGAAAAAGGGGGAATTGTTATCATATAATATTATGAGGTCATTACTTTTTGTTGAAATTCGACGTTGTCACAGACTGAATTCTTTCAACTTGGCTAGTTATTTTTTCCAAAAATCTGTAGCCAAATTGAAGAACTTTTATTTTGGGCAATTTTAGTTTCAGTAAATAAGTAAGCGACCGTCTTGTTATATTTAGTTTGTTGTGTCTATGTGCTGTGGGCATAACAGGCTTTCAGTTAAGATGTCGGAAGCCACTGTATTTAGAAGTTGGTTTTTGTTTTATATTGATTTCTTCGTTAGTTGGTTAAGGTACCCCCTGGTATGTATCTCCCTTGCAACTCATTTTCTCACCCCGAAATGTTCGTTTGAGAGCTGTCCGCTAGCTTGTGCCGTTTCTCTTACGGAGCCATGAACAAGTATACGTGCTATGCGCGTAAATACGAATACGTGCTATGCGCGTAAATCCGAATACGTGCTATGCGCGTAAATATGAATACGTGCTATGCGCGTAAATACGAATACGTGCTATGCGCGTAAATACGAATACGTGCTATGCGCGTAAATACGAATACGTGTTATGCGCGTAAATACGGATACGTGCTATGTGCGTAAATACGGATACGTGTCATGCGCGTAAATACGAATATGTGCTATGCGCGTAAATACGAATACGTGCTATGCGCGTAAATACGGATACGTGCTATGTGCGTAAGTACGGATACGTGCTATGTGCGTAAGTATGGATACGTGTCATGCGCGTAAGTACGAATATGTGCTATGCACCGAGTAATCAGAATCTGCTTGGAGATTAGATTTACCAAGGTTAAGACAATTAATATATCTTTAGATTGAAGTAAGGTGACGTAGAAAAAAACAACGAAGTAAAAATGCCTCCATCAAAGCAAAGCAAAGTTACAAAGTTCAAGAATTTTTTTCTTCTGTTTTTAAAGAAAATTTCGCAATAAAAATTTTTAGAAAGTTTTATAACCTTAAAAGTGATTCGCTTCCGAATGAAAAGTTACAGTCATTTTTAATATTTTGTTTTTAAAATATTTGCACAGTGGTGTATACTGCACAAATATCATC
Source organism: Clytia hemisphaerica (assembly GCF_902728285.1). Lineage (NCBI taxonomy): Eukaryota > Metazoa > Cnidaria > Hydrozoa > Leptothecata > Clytiidae > Clytia > Clytia hemisphaerica. The sequence goes on from NW_027103599.1 coordinate 150,919, forward strand.
ACCCTCACTTTCAATTATGATTCTGGAGGGAATAAATTCTTAAGCGTTCTTTAATTTTCCGTAAAAAAATGTATTTTGGATGATTTGGGCTACATGGTTTGAATAAAGTTAAGTTTATATGTTCCTTGGCATTCTTTTTGAGAAAATCGGAACTTTTTCTTTACACCTTTTATAAGAACAATTTTATGAGAACAGGCCAAAATCTAATTACAATTTGAATAAAAAAAACACCTCAACTTTGCGTCAAGATAAGACCAGCATAAGAAAATTTTGTGACTCAAAGTGCTTAAAAAGGACGGCCGAGCCTTGACAAAGCCTTACTGGCTCTTATAAAAAAAGAGTTTGATTCTGAGTAAGATTATAAATTTGTCTAAAATTCTGAACTTTTAAATTGTGAAATTGTGAGTTTTCATTGTTTGTTCATCGAAAGCAACTTCTATAATTTCTTATGCTCCAAACAATGTGCTCAAAATAGAGGGTATGTCTGTACTTATAGACCAAAAATTACAAACCATCTGATTATCCCTATAACAACAAGCATGACTTATTAAGTTGATATTAACTTGAAAATTTGAGTTTTCTTCTTCCATATCAGGCTTTGCACTAAACATCTAAATTACACCTTTACTAAAGATGGTCCATAAGTTGGCAAAGGTTCCCTCTTATAGTGATCTTAACAAATTGATGTAACATTCATCTCAGATAAAACTTATCAATTTTCACGACATTTCTTTTCTGTATCTTTCCATACACTTTTTTTATAAGAGTCAATAAAATTTGCTGCTGAGGTTATTATTCTTATTTTTTTGGCACTTTGATCCACAAATTGTTCTTATCCTGTTCTTATTTATAGTATATAATTGGGGTATTTTAGGCGTTATACCTAATTTCTACTACTTTGACCCCTCCTAAGTTACTTGAAATTGAGGAATTTCAGGCTCCGCATTGTTCTCAAATTGTTCTTATTTTTTGGCGTTTGCCATATATTTGCCATGAAATTGTTCTAATAAAAGAAAAAAGTTCGTAGATGTAGATCTCGTAGAAATATGTCGATCTGCAAATAAGGTTATTTAAATGTTACAGCCTTTTTTCTACTCTCTCATATCGACCTAAATTAAGTGCCCCATTTTCCCCTTTTTTAAGTTTGTTGTTGTTCGTAGTGTGACATCTTTATAAATATTTAACAATTTCCCAGGTTCTCAAGAAATTTTATTCACATCTATTCAGCGATCTCCCTCAAGAAATTTATTAATATCTTAATGACTTTGTTGGCGAGCGTAAAAAATCATCATTCTTCAAAAAGTATGTTATGATAACACGCAGGATGAAATATTATACATACTGTAGTCTTTATATAGAAAAAAAGCCAGATATTTTTGTTTCGCCCTTCCTTATTTTACTTGGATTTTGTTGGAAATTGGAAAATTAGATCACCCTGGTGTTTCGTTTCACTACTTTCTTTTTTGGAACGAATTCTAGACGTTGGAAGAAATTTTCTCGACTGACGGAGGCGTATTCTTATGCTCGAATTTTGTCATGATTTGGAAAAGTATTTTTGTGTGCTTGAATTTTGTCGCGATTGCTTTCTATGATATTCTGATGGTGGATTGGCGCCCCCTCCGCACACTAAAGCTCTGTAGAAGCAGGCCACCTTCCCATGGTAGAGGAATAATATATAAGATAATCTATAAGAAATTTTAATTGCACCCGACAATCTCCCAAACAGAGTTTACCAGACCTCCGCTTCAAAATCCGTTTGTGCGGTCAGCCTAAATTACGCAATCCCAACCTTTCGATTGTTGAGAAATTTCCCGAACTTCAGAGCGATTCAAATTCCAAAAATATTTTATGACGGTCTTCTCCTTGACTGGAAAATTTTTACATCCCTCCCTCCGCGGGCAGAAAATAGCGAGAATTGAGGTGTACTGCTTTGTCCTTCGTTCCCTTGACTTTACTATTTAAAATTGATAGTTGGTAGTGCTTCACTGGACTAAATTATGGTCCATAAAATATTTTTGTTCCATAATTCTGAACTAATGGGAAGAATTAGTGGCTTTAATGGCAAATATATCCTAGGATCGTATTGAAAAGAATCTCGGACTATTTTCTGTCACTGAGCTATTCGAATTTTAACAATGTCCGATTATCTGCTTCCATTCAAGTTTAGATGTAATCATTCTATACAAAGTTACATGAAAAAACCTTTTTTGAATGAATGATGTTTTTTTGCCATTCCCCTGCTGATATTTCACGTGAAAAAGGAGGACCCCCGGATTTCCTTTGGGCTATATCTTCTTCTCTATTAAAATTTTGAACTAACCGTCTCATTTTCGATTTTCCTCTGGAAAGGGCAATTTGGCCAAATAAATACTTGTAAATTTTTTCTTCGCTTTACCGATATTACATTGTTGGAGTACCTGTTGAAGCGTTAGGGTGTATTTTAAAGGTTTTCTTTTTATATAAGTTATTCCGTTTCATATCAGACACATATCTCATATCAGGAGAGTGTCTTGCTATTGTTATATTATGCTGATATAAGCAAAAAATTGTTTCTCTTTTCCTCTTGCTGACCAATCTTGCTCCACTTCTGTGTCAAAACAATGTGAAAAAGCTTGTGAATTAAAATTGATGAGTAAGCAAACGATATCACCCTTATTTAAAAACAAAACCTTTAAAGGGTTTACTGCACTAGTTCTTAAATTTATTTGAAAAGGCTTGGGGTATTTAGGCAAAAAATAGTGTCGGATACTTGCGAGCAATAAGGGTCCTTTTTTAAACCCTCGAAAGTTCCCAAAAGGGTACATAAGCCATATAAATTAGATATTGAGTCTCTGAAAGGGTCCTCCAGAAATTACGAAATATCAAAAAAAATTCTCATAATTTGGATTAAAATTTGAGAATTTTTGCTGAAAATTTAGAAAAATAGTCTTTCGAAGACTGTAAAAGAAGTCCGAAAAGGGACAAAAATTCATTCTCTCAAAGGGTCGATTTTCGAACTTGAGCTCAGACATACCCGTCACATGGCAAACCTACAGTAGTTTCCCAGCGTTGTGCACTTTCTGAGGGAAACTCCAAAGTTTTAAGCGATGTTTTAAGCGATGTTTTGTTTATAGATCATTTGCTTTTAAAGGAAAGGGCCAACACAAAACAGCCCTGGGTTCGAAGCGATTGAACTATAACTCTACTATACGTGAAATTGAATTACGGGTTTGAGTTGAGTCACTATTGTTTAAATGTGCCCTGGGTTTCATTTTTATAAAACAATGGTTCCTTTTCAAAGTCTCTCATTTGCTGTTAAAAATTTCCAATGAATCTAAGGGCCTCAAATATCCCGTTGTATTGTCCTATTGGCTGACAATAGAAACCCTATTTCAATCTCTGCTTGATGCCAACTATATTCATGATATTTTGTCTTCAAGACATCCTTTTCCCAACAATTAAAACTCTACTTTTTAGGGGAATTCCGGCTTCTCCTAAGCTCTTTATAAACAGATGCCGTCAAAATGGGCTCAAACATTTTTTCTGTTTTTGCTTTACAGAGAGAAAGTTATAGTTATGAAAAAGTCGGTGTCATTTTCCAAATGCTAACAGAATATCTTATAGCTTTTTAATTGTACCCTAATCCCAGGGTTCTTTGTATTCTATCTTCCTATAAAACATATCGTTATTGGAAAAAATATTATTGAAATGTTTCTTACGGGACTTATATTGCATAATCTTAGAATTTTGTAATTTTGATTGAGAGCACAACCGTCTTGTTTATATCGATGGCAATACCCAAACATTCGACACTCCACTAGCAAATTGTCAGAAGTTTGAAAAAATATACAGCGGAGTCTCTTTAACTCGAACCTTTATAACTGTCTCCTTAATTCGAACAAGTTTTAATGGTTCCTTCAGTTAACAATGACTTAGAAACCTTACTTCATAACTCGAAATTTCCTTAACTCGAACAAATTTGTGTTCCTCGTGCGTGTTCGAGTTATGGAGACTCCACTGTAGTATTTGTTTATTTAAAATGATTAGTATTCCGAACTGAAAGAAAAGGGGTGCATGGGTGTATGCCTTTTTATTTCGATCAGTGTATTTGGGTGCTTCTTTTAAGAAAGATTAGAGTTAAAATATTATTTTGGCTAAAGTTTTTACGTAGGATTTAAACGAATCTCGATTAAAGAAAGGAAAGAAGAAAAAGGGCTTTGAAATTAAAGATTGGAGGTGCGTTTCGCTACTGGTTTCAGATTTCGAAAATTATTTTCCAAAAGAAGTTGAAAGTTTGTTGAAACTTTATGCTTTAAATCTCACTTATCTTTTATTCTACCCTTCCAAAAACCCAGCTTCTTAATCTCCATACAACCTTATTGGGATGGTCTGAACGTTAGATGGACGTCCATTCAACGCTTTGTATCAGCAACTGAAAAGGGGAGTAATATCTGCTATGGGCGTGGTCTGAAATTAGCAAACATTTATTTTTGTACCAGTCTTGTATACTTTTATAATTTTGATGTTTTAGACCTTATCTTTTAAAATTAGAAGTATAGAAAATTAGAACTGCTAATTTGTGTACAGACCATTTTAGGTTCAGTACTTTTGCTTGTATATACTGAGTTTATACCATATGCAAGTTTTATTCTTTTTCCATAAAGCGTCTCAGTAAGACCAAGTTCACACGCTACGGTTCCGTTTCGCTCCAAAACGAAATGAAGCCATTTAATTGGCTAAAATTGACGTAAGAACTAAATTTAACCAATAGCGTGGCTTCATTTCGTTTCGGAGTGAAACGAAACCGTAGCGTGTGAACGTGGTCTCGATGTCCCCTTAACCATTGTTTTGAGTTTGGCGTTATAATCGTTGAATATGCAAAAATTATTCAAGCATTTTGTTATTGAGTCATGATAGAGCTTGCTGCCTATACAGTTGTCTATTGCCTGGAGTTATAGATCTGATAATTAGTTCCAGTCAAGCTTGCAGGACTGTGATCCTTTTCCCGCCCTCCATCTCTACTGGAAAGAATTTTCTTTTTCTGAGCTTTTTTCAGCATGACCATGAACATGTTCTAAGGCTGCAGTTTTTGGGAACGATTTTGTGTATTTTACTGCAATCACTGTTTTATGTTTATTGAATTGCTTCCATACTTACTGTCCAAATCATTCCAGCCAGGATAGCAAGACTGTTCGTATGAACCTCCCCTCTCTACATGATTGTAATAGTTACTTGGAATGATGGTATTTCATACCTATTTAAAGTAACGCCTCCAGTTAGTGTGGTCTTGACTACTAGAACCATGGTGAAAGATATCGAGGTTTTAGTGTATTTTAACGTTTTCTTCAGAATTAAGTTCGGGCGGGAATTGTTATTTTTAGCACTTCCACTTTCTTTCATTGAATATTTCGTAAGTAAGTCTTAGATAAAACACACTAATGTTTATGAAGAAAACCTCTCAAAAAATATTTGTTTTGTCGTTTTAAGTTTTTAGGTTTATTTCGACTTGACTCGCTTCCTTCATACACCTTTTCGACCGTAGCCGCCAATTACCGCGCGGGCATTTTTTTTCCGTTTTACCATACCCTAAAACCGTCCCAGTCTTCTTTTCGCACCAGACAATCGAAAAAAGTGTAAAAAAAGGACTGGATCGAGTTTAGGGTGGTAATATTAATACCAAAAAAGCTTCTTCTTTTTTTTAATCTATAATTTTTTTCTATGTGTAAATTTCATTTAGCCTGGATATTATTCATATTCAGGCTCCTTTGAGACTGTATTTTAACATAAAATGTTCATAAAAACTAGTTATTTGTGCGATATTCATTTTAATTATACAGTTTTTAAACTTCACTCAAAGATTATGACCTGACTGAATGACCATTCATATTCAGGCTTCTTATTTTAACATTTTTACCTTTACGACGTCCATTTAATTGTATGATATTGATTTTGATTATGCAGTTTTCAAACTTCAGTCAAAATTATAATATGGTGTCGTCAGGGGGCAATCAAAATAATATTTTATCCACCTATTCCTTACAAAGTTTGACAGAAACATATTTTGTTTAATATTATAAGTCTCGACTATCTTTCAGGCAGATAAAGGAATATACTCTTTTTCTCAGAAAAGAAGTTTTGTTTTGGGGAATGATGGAGGATAAGAGCTGGATTAATTTTATCACACAAGAATGATTAGTTTATTGAATGGTAGGCTTCCTTCGGTCATGCCCAGTTTTATCTGTATTGTGAGACTTTATTAAACAGATGGCGCGCTATAAATAGACGTTGTTCATAAACTTTATTATAACTGCTTTAACTGTAAATCTTATCTTTAGTCGCAGTATATGCTGTCATTTTAGGTGAAATATCTTTCCAACAATAATCAAAATGGAATAATTGATTATTTTTATCTGTAATTTTCCGAAGTTTGTTATCACTGCAAAGAAGAAGGACGATACATCTTCTGTTATCTACTCACGCAGCTGCGCTGGGTTGCTGGGCGATTTGTTTCTTACGGGCGCTTTAACCCTTTAAAGTGCCATTACTGCACTTTTTTAATTTCAAGTCGCGTTCACACCCTTGAATGGGAAAGAATTACCATCTCATTCGGGCAGGGTAAAAAAATAAGGCGTTTTATCGACTATACTGTAGATTGCAAATTAAACGCTGAAATTAAAACGTTGAAAGTCGAATCTATATAGAAATGAAGTTCGAGTTTTGAAACGTAGCTCTACCGGGCAACTGTTACCCAATCAAAACATAGCAGAGACTCGAGAAAATATCTTTAGAGTTTTGGCAGGAAGTTGCTTAGTTTGATTTAGTTTTAGCCCAAAAAATTATCATTTTTGGGATGACAAATCTTTCTTTTAAATTCATTACCAGGCCCCCAAAAAGCCTACCGCGCCGCTAAGGGTTGATAGATGTATTAGAATTGATACGATGATTGGATAAAATAATTTAGAAAGCTTCAGCGTATCACTTCCTTTTGTGTCTTGTGCATTCCTTTTGTTTTTTATTATTTATTTCTAGCTTCCAAATTGGGTTTTTGTTACAGATTGTCATGGTTATTCGCTAGTTTGTATTTTCTTCAGTGCATATAACTTCACTCCTCATGTTTTAATCATTTCAAAAGTCCTTCAAAAGAAGAGGGGAAATTGTTGCTTTATGGGATTAATTTATGATAAGGTCCCATCATGCAATAGTCAATACAAAGGATTGAGGATTTGAAACATTAGAAGAAGAAATCAAAATGGGATTAAGATTGAACTGTGATAAACATTATAATATCCACCGAACTCTAAATTAGAAAATAGAATGGGTTCCATCCCTCAAGCCTTTGAGACTCAAGAAAAGTACGCGTTGCTTTTTGTCGTTAGCCAGGCCTGGCGGAACAACCCTAAAAGTGGGGAGGCTGAAGGCTCAGATAAAATTTGCTAGGAATTTGAGAACAAAATCTCAATTGCTCAAAAGTGGGGAAGCTGAAGTCTCCCCAGTCTCTCCGCTTCCGCTGGGCCTGTAAGCGACTTATTTTAGAGTTCGACTAAGTCCGATTCATCATTTTTATAGTTCAGTTCTTATACAGAAGATTATTTACATTTTCAATTCATTTTATGAGAACTTTTACGCTACAAATATGTTTTTATTATTCGATGTCCGCAATCATAACAAGAGGATTTCCATGTCGCCAGGAATTTCGGTAAAATATCGGTACCCTGGAAATTTACGGTACGATTTGATTGCTTTGATACTGGGGACGGACTTAGGGTAGTTTGTATTGCTGGTTGTTATAATATCACGTGTTTTTTATCTCTTTTTAAGACTCGCAGCCAAAAGTTACCCAAAGGTAAAGAAAACTTCTATTGAAGTTGGTTCTCAATACACCTTTTCGACCGTAGCCGCCAATTTACCACCCTAAAATCGTCCCAGTCTTTTTTTCGCACCTATACAGTCAATAGAAAAAGGTGTAAAAAAGGGTTTGGATCGAGTTTAGAGGGATAATTAAATAATAAAGTGGCACACGCCCGACCACACGACTACGGTTGAAAAGGTTATCAAGAGGATCACTCTTTTACCATAATTTAGTCACTATAAGGGTGAGTCCTCCTGGGGTCCTCCTGGTCCGGGCCCGGGTTCGGGCTTTTACGCACCTGCCAAGCTTAGTAACCCGGAGTAGCACCAATATAAGTTTTCACTTTTGGACCATCGAAGCAATTTAATTTTAAATTCATGTATAAAAACTTCAAAAACAACGTCATTTGTAATCAGATTTCTTGATTATCTTGTTTAGATCAAGATTCACTTTCAAAACAGTTTGATTTTGTATTGACGACTTCATGAGAGGTTATTCGATCAGTTGTGCATAAATGTCGGATTGTTTGATGAGATATTTCATCACCTTTTGGTTCAGTATCGTACCGCAGTAGCGTAGACAAAGGTGGGGTCGCAAAATTTGTGTAGGAGAGCAGATTTTTATGACACAAAAATATCTTTTTATATTATGAATAGATAATTACAGTGTCATAAACATCTGCTCCTCTACACAAATTTTGCGCCCCTCCTGTCTACGCTACTGGTGCCGTGTTTTTGGATAGTTAACCAAAAAGTCCGCTCAACAATCATATCACTTTCTGACCACTGATAGGTCGATTTGGTTTGATTACATCATAGTTTTGAGATTCAACTTATCAGATTTACTTAATTATTGAGCGGACTTTTGGATACTTAACCGTAAGCTCGGTGGTATCCTTAGATAGATTCTAAATATCAAATATCTAGAGAGTGCCGTTAAGTTGGGGAATATTCTTCAATGAGATGAGAATCTTAATATCTTCCTGTGACTTTTGAAGTTCAGACTTTAATTTTGTCTTTCTTCGCGTTTGAAGATGATATTCACTTGACTTGACTTACAAATACAATTTTTTTTGTTTATGAATCACATCACTAGAAAAGCGGTTGACGCCCTTTGTAGATGGCAAGATAAATAATGATGTATACATGTACATCGCAAAACATGATTTTTTTATATCTAGAGATAACCTAGCCTGTTACACGAAAACCATCTTTTTTTACTGCGTTTTCATAAAAAAATTTGTTTAGTTGGAAGGTACTGGCTAAGAGACACCGGGTTATATGATATAGAAAATTCTTTGTGTAGCGGTGACGAATTTCGCTAGCTTGTAACATATTTATACAAAGGTTGTTTTTGTAGAGTGTACTAGCGTTTAAAGCGATAGAAACCCTGGTACCGAGGGTTGTTTACATGTTTACGGTATAATTGTACCTAAATTGATTACCTTATCGCCATATCATATTTCAGTTAGCAATTGATATCCCCTATTATAGAGTATTTCTAATTGAGAAGTAATAAATGAAAATTAAGATATAATCGATGGCTTTTAAGATATAGTACCTCGTTCAAGAATGACTTGTTCGAGTATTACTACCAGTACGTCACATGGTACACGTCAATAATTTCTGTTATCTGGTTCTTGACACTTCTGGCTTGCTGAGGCTCTGAAGGCAGGGAAAATTTTCAACATCTGGAAGGTTTAATTTACGGAATTTCGCCGGACCGCGTCAAGGATTTTAAAGTAAGAACTGAACCCCAGCCCTCGTTGCGGGGATTGTCGGTTCCTACAAAAAAAATTTTCGGCAAATCAAAGGCGGGCTATCATTCCTCACCGATGGGAAATTGGTCCGCTCCGTCAGAGCTTCGGCGTGAGCAGCCACTAATCCACTATTATAATATCAGATAATAGTTTCTGGTAAACGTGACGATTTCTCCATTTTATGCCTAGTTTGCAGAGTATGACAATGGAAAACTTTTAAAATTCTAATTTATTAAGGTGAGGATGATTTTTTGCCCTGGGCAGGTGCTTAAAGAACTTGGAAGATCGTTCTGGTAGGCCACATGTATTGCTTAAAATTCGCTGCACTTTAGTATTATTCTTCAGAAGAAGTTAATTAATCTAAATAAAAATTTCAAAGAATGGTATGCCTCGATTTTAACCAATTCCTGGTCCAAGTTCTTTAAACTTCTTTTTTTCTTCTCTAGAACTTCCGTGAGAAGGTTACCCAATAAAATTCTGTAAGATATTTACTAAGTACAAGTTGTTAAAAAGCTTTAAACAAACTGACACGTCTATGGGGAAACGAGAAAAAGGAAGTCTTAGTGTCAACATTTTGTTAGTCCGCCCACACGCTCTAATCAATACCTGGACAATTTTTCTTGTTTGAAGATAACGACAGGTTGTAATATGAATTTGGTTGCTAGCTAGCTGAAGGGGCTTATGAATGATTGAGATTTCGATGGTTTGCAGACTTATTGTAAAAGCTTCTTAGATAATGATGGTATTGAAAGTGGACTTGCGTGTTTTTCATATCATAGGCTTTTTGGATAATAGGCTTTGTCAGAAAAATTTGTATCCAGTGATGTTTAGGAAGGTCATTTTTAGAAAGCTCAATCCGCAAATTTTTGGATCTCCTCTGTATTTTTTTAACCCTTTAACTATGTTAAAAAATACAGGTCCCTGGATGTTTCACCCCATTTAATGTTGGATATATAGTGACTTCTTCTGGAATAGCTACTTTTATGACAAGTTGATAGGAAAACGTTTGATTTTTGAGAGCACAATTTGTCCATCCAATTCTTCCCATTCATATAAAAACTGTCATTTGATCACTTTTTGATATCGAATCATGAAATGGAATCTATAAGATTGGATTTAGAATTGAAAATTGAATTGACCATTGACGATCTTGTTAGAATGTGAATGTTAGTCACAATCAAATTTATTAGCATGGTATCGTATAGCCCATGTTATTTTTAATTTTCTATATTTAAATCTTTTCAAAGAATAGTTGGAACGGTATCGCTATTAGTTTATCAAGTGTCAAGGTTGTTTAAATGTCTTAGAGGGGAAATTGAACTTGGACTCGCTTTGCATTAGTGCAACCTCCAGAGATAGGTGTTGGTCTTTCCGAAGACAATGTAGCTTTTCTTTCAGGTAATATCTTAGATTAAAGATTCGATAGGAAATTCTCTCTAAAAATCTCCTTTACTAATTTAAAGATATAATCAGATATTTTGAGATCTTTGCTTTGACCTTCAGAAACCGGAGGTGCTGGGGTAGTTACTTACTAAACTTATCTGTTTGTCCTACTACGTAACCCCATAGTAGACAATAAGTAATGGGCTTTTATAGATGAGATAATAATTTATCATAGCCATATTATGTCTGTCTAGTAGTTTGCACTTCTGAGAAAAGATCTTATCTTGTTTGGCGCGTCGAACTCCCCTAGAGGGCAAGCGGAGATAAGACAAATTATGAAATATAGTATGAAGAAGAAACTTTTCTAAGATATATATGGGGGAAATATTGTTGGGAAAGCCATTTTAAATGTTGGTCCTAAACACTTGCTGTTAGCTTTCAAACACTATTATCCTTAGTGCATTTCATTTGGCAAAAGATATGGCGTCGTCACTTGCTTTTTGATAAATTAACCTTGATAACCAGGACGCTAGAATCAGCTACATTTCCTGTTTCAGTCAACTGATCAAAGATATTAATTCAGGTAATTTTCGATCGCTCTAATTCGGGTCATTGACCTTACCAGTAGTATTAGGGGTTGATCGGAAAGCCTTAGACGATTTAACAGTAATCTAGAGGGACCTACCAGGATTAGTTTTAGCCACCGGTTTTGATAGAACAAGTCGTCAGTTTTCACCTCCTTGTCAATTTTTAAACCATTAAATACAGTCCACTCTCTGTACCGGACACAATCGTGGAGAGGGGTCTCTGAAATCCTGTGGTATGCTCAAAACTTTGATCTATTTCCATGTGTGAGAGCTCGGTGTTTTCTGGCTAATTTTTTGCCAGGACGAATTTCGGCAACGTTCGGTTCCACCGGATCCGTGACATAGTGATGCTCTATCATTTACATTAGATTTCAGTACGTGATAATCACTGGAGTGCTAAAAGGATTATCGATAATTGGCGTTTCCAATACAACGAGTCTCTGTACTGTAATAGGATCAACAAATTAAGCAATCTGTCATCATAAACATTTGACTCAGTAATGACGCACGGGTATTGAGACGTCAAGAATTTAACATATCTGATTTTTGAAGAAAATTGTACTTTGGTGGAATGACCCTCAAATTTATTTCCATCATCCATTGACAGTAGGGACAATTAAGGGATTTTAAAAAAAGAAAAATGTTTTGAAAAGAAAATTTGTTGATCGGGTATATGTGTAGGCTGAATCGTAAACATATTTTTTTATGATAATGTAGTGGATTGTATGATTTGCGTAATGGTGTGATGGGTTATAGATAGATATAGTCGATATTTTACGTGGATAGCCCAGTAATCTAGGACTTTTAGACAGTCTTTCGATTGTTTTCACGGGGTCCACGGCCAGCTGGCTCGGCTATCTATGAACTGAACGAAACATTGGAAGAAGCGGGGATTCGAACTGCGAATCCCTGGTTTGAGACGGTGACGCCTTTGACCACATGGTGTCGCTTAGAGGTCTTCATCAATGTGTGATGATCTGACAACCTTGACCAAACGATTTATTCAAATGCGTTGAATTTCGCCAGAAACGATCCGATGAAAAGTTCAATTTGTTATTTGGCCTGTCTTGTCAGTAAATAGCCAAACAACAAATTGCATGCGGGAATCTTTGTATCGTCAAATTATTATGTTTACTCAAATTCTTATCAATCTCATGTAGGGTCAAAGAATTCTACCTTTTTCCCTTTTTCTATTCTTTTTTTATCAAGAATTTAGGAAGTTTAGAGTCTTTTAATTTAGAAATATATATAATTAACGCACCTTGGTGAGAGTTATTGGAAAAGCTCCCATCAGAAACGAACTTAATTTAAATTTGTTGTTCATTTTAGTTTGAATATCTGTTTATTAACTTTCTAGTCCCCATTCTTTCTCACTACGAAAGCAAACAAACAATGAATTAGATAAAAATTATACCTAGGAGTAAGAAAAGCAAAATAAAGAAAAATATTTTTGACCGATAGATTAATATCGATTAAATTTTGTGAAAAAAAATGTTTATTAAAAACTAGGCTTTAAAACATTTTTTAGTTGGCTTAGCATAGACGTTAAAACTAAAAAGAAGAGGAATCTCAAGCTATTTTAAAACAATAGTATCAGGGCTTTTAAAGTAATAAACTTGGGGATAGCATGGGAATGAAATTTCCCTTTCTTTTCATCATCTAGAACACATCTTCGTTAGGGAGACGGCGGATAAAATGAGATTGATCTTGCGTAGATCACTTTCGAAAATTGTCGAAGTTTGTCGTTTTTAATAAAATTTGTCGTTCTTTTTGCTATTTTTAGCTCGTGTGATGACACGAAAGGGACTTTTTTTCTTACGTTATCGGGGGCCTTATGCTATTCAGCCATAATTCCATGGTTCATCTATTCATGGTTCTTAGATTCAGTATAATATTATAATTTAGCAGATAGTATTGCTTGAATCTAACATTTTTTCTTATCAACTATTTAATGTTTCCCCGTCAAATTTCTTCATTTTTACAATGAATCTGATTTAGAATGTACTTTATTTAAGAAAGTCCCGGACCGGCATGTGTCTTTTCAAGGAAAGGGGAAAAGATTTCGCAACTTGGTCAAATTTCTCCTCTTCTTGTTATTAAGGTTTCATCTAAAACGACATCTAAACATGATTTTCCTAAAATTATCATTTTCTTTGAATTGTTGTATCATATTTATGGGGTTTTTTTTTGAAGTTCAGATCACGTTATGTTGGTGTATTATAGTTTCATGAGGATCCAGGATCCTTTTCGATTGTTTCATTGACTTCAAATCTAGCTGCCTCTTAACTTAAGACTGGCGTAGTAGTATAGTTTTTATCATTTTCTTGACTCTCGCCTGGGAGGCCCGAATTCGATACCCACTGTGTCTCTAATATTCACTTGGATATACCTTCGCCCAAGTCATGCCATGCCATGTGAGGGGAATTGGGTACCATTACTCTGATACAAGAGTGTGGGTAGATTAGACAGACATTGTGACGTGACATGGCATCGCTCTCCTGGTGTCGTTCGAGTGTCATGGTATACGCCACGACTTGGCAGCTCGCGTCTGTCAAGTCGCAGTGTCTGTCACCGCCGTGATTCCTTTTCCTTCGTAGGTAGGACCCATCCCGAATGTATTCAGAGGGCTTGTATATATCTTAACTAAAGAGTATTCTAGGACTTGGACTCAAGGTAAGGCTAATAAGTATCGGTAGGTAGACCGTTGTACGGCTTCTTAAATTTTATCTCAATACAATCTGCAGCGGAGACAAAAACGGTTATAACTTTCTGAGAGAATTCGAACTAGACACCGATCGAAAAGATATTTAGGAATGAAAAGAAAAAGGAAAACCGAGGAAGATTTATAAATTATAAATTATTATTTTTACAGGGTTGATTTTTTAAGCTTAAAGAGTCATCGCTGTTTGAAAAATAATTGAAAAATTAATTGGATCTAAAAACATAGTGCAGAGAACTGAGTTTTCAACAAGGAGCGCCTTTCTATAGACTAAACTTTAACTAGGATACAATTATCAATTTTGCCCAACTGCGAGTAGTAGGGGGAATTTTGTTCGATTTTTTGGAATCGCTTGACTGTTTTGTTAGAAGCACTTGTTATACATTTTTGGAAAGCTAAGGGGTAGGGGAATCGAAATTACTATGTTTCCAATTTTTTTTCGGACACTTTGGTGTGATTTTCGGACAAATATGACGGTCTCAGGCAAAAATCATAGGGTTAAAAATTAATGAAAATTTTAGCTCCAGAAAAAAAAGACCTGTTGTATATTTTTGGAAAGCTCTCAAAAAATTAGGATTAGAGATATATTGCAAGTATAGGTGATTTCAGTACCTAACTCGAGATATTGAGCTTCAAAAAGCGCAAAAACTGGACAAAATAGCTGTTTCTGGCTGAAAAACACGGTTTTCAAGGGTTAATATCTCGAGTTAGGTACAGAAATCAACTATACTTGCAATATATCTCTAATCTTAATTTTTTGAGAGCTTTCCAAAAATATACAACAGGTCTTTTTTTTCTGGAGCTAAAATTTTCATTAATTTTTAACCCTATGATTTTTGCCTGAGACCGTCATATTTGTCCGAAAATCACACCAAAGTGTCCGAAAAAAAATTGGAAACATAGTAATTTCGATTCCCCTACCCCTTAGCTTTCCAAAAATGTATAACAAGTGCTTCTAACAAAACAGTCGAGCGATTTTACAAAATGCCCTCTACTAGAGTAGGAAAGTGTTTAGTTAATGGAGTCTATCCGCCGTAAGGTTGAACTTCTTTCATTTTGCTTCACGTGAGTGTTCATTTCTTCTTTTCATTGGAAATCTTCGAATTTCATCTTAATCCCTTTGTTTTTGAAGTCGATTACATCGGTTTTTTGTTAATCTGATGTTAACCTTCTTTTAGCGGTTAACTTTCTTTCATAATATGATATCTTGCTCAATAATGTCTTTAACTCGAACACACACAGCGAACACAAATTTGTTCGAATTATAGAAATTTCGAGTAATGGAAACTGGTTTACAGGCACTGTTCGCTGAAGGGACCAGAAAACTTCAGTAGCGTAGACATTCGAGTTATAGAGGTTCCACTGTAGTAAGTCACTTCTTTGGAGATTTCTGCAACAATACACCTTTTCGACCGTATCTGCCAATTGCCGTGCGGGCATTAATAAAGTAGCACGCGCCTGACCACGCGACTACGGTCGAAAAGGTGTATTTGCAGCATTGCACTATATTTCAATACTGATTGCAAATTCCTTCAGTCCTTTTTCTTGATATATTTTGGTGCTTTAAATGAGGCCGCGGGCTAGGCCTTTATTGAACACTAAGTTTATAGTTGTCCTTCTTTCTTAGTAGTACAGTTTAGTTTATCGGGCTCAAAAAAAGTTGACTCGTCCAAAAATAGGGTATGATATTCACACACGACTAAATTCAACAGATAAGAGAGGCGTTCGTGATAAAGAATAGTCGGTTTGATATATTAACATTCACGCCTCTAAAGGTGTTTTAAGGGTAAAAGTTCGAGAAATTAGTTTAGTTGGTGTAAAATAATGTCCAATCTCCAAGCGAAAGTGCAGAAAAATATAATTGTTAACACTTAAATGGATTGCATGCAATGGCTTTTTCATCATGTTATGATTTGCAATAATAATAAAATCACTGAATAACTAAATTGTATGTGGATTCCGTAGTAAGGCATGTATGGATATTCGTAGGCGCCCTCCATTTTGAGGGCGGGTAAAATGGGATGAATAATATTCTATTATTTGTTCTGTGGTTGGCATACATGTTTTTCTTTATGTGAATTTGTCTCTTTTGGTTTCAAGAGAAAAATGGTCCGAAATTAGAAAAAAAATAATGTTGAGGTCATCATATTGTAGATTTTAGACTTTGTGTTGGCGACCGTATTGTTTATATTTTGATATCTCTGTAGGGAAGCATGCAACAGTGCAAAACCTCGTGTCAATAAAAATATTGAAAAATAATCCACCCTCGTTGGTATATACGTTAGGACGGCCTGACAGTGTTTTTATAGAAAATTCTCTCTTTTTTAAATTCTACCTCTTTACTTACTGTGTTGTTGTTGTTTTTGTTGTATTGGACGAAGTAAGTTTAGCCATTAACTATCTTGACTTTAAAGTCTTAAAACAACTGAACTGCGATTTAGGATGATACTAGGCCTGTTTTACCTATGTTTAATCTAATCACATCGACCACGTATCTACCTAGAGCAGTTTCCATTTATCATTCCTCTCCGATGGGAAATTGGCCCGCTCCTTTAGAGCTTTAGCGTAGGCGGCCGCCAATCCGCCATCGAAATATCAGATAAAGTTTCCATCCGAATTTTAACTTTCCTTCTGTCCCCTACCCCTTAATAAACGTCAACATCGTTGAAGAAAATCTTTCCTTTTTTATCGTTTTAGACTAGCGAACAACAGCAAAACACCACCAATAACCGACAACACTGAAACATGGACAGGATGAGCAACAATACTACAGTTCTACCACCATTATTCCCCGAACAAACTTGCAAAATGAATGACTTTATGAGCCAGGCGGATGCTTGTCTCTTCATTTTCATCTCTTTGGCAGCCATTATTGGTAATCTCATCGTCTTTATATGTTATTATAAATACCGACCCCTACGGCGCATTACAAATGTTTATATACTTTCCCTCTCGGCTAGTGATTTACTGGTTGCTAGTCTAAGCGTACCTTACACATTTGTTATATTCGTGTGTAAGCTACAACCGCAGATAGCCGAAAGCGAACTACAGTCTATGTTTTACTTGGTCTGTGATATGGTGCCGAGTATCTTGTCTATATACGCGTTAGCACTGGTAGCTGTT
Source organism: Clytia hemisphaerica (assembly GCF_902728285.1). Lineage (NCBI taxonomy): Eukaryota > Metazoa > Cnidaria > Hydrozoa > Leptothecata > Clytiidae > Clytia > Clytia hemisphaerica. Next base: position 168,318 of record NW_027103599.1, read on the forward strand.
GACAGAGCTATCGCTATATCCAAACCGTTTTGGCATCGGAAATATGTGAACAACAGGCGAGCTTCGATTATAGTTTTCCTGATGTGGATTTACGTTTTCGGGTTGGTTTCATGTGTTTTTATAATCGCTCCGTCAGAATTTACGTTGTTTATTATTATGACGGCGTACGTCCTTCCCGTCGCTATGATGGTATTCTCTTACGTGTTGATGGGATTTGTGGCTAAGAAGCACGCTAAAGAACTTTCGTCTCTAGAGAGAACCAAAACGCGTCTTCGAGCTGGTTCAGTATGTAACGGGTCAGCGGATAACTCCATATCAACAAACGGAACGGAATCACCTTTCCTGACACCACACAGTTACCGACGAGTATCTGACAATGGAGCTTCTCCTTTGATGAGTAATAACCGTCGCATGGTTACCTATCAAGAAAAACATCTCGGTGATCGTTTTCAACACCGACAATATAGTTGGTTCCGATCATCGGTTCGTCGGTTCTCAGTAGCAAACATTCGTAATCGCTCGTCAAGTATCGTTAGTAGCGTACGAGTCTTAAAACGTGAACTAAAAGCAGCTTTAACGCTATCGCTGATTCTGGGTTGTTTCATTTTGAGTTGGACACCTTTTATCGGGTTAAACATCGAATATTATCGTTGTTCCACGTGTTATATTGACCCTCTACTCATCAAATATTTCAAAATGTTACATTTTACAAACTCAGCTTTGAATCCTGTTTTGTTTATCTTACTCAACAAAAGATGGCGTTCTGCATTCTTTATCGTCATTATGCGACGTAAGAATCGACGTGGTTTAAGCATTACGTCGGAAATTTCGACGACGTCAACTATCGGTGGTACTGGATGGTAAAAGATCTATGTTGATTGCAATGTTTTTTTAATGAAAAATGGCACGTGACTTGTTTTTTATGGATTTTTGCTTTTATTTTATTTTGACAAGAGGATGAATCCATTGACTTTCAAGCATGAAGCATCGAGACTCCTGGATGCGCGTTCTAGATGCGTTCTGTATGGGAAATAAATGGCTTGACTTTTTCTTGCCTGCGAAAGGTTAGAGACTCTAATCTAGCCCTTCGGGCTTCAAACTTAATGGATGAATCGAGTCAATACTTTATGTTCTAATGCGGCCACAACTATTATGTACACATAAATTAAAACTGCAAAAATTAAGTTTGCAAAAAAAACCTAAAAATCTACATAAAAACTATTTTAACCTTCACTCTTTTCGGACTCGTGGGCCACTAGAGGCCATATGGGGACTAAAATGAGCTATCATACTTCGAAAGCTAATATTTTCAAACGACTCGTTTAACTACTGCTGGAAGAAGCATTAAAAAAGCACTTTTCAGATATTTCTTCTGGGTTAAATTCAACAATTAAACGAATTTTTCCAAATAAAAAACATAAAATGTTATCACTAAAAAAATTAAATTTTCTTAGATTTTTTTTGTTTTTGTTTTGTATATTTATATAACTTCTTGTTATGTTTTTATTTTAATGACATTAAAATGACACATTAGTATTTTAATTTTGATACCGTAACATAACTAGATATTAATAGATATTAACCCTAACTTATATCTTGATCTTCTATTTCCTTTAGGGTGCCTTTTTCACACTCTAAAAGGGTACACCAATTTTTTTGCTCTCGTTACAATCATGAAAATCGCCAAAATCTGTTCATCACGAAAAAATAGAGAGAAAAAAAAGCTTAAATAACGTCATCACGTCTAGATTTTCCCCTGCACATAGTGCCAAAACTTGATCATGTCATCACGCCCAGTAATTTAGAATCACGCCATCACGCGAATCGCTGGCAACCTCATCACCGAGCTCCTAAAATGAAAATGGCATTAAAAAATTTCGCTAAAATTTGGAGCAAAAAAATCCGTATTTGGTTATAAGCTTCTGTCAAATCTACTTCTAGTACCAAACAGACAACAGCCAATAAAATGATAAAGAAAGAACAGACTTTCAATTTCTTTTAACAGACTTCAGGTTTATAATGCTTCATTACTGTTCGTGGTAATTTTACCACGCATATGTAACATAGATGTCTGCAGCTTTGATCTTTATCTTGCTGCTACTTATTCCCGCACGAATGATAAGAATACCCAAAAATTTTGAAGCCTTTTTATGTTTTTAACTTGAGTTTCAAACCTACAAATGTTCTTAACATGTTCTTATTTTCACCATTTTGTGAGCATTTTTGTCCATTTTCCTAAAGTAGGTGTTTTCGAGTCCGCAAAGCCTTAAAATGTTCTCAACTTGTTCTTAACATTTTGCCATCGAAGCCTATGTTCTTATATAGTTTGTTCTTATAAAAAAACGTATAGCCAAAGAGGGGTCGAAGACAAGGGCCTGCTGGCGTCATCTGTTTATCCCACTTCAATCTAGTTTCGATTTGTAGTTTCGTGGAATCATATAACCAATCAAAAGCTTAGGACAAATTACAAAACTGTTGCAGACTGCACCTAAACTGCCCCTGCTTTATTGTCAAAGCAAACAAATCGAGATGAGATTTTCAAGTACTTTTTTCCATCTCACTTATAATTTCAATCTCTGACCTCTTTGAAGTCATTCTCGTGAACTGTTTAAAAAACTGTAAAAAGTGTATTTGTGCTGTCTAGAATTAGTTTTTTAATTGCTCTTGAGATGATATCCAGGCTAACGATAACTCTTGTCATTTTCTATGTAAGTTTTTTCTTTCTTTTTGATTCTCATGTTTTTAAGGATTTCTTATATGTAATTTTTTTGCATGGAAAACCCTTAAAACGATTTCAGGTTCTAATATTTCAATATTTTACCGTTCTGCATTCCCACGCTTTAGTTTTGCTAACAGCCAATCACAGCACCTTTTCAGAGAGTGGGTGGTTGAGATTCCCCTTTTGAATACACCGATACACTTTGATCAATAGTTAAACTTTTATAATAACCAGATAATTTTTGTTGAGGCTCTTAATTTTTTTCGTTAAAATTGTTCATGGTATTCTTCATTAAAAAAGAAGAGCTGAGATTACAATAGTCTCTTTTTCTTTTATTAGAACAAGGGGCTCAAAAATGCCAAAAAATAAGAACAATTTAAGAACAACCCTCACCCTGGAATAGCTGAAATTTGGCAAATTGAGGGTATCAAGCCAGAAATAACCCAGATTTGGTTTAAAAATTAAAACTTGTAAAGAACGGTTCGAGGGCAAAAGTGTCAAAAAATAAAAACAGCCGAGCCTCAAAAGAGCCCCCCCCCCCCCAGTCGACCCTCAATTCACGTATTCACGCAAAAATTTTTGCCAATTCACGTATTCACGCGCGAAAAAAAACATTTTCACGTTCACGCGCTGATTTTGCTTTTAATTCTTTTGTTAAACGATTGTGACCTTATTGGGTTAAATTGTTCTAAATTTGACCTTTTAATGGCCAACATAAAGTTTTCTGCAGTTTTTTGACCTTATTCTCGACAGCGTCGACCTTTTAAGACCTCTTACAATTATTGGAGCTTTCATAGGACAATGTTTAAGGTCTGTCTATCACGTCTATCACGCCAAAGTTACAAAAAACTATCTCTCTGGCGTATGGTGGTATTAGCCCTGCCTGAATTTGCTTTTTAAGGGAGGTAAGTGCAAAGTTAAGCCTTAGCTTTAAGGTTTCTCCCCGAATTTTCTTCGTCGCAGGCCCTAGATATATTTTATTTTGAGAATAAATTTAAATCGAGGTTTGGCCCAAATTCATGGTCTGGAAGTCGCGCGAGCTTCAAAGAGGTGGTACAACCAGAGGACGCAAATTCCAAAGTTTGACCCCCTGTCTTATTGAAGAAAAGGTGTGGAAAGGAAAAAGCGAGCGAAGCGAGCGCGAAAAATCTTTGACAACTTTCACTCTTTCATTGCTGAGAAAACGGCCTTAACACACTATTGTTACCCTAATATGCCTTGTTTGGTCAAACAATTCATTCAGAATCTTTGATTATTTTCAACACTGACCATTTACTGGTACAAATCTGGTACGGCGAGTGACGTACCTGCCTTACACGGTGCGGCGCCACAAGAGTTTTTTTCTGAATGTTCGATGATGCAATCATGTAAAACTTTTTAGAACTATCTACCTACTTTTGTAAATTATCGAAGAATCAAATACCCTTTACTGTCTCCAAGTTCATGCGGTATCATTTTGTGTACTGCATTTAGTAACAATATAAGCGATTACAGAAAGACGATCATCATTAGCGCCGACGAAGAAAATTTTCTCATTTAGACTTTTTTGTTTTGGCTCAAAACACTCTCGCATCACAAAATACGCCCTTAGAAAAATAAGGAAAAAATATTTGTTTCTGTTTCAATTTTTGATTATTTTGAATAACTTTACAATAGCAATAGGTCAATACGATATCAAGGATTATGCAAGCGAAGCGAGGAAGAAAATTTTACATATTTAGGTTTATTCAGTTTTGTTTTAGACAATAATTTGCTTTTCACGTTCACGCTCAAAATCTCGATTCACGAATTCACGCTGGTAAAATCTTATTTTCACGTTCACGCGGATATCTCAATTCACGTATTCACGCGTTGAAAAAGTCATTCACGCGTCACGCCAGCCCCTGGGGGAGCCCCTCAAAAAGAATTTGCTAGTTCTTATAAAAAAGAGAGTGTTTAGGTTTAGTATCCTTTTTTACTAATTTGACCTACAGTATGATCAATTTTGAATTTAGGATTGCGCTCAGCAAATTATTCTTTAAAAAAGAACAGTGTACCCAAAACATCTTTAATGGGAAACGATTAGACTGAAATGCTGCAACCTTTCAATAAATCACGGCGAAAAGCTAAAACTATTTAAAAGATTGCATCACCCAATAAATTAATGTAACTGTTGCGAGATATTTTTCCTGTGTTTTAAGTTTGATGTTACTTCAATTATTTTCTTTAGGAGGTGATGTTACGGACAAACACCTTTGTCAATGCACCGAACAGTAAGTCACTTACCGTATAGCTTCGGACAAACGGCTAGGGCGGGTTAGGGCGTTTATCAATTTTTTTACTTTTTAGGAGTGGCTTTTATTGAATAATTTATAACTGATGTCACCATAATAAAGTGAATGAGAACCTTATCTTTGACTTTTCGTTATTGATGGATTACAAATTTCTCAAACCTTTCCGCGAAGAGAGGATGGGGGCGTTTATTCAAAATTAACGCGGTATTTTCTCAATTCTTTCTTAGAAGTTTCTTAAGTTAAAGCAATTCTAAATCAAGAATCTTAAATGCGTAGTTTTGGATTTTGTTGACACCCACCATTTCAATTAACATCATTTGTCGGTCAACCAAAGAATATTGGTCTTTTCAGAGATTATCTTTGCTAGATTGACATAGTATAATAGCTCTATTGCTGGTTGGAAAAGTGCTGAGCTTGCAAACACATTTGGCTGTTAAAACGGATGTATTTCGATTACTTTGCAAAATAAGCAAACAGTTTCATGGATATATTTAAGGGTGCTGAGATCCCTCCCTAGTGATATTGAGCTATAATGCCCTTTTTATTCAATGCTCAAGTCGTATATTATCTTTCTCTCGTGTTTTGGAATGGCGTCTCGACCAAGCTGCCGCAGTATCTGCTCGTGTTTTGACCAAGAAAACAAGACATTACTCTTTAGATATGTATTATTGAGATAGACAGGACAGACAGACAGATGCCTTCCCATGCAAAGGGATAGGCCTCACCAAAAGGTGAGGATCACAGCACCTCCTAAAGCTAAAGTGACCACAAAAAGTATATAACTAAGATGAAAAATGAAACATACTAAAGTAGAAAAAAAAAGGGTAATCTAACTAGAAGAGAAAAAAAAAAAAAAAAAAAATTATATAGACAAATTTCTAATCATTGCATTCCATTCCAAACGATTTCCAGCCATAACAAACCAATTATCAACATTTATACCACATTTAGACATACATTTTCGAATTGAACGACCATACGTCATCTTAGGACATCCCCTGGGTCGTTTCGATACTACCCATGAGGAAAGCATTTTCCGAGGAAGACGATCCCAGTCCATCCTACTCACGTGACCAATCCACCTCAATTGCTGTCTATAAATATACGTTTCGATAGATTCGAGCCCAACACGTTCAAGAAGCTCATCAGTTGAGATTCTATGTAGAAATGTGTGCTTTCGATTTACTCGGCACATACTACGTATACAACCATGGTAAAAGCTACGAATCTTTCTCAATAAAGATTCCGTCATGCACCAACATTCACTACCATAAAGAAGAATTGGTAAGATTAACGAACGAAATATTGATCCTTTGGCCTTATTGGTAATATCAGATGATGCAAACAAACATTTTCTCAACATTCCAAAAGCACCACTTGCTTTGGCAATACGGGTATCCACATCCTTTTCATCGGTACAATCGTTGGTAACTATACTACCAAGGTAACAAAACTCGTCAACAATGGGCAAATAACGCTTTTCATCAATAATTACATCAGATAAGTCGACATTATCAAGGGTTTCAGGGTTGTCATACATGAATATCGGTTTTGCACAGAACAATATCTCCGTTTTGGAGTCTGACTTGGGATTTATTGCACCGGTATGAATTTCCATTCCGAAACGATCAAAGTGGACGATTATTGAAGTAGCTCCCTGTTGGATATGATCTCGACTCTCAAATAACAAAGCCGTATCGTCTGCATATTCCGAGTCTGGAAGCTCGAAATCTTCTCCTTTCGTGGTTGTTCTACGACCGGTCATTACAAAATCACTCTTACTCCGAAATATGCAAAACGGTATACCACAGGATAACTTCCAGGTTTCAATCATTGCGGTAATGTAAAAGGTAAACAATAGCGGTCCCAAAATATCACCTTGTTTCACACCGACGATGCTGTTAATGGTACGGACTACATCGCCTATAACGAATTTCACAGTGAAGTCAGCGTGTAAAACTATTAAGAGATTTATCAATTTCAAAGGTACTCCATATTTCTCAAGTACCTTCCACAAAGCGATTCTCGGAACACGGTCGAAAGCTTTAACTAGATCTAGGAATAAAATCCAGGTCTCCAGTCCATGTTCTCGTCTTTTCTTTATGGCAGTTTTAACGGTAAACACAGCATCCATACAGCCTCTACCAGGGCGGAAACCTGATTGACTCTCATGATCTAAACTTTCCTCAATCGGTAGAAGTCTACGATGTAGAATAATTGCAATAATTTTATATGCATTTTCAAGGAGCATGATTCCTCTGTAATTTTTTGGCAAGGAAAGATCTCCTTTTTTCGGTAACACATTAAGCCTGCCAATGTTCCATTCTTTAGGTACTGTTTCGGTTACCCAGAAATCAGTTATGATTGATTTCAATATCTGGAAAATTTCTTGGCTGTCGATAATTATTTTCCACGATTGGGTCATCACTCCAGACTCTCCTGGAGCTTTATTTTTCAACTTTGAAATGGCAGTCCTTATTTCTTCATCCGAGGGAATTTCATCACAGTTTTCGAAGACCGGTCTTTGGGACAGGAGATCTAAGACAGTTTCATCAAAATTGACTTGATTTTCATAAAGTTTTTGGAAATGATCTTTGAAAACGGTAGCGTTTTCATCCGGGGTTTTGCATAAAGTACCGTCTGGTTTTTTCAATTGCTTTTGAGTCACCGGTTTAACTTTTGACAGTCCTTTTTTTAGCAGTTTCACATTGTCCCAAGCAGTCTTAGTACCGACAGTTACATTAGTTGCGTGAGAGATGTAATGGAGCCACTTATTTTTGGCACTCCTTACAGCCACCTTTACTTTAGTTCGTAGTAACCGTAATCTCTCTTCTGAAAAACGAGTTCTTTTATTGAAAACACGTCTCATAGCCTCATTTCTGGCATCTATGAGAGCATTCAAGTTCTTTTCGTCAAATTTGAACCAGTCTGGTTGAGCTTTAGCACGTCTTGGGAGAACATCGGTTGCTGCTTTAGACATGGATTTTGATAGTTCAGAGTATTTGCAGGCTGCATTAGTGTCAAAGTAGTTTTTAATTTTATCAAAGAATTTACGTTTGACATCTGGATCAAGTAGATGGGAGTGGTCGAGAGCAAGCAGTCGCTGACGGTTATCGTTTTTCTTTTTAAGACGTTTCATTAAGCGGAGGGTAACAAAAGTAGCATTATGATCACTATCTAACAGAGGCGAGGTGATTCCAGCATCGATACATCGGACGAACATTTCTCTGTTGACAAAAATGTGATCGATTTGGTGGAGATTTTTACTACGAGGATGCATCCATGTGCCGTATTTCTTCTTTTTGAAACACGTCGTAACAACTTTCAACTCTTGAATTGCAAGATACGATAACATTCGTTTTCCAGAATCATTAACGTGAGATATACCAAAATTACCGAGCGGGCCTGACTCCTTCGATCGATTCACGCCCATACTAGAGTTGCAATCACAACCAATCACTAAAATATCATCATTTCGTTTTCTGTTCAAACACGTTGTTAGGTAAATCAAAAATTCGTTCCAGGTATGTTCTGGGGCATTTCCTACCGGGGCGTATGCCGATACCAAAAAGACACCAACATCTCTGTTGTGCTTATCTCTCAATAATAAACGAATAGCTAATACTCTAGGTCCGAGATCAGAGTGAGTTTCGAGACCAGCTGCATTCCAAGCGTCAACACCATCAGGATTCAAACAGATTGCGACTCCTTGGGACCCTCTACGGCAGGTTGCCTCATTTAGACCGGACGATATGAGGCGATATTGTTCGAAATCTAACACCTCCTGACCTTTACGCCAAGTCTCCTGTAAGCATGCTGCTATTGCATTTCTCTTTTTCATAACGTGACATAGCTCAACAATACGGGCATCTGTTTTCACTCCACGTACGTTTTGTGATAGAAAAGTTATTTGTTTCATAATCAAAGAAAGTTTATACGTTTTTGTGGTTCACCTTCAAAATACTGTCCATTCTGCTGGTGAGACAAAACAGCCAGTTGAGCAAATGTTCAACATCCACCAATACGGGAGATCCAGATGGATCTGCGAGAAGTACCAGTCTCTTGATGCGAACTGCCCAGTGTTCACTCTTGTTGCATGTTGTTATTTGCTAGGTGTGGTGGATCACCCCACTTAATGTGGCGGATTTTCTTTCACCACCACACCTTTTCTTTTTAGTGAATCTATAACGAAACTTATTCACTAATTCTTAATGGAGTGAATTTTTTTATCTGTCTTTTTATTGAGATATTTAGATTAATTTTTCTCTTTTACACCAATATGATTAATCACCCATTAATAGACCCTTACCACACCGATTAAAGCGGTTCAATTAGTACACTAAAATATTCGATCAGTAAGATATTCAAAAATATTTGTTGCTAAATCTAAACTACAACGCCCTCGCATCTAAAGTGATAATGATGGTGGGGGTGGTTTATGCAATATAGCTCTTTTAAAACCATTTATAACGAGATCTTATAATGGGATCTCTCTTGTCATTATTTGATCATCATAAAATCATTTTAAAATCCATGCGGGATATATTCTCGTATTTTTGTGGTCAAAATATATGTTTCCTTTCACGTATGATGAACGCGCGAATCTGATATCCTGACCTCGCATCACATCTTTTTAGAATCCACCATTTTCCTTCCTTCCTTTTACTCCTTTTTCTCGTCAATTTTTAGCTAATGAAACCAGCAAGTCATCCCGAATTCATGTTATACTATCCAATAAATCTTTCAAATTCAATTTCTCTGTGCCCTTTAAGCGGGCAATTGCAAACACCAAGGTCCATGCAGCAACGGTTGGGGTAGAGATAGGCACTATACACTTGGTTCTTTTGTGGAAATAGCTTATCTTAAAGAAATTTTCGATTGTACTTCTTCATGCTTATGGGAGCCCTCAAACCCTGGGGAGCCTCATTCCTCGTTCACATCAACACAAAATAGGGCCTTTTAAAACGAATCAAAGGGTCGGATTTGAAAAAGTAAGTCATTCTTCGGCGCAAACATTGGTGTTGTATCTTTATAGTCACTATAATTTAAACCCTCCACTTTGCAAATGAAAGTGTGGATTCTGGTCATTTTCCAATGCATCATATCTTCTTAACGTATAATGGTATTAGGTGTATGTTTTTTTACTTATCTCTTCCATTTTTTCTTCTGCTGATTGTTTAGGATTATCATCAAAATGTACCTGGGCCACATGGACGAACTTAAACACCGAAAACATTAAATTTTCAAAAGATTGCTTTTCAAATGGAATGAGGGTCACCTCTTATGGGGTCAAAGGTAAACATTATATTATAATTTTCTACATCATATATCCCTCCTGTACAAGTTTCTTCTTTCTGACTCCTGATGAAAATATGGATAGAAAAGGCTCTAAAGAACCTGAAAACTGTCAACGTCTGGAGATTTGATTACAAATTTAGCATAAACTGGTAACTGGTAACTGCAGAACGAGGTCTGGATTTCCTTATGTTTAGGAACAGTATGCTTCAACTGCAATCTACAACCTCGTGAAGGAAAGGTCTACTGGATACCTGAACTGGACTAGTCAGTACACCAAAGTGAATATTCTCCTTTATTGGATATTGATCTGTTTCTCTTAGGCCTTAGCAGAAGGCGGCTGCCAATACGCAACACCTTTAAACTATTTTTCTTTCAGTTGGAGATTACTATTTGGTTCAATATTCACCAATGGGTTATGACAATTGCACTGAATATAATGTCACCAGAATCGAGGTTAATTGTCTGATAGTTACAATCAAAATCAAATTTACAAATTTTTAGATTGACTACTGTAGTCAATTTTGGACATCCAAATGGTGCATCTCTTCCGTTCCTCAAAGTCGTTACTCAGAGTCTCATGCACCATTTTCCTGATTTTACTGATGAACATGATACGCAATCGAAATCTTAAAAAAGCAATATAGGGGATTGCATTCGAGTTTGCAGTTTGAATATTGTCTAATTTGAAGTTTAACGAAAAACTCCCAAATCTTTTCAAGTATTCATCAGTTGGTTTAGGTACGAAATACGTAAAAATCTGTTTTGATGTTTTTTTGCAGAAATATTTTGAGTTCACATTGAAAGATGGTTTTCAAAGAGACCTCAATTACCAACTAAAGGTTAGATGAATACCAGTAATGATACAGGCATATGAGCGTTCGAATCCCGCTTCCTATTGCATGTCTAATAACTCAAAATAACTTATAATCAACTCTCTACTATTTGAAATTCCCATTACTGGAAAATATTTCTGTACACTACTAGATTGGTCGAGTTATAGAGAGTGGTTATCGTTTTTTTTCGTTTTGTCTGGGATCACCAGATTGTATCTTCTTATCCTTTGTAGGTACAAGCGATGCAAGGCAACACAATACTATGGAGACACACTTTGAATATTGGGTCATGTCCTTGTCAGTATTTTATTTCGTCATTTAGATACAATAATAATGTTTTTTTAACTTTGTCTTCAAATTAAATGAATGCGAAACCTTTCGAAGCAAGGAGAGTCAAAGTTAGCAAGTGAAAATTTTTGAGGATAAACTGAGGTAAATTCGGGAACTGTAAAGAGCTATAAGGAACCATTGATCCAAGATTATCCAATATCTTTTTAACGCTTTGGACGTTAGATGGATCTTGAAATAACGGGTAGCCATCTTGAACGAGTCTGATATTGTATGATTTTGGACTCGATTTTTTTTAGTTACCGGCTACTGGTCATCTTGGAGCTCTTGGGACTCATGTTATTGTAAAGAAATCACCAAACCACGGACCAGAATACGTCATTGTGTTCAAAATACAGACCCGAATAAAAGATTATCGTTACATCAATGTGAAGGGGACCAACCTATAGAACCACAAAGCTGTTATTTAACATGTCGTCCATTTCTCGGTATGATTGCCTCTACTCACTGATTCCATTTGACGGGGCAAAAGGACCCCTATTGAGTGGGAATGTATGACCCACGTCCTGTCCGTTTTTTGGGATGAAAAGAAGGTGGCTTAATTTTCCACACTACGGATTTTTTTTTCTGAAATCTTCACTGTAAGTTAAAATTTGAAATTTTTGGCGTCCTGAAACCTTTTGTGGTCCTTAGTATAATCTCCAAGTACTTTTGTCTAACTATTTTCAAAATTCAAGATACCTTATCGGGGAAAACTTCGTCGGGAAAAGTGGCGAAATTTTGGACAAGTGACGAATATTTTCCCCGACGAAAATTTTCCCTGGCCTTAATGCGTTTACCAACTACCAACAAGTGACGAATTTTTCCCCGACGAAAATTTTCCCCGACGAAGTTTTCCCCGATAAGGTATTACAATAGTTGAAATTCTTATTTAAAATGGGTTTTTACGCGGTTCTTACGTTGAATTTCTATTGTTTTCTTACTTGTTTTTAGACCTTTAAACTGTTAGAAATCATGAAAAAATTTCTTGCTGGGCCAGATAAATTTGATAAAAAATGTGAAAACTGAAAATTTTATTTTATTCATTAATTGACGTTTCGGTGTCTTCTTTGCACCATGATCACAAGCAAATCACTTTTAACTGAAAAAAAAATTTATTGTGAATTGGAAACCTTAAATCTCATTTAAACAAAGCTATTGTCCTTTGCGTTCAAAAACAGCGAGGGTCATTTTTGTAGGCCATTTGTATTTTATGTGTCTGTCTGATCATCCTTTAGCAAAAAGAGATTCTTATAGGAAGTATATTTATAGAAGTCTGTGATTCAGACTACCATTTGTACTGAACTATGAGCTGTTGACAGGCAGTAAATAAGGGTTTACCCCGAACCTATTTCAGCATATTCAGACCACTAAAGGTTGATGCTTTAACCCTAAAGGTCGATGCTTTAACCTTTTTATTACAGACGAAACTACAGACACTACAATTCAACCAAAATCGGCAGCGTCATCTCAAAATGTTTGGACCAATCAAATCGGTGTCATTTTCGGTGGGTCAGCAACATTCTGTATAACGCTTATCGCATTGATGATGTTCTTTAGAGGGAGACGAAAGAAAAAGAAATTTAATCAATCTGTGGACTCCATTGAAGGTTGGTTCGGACTATACAGTGTGTTCCGTAAAAAATATACTCAAAAAAGAAACTCTTAGCTCAGCTCTCTTATAATGTCATTTTGATGAAATTTTCCATTTTAATGGTCTAACCTATGCACCTTCCAAGTCAAATTTCTGCTGGTAGAATATATTTTTTTTCAGCAATGGAAGGAAAAAAGATTTTTCTTTCTGCTGCATATTAAATTAACGTTAGTTATGAGTTATTATTTGGGAATAACTTACTTCATCTTTAATGTTGAAAAGAATTACCTTACTTTTTCAGAATACGTTTTGCGGAACACACTAACTATAGTATTAGCTACTACTTTCATTATTTATGCTTCAGCGATTCTGGTTTCCTCTCGGGTTTACTGAAAAACTTCCTAAATCTTAGGTCTGAACAATAATGTCCTATATCAATAAAGGTTGAATTTGATTACCGAGAGAAGACTATTTTAATAACTTTTATTTGTTTCAAGTTACGTTTAGGACAAAACTTATTTTCGAAGTTATAGTCAGAAGACAGGCTAAATGGCATGTTCATTGAAGATTTATTCAAAATAGGAGTGAAAAAACTATGAAAACGCAGCCAAAACACAACGTTTAAAATAGTCCGCTGTAAAGAGATTCTACAGTAACAAAAAAAAAGCTTTTTCTTATCAGCAGCAACGCGTGAAAATACCTTTGAAAGGGAAAATTTAGTCGGGAAAGGCAATTGACGAAGATTTCCCCAGCGAAAAGCTTTTCTGGTCAACTTAAAGGGAATTGTGACAAAGATTCTGAAAAAAAGTGACGAAGTTTTCCCCGACTTAGGTTTTACCCGACGAAAGGTTTTACTCGAGTTGGCGATGTTATAAATCTGCTTAAAAATGATAAAGTATCACGATAGTAACAACCTGTGGACACTGTGGACACTTGATTATTTAATTGATAATGTGGTCACGGTTTTGAATGCGGAAAATTCGATTTCAACAGCTTGATCAAGAACTACATTTAGAACAATCAAATCATGATTCTCTTCTCTGTTTCGTGTTTTGAACACGATATTATATAATGCTATGCTTGAAAGAAAATATGCGAAGGTCAGCAATGCCATGTCAATGCTCCTTAGAAAATTAACAAAGGCTATCAGTTCCCGGCCTAAAGACCTATTCATCGGCCAATACATTCGCAACTATTATTATTTTCCTGTGTGAGTCAATTTGGTCTAATCGACTTTTTAATGCTTTCAATGACGTTGTATTTTCAACCCTCACTTCAGGATAATTTTCTTATTAGGGATCAAACTTGGCCATTTTTTTTCAGTAACCAAAAGATCAAAGCTGGTCGGTGTGTAGTGTTGTATGACACCATCTGGAGTGAGGTTAAACTAGGAGATTATTTTATTTATTCGGAATAATTTTTGGATTTCAGGGACAGACGATGACGTATCAGTGTACATTAGTCACTACTCAAACAGCCTATTAGATGAAGAAGAAATTCTATCACTAGTTCATTATTTGATGTCTTTGGATCTACAATGTCACGTGGATTTGTTGAACCAAGTAGAGATTAACAACATGGGAGGATTACCCAATTGGATTCCTGAGCATATTTTATCTGTCAAGAAGATTTTGATGGTCATTTCAAAAGAATATCTTCAGGTTTGTTCCCAATCGACCTGGTAGGATTTTTTCAGCAGCTAGTGGGGATAAAAATAACGGTCTAAATCAATGGGGATTAATATTTCCATATTTTCTATGGCTAGGGATTTCAATTCTTTTGTTTTCAAGTCAGAAAATTCAGTGGGGATGGGAAAATTAGCATAATATTTTGCAGTGAGAATTGGTTTATTTGATTATTCTCAGTGGGGACAAAGATTGGAGGATTATTTTCAACCGGGGACGATATTTTTAAACCAATTTTTCCAGTGGGTTTGCGAGAAGGGGCCCGGTGTTTAATCTCGTACCCAGAGCCACTTTATACCACTTTGTTTCATTATTATTGATGGACGTGATACATTTCGTGAGTGCTAGCAGAATCACCAAAAAAACTATAAGGGACTAGATACGAGTTCGGTTGGTTCCGACATTTCTTGACATAGTTAACAGTTTATCGTGTCGAAAAAATTTAAGATTACACCATTCGTTGTGCAAAACCCCCCAGCAGACACTTTTCTTATTTTTTTTCAGCCGTGGAAATGGAGCTAAACCAGCAGTTTGTTGTATTCAAAACTACAGTTTAATATCAATCCTTGTTTGAATTTTTAGGCATTGAATCTGCAAGGAGTAGATGAAAACGATGCCCAGGTCTGCAAAATACACGCTGAGTTCGGTTACATCAAAAGTATTCTATATCATTCATGTACTAAAGCATCACCAAGACTTGTCCTTTTATTTGGGAGAGGTGTAAATTTTCAGGACCTACCGAATGAACTTCAAGGTCTACCATATTGTTATTATCCTAAACGTTTCAAAATACCGGAAGACGAAAATTGCCGGAAACTTCTTGGTATGTTGAAAGATGCAGAACCATTGAAATTGTCTACAGATTTTATTTCAAGAGCTTCTAGTTCATTTAGTTCTAATGATTTTGAACTTGCTGAAACTGTTTTATGACATAATTTTGAATATAATTGTAGTACTTTAATAACTTAAACTATCAAGCGATTGCGATCAAATATATTGATATAGCGAAAATGAAATATTGAAGATTGTTCAAAGATTGTTTTATTCCAGATAAGGAAATGGCAAGAGTGTCAAGATTCATCTTTTTCGACATCCCCTTCTCACAGACCCGGTGGGATTTTTTCAGCCAGTGGGGGTAAACACAACGGACCAAAAATCGACGGGGATTGATATTCCAATTTTTTAATGGCATTGGATTTGAATTCCATTGTTTTCGAGCCAGAAATTTCAGTGGTTTAGAAAAAATAGCTAAATAATTTGTACTGAGGATTTGCTTATCTGATTATTTCCAGCGGGGACAAAAATTAAAGTATAATTTTCCACTGGCGACGATATTTTGGCCAATTTTTCCAGTGGGAAGGGGTTCCAGTAGGTCTGTGAGAAGGGTGTGTTTTTTTGTGGTATCAAACATTAGATTTAAAGCCCAGAAGGAGCTAGAGAGGAATCTTCAAGCTTTCTCAAGCAAGAAAAATCCCTTTCGACATATTTCAAAACTTGTACAGTCCTATTGGTCTGACATATAGAACCTAAAAGTGTCGTACCTATAATCCTCTTGTATGTCAATGCTCTCTAAAGACACCAATTGAATACCACAAGTAATAATATAGCCCTTTCAACCACTCCGTTGATTATTTTATCTACAGCTGAGCAAGAACATTCAAATAAAGGCTCCGTTCCCAGTAAAATAGAGGTTTCCGTGCTGCAGTCTATACCAGTCTGTATGCGCCTAACCATGGTTATTCATGGTTTAACTTGCGGCAGCCGGTTCCTGGGAATGTCACGATGCTTGAATTTGAGAGTGATTCTTGTTATTGCTAGTGCTCCAAGGATATTCATCAGCCTTAGCTAGTAATTTGATTGTGTATTCATAATCAGTGCTACTAACGTTTGGTGGATAGAAAGCCTTTGCCCTTGCTTAGCTCTATGTCCTGGACACTCTATTTCATATTGATCAGTTAATTCCCGGGCACTCTATTTCATGAAAAACTAAAATAATGGAAATCCAATACCTTGTATTCTTGTATTCAACAAATATAATCTTTTTCAATGGTCTTCTAATCCAAAATCATTTTCTTTAATTGACTCGGTTATTTCTAGAGTTTCTATGTACCATCCCATCCCCGACCACCATCCCACCGAATTTCCTTTTACGTATATATTGACGGGTATTAACTACTTGTGGTATTGCTAGAAGTCGTTTGGGAAATACCCTTTTTCGTTATTATTATGCTTTAAAAATTGACAATGAAATCGTCATCACACTATTGTGTTACAACAGGGTTTGAACCCACACCGGTTATAGACCTTCAGATTTGAATGCACACGTACTAACTATTTGTGAGTTAAGGTAAAGCAAGCTAGCGTTATTTTCTAGGAAGTCTCGATCAATCAACCTTCAATTTAAGTAATGGGCTGTTTTCCACGTACTGACTAACTGACTACTTCAGGGTTTGAACCAGTACGGGGGGGGGGGGGTACTAGGGCAAGATATTCAACTTTTTAACTCCCACGAGTAGGTAGGTTAAAAACACCAAAATAACAGGGTAAGTAGAAAATTTGACATTTTTGGATTTTCAGTCTTCAGGGTCACTTTTTTCGCAAATTTCGAGTAGCGCTACGGAGCACCCCCGTTCGAAACATGATTGGTAAGATTACACTCTTGCTAAATGCGCTACTTAAAGATGACATTTCCATAATCATCTAACGCAAGTAATGTAATAATCAAACGAAAAGTATTTCCTTGCTGGGACCCCAGTGCAATGCAGAACGATTGGCTAACGATCTACCGTTGAGAAAATATCTTAAAAGATGTTATACCTATGTGTTCTGAAACATGAAAAATAGTATCAACCCTATTGGTATTTTTGTTTTCAACACCCGCTTGTAGGCAACGAGGGAAGGTTCAGGCTTCTAGGTTTTCTAGTTATAGGCTAATAATTCTTATTCTGTCGCTATCATGAATATGCTATTTTGATAGTTAATTTGACAAGAAATTTAATCATTTTATTGATGAAATGAAGGCTTTATCTTTTTTATCTTTTGAAGTGGTACCCTGGTGATACCATTATGACTAGATATCCTGTTGCTAGGGAAATGCATAGTGACCAAATCAAAAAATCAAGTCGAGCTTAATTTCCTAGTTTGTTTGAAGCAACACAGCTTGCTTAGAATGGTCGAATGATTAGTTTGCTTCAAGACTTTAACGAGTCAGGTAAGTCAACTAAAAATTGATTTTAATGAATTTTGACGAAATTCAATTTAAGTTTGTGTGGACTTTGTGTCACCCTGTTCTGTACTACTCCTCGCACAGGCGATTCTTTATTTTTTGAAAAATGTCTCTCCTGTAGGTACTAGTGAGCTCCTTCCATTAGAAATAAATAATGGTTGACAATCTGAATGATCAGCAAAATGTTGGTATTGATGAAAACAAATGTCGAGAATGGATGAAGATAGCCAGATCTGTTCAAGTGTGTCTCAAACAAAACTTAATTGATATTCTACACGATCCTGAGATAGATGGTCTTCCAAAGAATTCAAAGGACCGAGACGACATTCTAAACAAATATCGTCAAGTAAATGAAAATGAATTAAAAAAGATGATTATGTTTGGGCAATTAGATTTCATTTCAAAGGATGGACAATCTCAAATCAGGAGATTATGTATTCCAAATCTGGTTTACTTAATCAATCAGTTAACCAATATTGATAAGATAGATTCTGGTAGATTTGCTGGTCTTTCCAGTGCGTTGGAAATCCATCAAGATATTTATAAAGGTTCAATCACGTCCATGGAAGAAGAGAATTTCCAGAGCCTTTGGAAACGAATTCATGATGTATTGATTGTTCTTGGATACTCTGAGATGCCAGTTTTCCACTATCTGAAAGAGAAAGCATCGATTGATGAGATAGATACTGAACAAATTGAGGTTCTAGATGTACGTTGCAGATCTTTAAAGGCCCTGGATAACGATATCGAAATAAAACAAAGAGAAATGAGCTATTTGATGGACTTGGTCAAATCTTATAGTTTGAAGGAACAGCAAATTGACGAGATTTGTTCTGGTTTGGCTGCTTCACAATCTCGAGATTAAAGTGGTTCTGAAGGAGCCTCGTTTCACCAATATTGACGGAAATATTTTGAGTCATGAACTTTGGCGGATTATTCAGGTAGTCGATTTAAAGAGAGTGCCAGTTGTTAGAGATTTTATGTCTACATGCAATTCAAATAGAACAATTTTATAAAAACAAAATTCAATGTTTCTTATAAAAGCGTTGTGAATTCATAAAGTTTTGAATTTTGACTTTTTAGAAGATATATTTTATGAGAACAAGACGCTCAATTTTGGAAAAAAATTGAGAACAAATTAAGAATAATCCCAGCCTCAGATTTCAGAAATGCCTAAGAAAATGCCTCATTTAAGTCCCTAGATTTTATAAATCACAAAGTAATAAGAACAATCGAGGCTGAGCCAAAATTTACTGATTGTTAAAAAAAAGCCTAAGTCTAAAGAAAATATGTGCTATATGTCAAAAACTGTACTTTTTGTTGTAAAGATATTTTAAAGTAAGATTGAATGTGTATAATAGTAAATTTCAAAATTGATAAAGTTTTTTTTCAAAAATGCTTAAGGAATCGTCTTTCTTCTATAAAAATCTCTTGAAATTATATACAAACAATAAATCAACAAAAAAGTCAAAAAATAAAAATGGATAACTCTAAGAAAAAATCTAAAAAAGATTGTGGTACAAAAATTATCAAAACGCGAAATAAAATTGTCCATGCATTCTGAAAACTGTACTAGTAGTAGTATAAAAAATCTTTGTGTCGCACCAAATATAATAAAGTTTTTATAATAAAGTCCGCAATATACAAACAAAACATCAATATATGAAAATCCGCCGCAAAAAATATCTCAATAAAATACTTAATAATAAAAATCTCTTTGTTGTTTTAAAATAATATGTACAAAAAAAAGTGTAGCGTAAATAAGACGTTTTGCATCCGAAGTAACTGGGAACTTTTTCTCTCTTCTTTGAAGGGAATTAACGTTTGATGTTTGTCAAAAGAGTACCACTATAGTATATACCATCTACCACAACAGATATAACTAATGCATTTTCAGTTCTTTCCTTAATGTTCAAGTTCATTTCTGTCGGGTTAGTTGACAATTTAACAGCATTAGAACTACCGCGATAGTCGTTAGGTAGTCGATGATAAGGTTTTGTATGCTCTGAACTAAATCTTGTTTCTTTGGGTTCGAAATCTCGAGTGTTGATAAAAGGTCGGACGTGATTGTAAGGTAATCTTGGTGGACGCTCTTTGTCATGAATGGTTTTTGGAGGTTGGATGTAGCCTGGTTTGCCTCGATTAGCACGCATCATGTAATAACTCTTTTGTACACAATCGTCGCAGTGGCATTTTTCAGGATACGGCGCGTGTAAGTGGGCTGAGGACGAGTGTCGCCCTGACGTGACGACAGATTGTAAGTATTTTCTTTGTGTTGCGTAGTCTGGTCTCTGGTGGTGATATCTTGCTGCCAATTGCCGTTGGTTGTTATGTTCGGTTGCCATGGAAGTAAAAGACGTTCGATGGTGTTCAAAAGAAGGCGGTGGGTGGATGGGCGGTGTGCTATTCATTCTCCATGTTTCATCGTAAGGTGATTTTCGTTCTTCGTAGCGTTCTCTTTCTTTATCACTTTGAAATCTTTGTTGTTCTTCTTCTTCGTTGTCTGATTTTTCTCTTTCCTCACGATCTTCATTAGAAGGTGAAATAGACCTCTCTTTGTCATGTGTAATAGTGTCATTACGATCATCAGGGGTAGGGGATCGTTTAAATGTTGATGGTGGGCGCGATTTCTCATGATCGTCAATTCGTTCGTTGGCGGCCGCCCATACACTCTCTTCCTCTTCCTTTGATAGCATTCGTTCCGCCCTGATGCTTTCACCGCCCTCCTTTTCATATGACAGTCTTCGGCGTTTGACCAATCGGTCAATGGAGTAGATTTCGTCGACAGATTTTGAACGCTCCTCTTCCTATAAGAGCAAATTATTAAGAATATTTTTAGAGTTTGAGAAGAAAATGAGAATAGCCGAGTCTCAAAAAAAATTTACCGGTCCTTTTAAAAGAACATGGTATGTTAAGTGATAATGGTAGAAACTTTTGAGAATAAGAAAATTTCGCAAGAACTAAAAAGTTTACAGGAAGAAAACTTTTCCGAATCTACATTTTCTGGTAACAACAGTTGACGAAAAAATGGAAAAGTTTTACTAGGATGCAATTTCATCGTTAATAAGCGTATAAATTTTGGCATGAATGACCTTGGAGAAATATGCATAATCATAATTAGTGGTGTCAGCAAAATAAAAATCGTTTTGACCGTACATTTTTTTAGCGCAAAATATATGACTAGTAATTTAGGACAATCATTATTAATAAATTTAGAATAGTGGGCAGGGTATGGAAAATAAAGATCATTTAATTATCAGAAGCATAAATTGTACCAATGACCTTCATCCTTCCGAGCTATTTTTATCATTTTCTTTGTTTATAATGATTTGGTAAGCAAAAACAATTTTTTTTTGATGACTCAAGGTCACTCGGTTCGAGTAATGATGATGTTTTAATATATCACCCCTTCTAGAAAACCAATTAAGA
This sequence comes from Clytia hemisphaerica, assembly GCF_902728285.1. Classification (NCBI taxonomy): domain Eukaryota; kingdom Metazoa; phylum Cnidaria; class Hydrozoa; order Leptothecata; family Clytiidae; genus Clytia; species Clytia hemisphaerica. Next base: position 189,702 of record NW_027103599.1, read on the forward strand.
CTTATTTAGACTCTCTTTTAGTCCCGCTAAGGGTCCAAGGGTCAAAAGTCGGGCGGCACATACCCGTCAGCTCGCAACCCTAGTACCCCCCCCCCCCCCCCCGAGTTTAACTGGAATAATGCAGAATCCATAACGCGAAATCTTATCTCCAAAGACAAGACGGAAGAAAAAGTAAAACATCATCTTACCAATTGAGCCAGTTCGTTTTCATAACTTTTCCTCCGTTGAATCTCAGTACTTCTTGGCCGTTTCAAAACCGGTGGTGAAATCGAGGTCGATCGCTGAGCAACTGTATCTCTTGGCAACGGTTGTGATGATAAACGAAGCAAAGGATTTTCGGGGTGTTGCGCATAGTATTGTGGGAAAGCAGGATGCATTTCGTCGACACCACGTGTTTTCTGTTTTTCGTTCATGTAATAAAAATCCTCTTGTTTGATTGGTCGGATTTGAGGAGTCTGTTCTTTGATTGGTTTAGGACTATCCAATTGTTCACGGAGAAATTGCTCGTTGACGCGGACGCCTCTTTGATAACATTCGAAACGATACAAAAATCGTGCGAATCTGAAAATAAAAAAACAATAAAGTAAAACATCCCGATTAATTTCTGTGGACAAACCCAATAACTACAAAAAAATTAGAAATCCATTATTCTACTATTTACGCGAGATTATGAGATATCCCGAAAATTCTTCTAACAAAATTTACGTAAATACTTCGAAATGCATAACTTTAATAATATTTTTAAAACGTCGTCAGACCAACACTTAATTTGCAAAAATCTATCAAAGTTAAAATTAGATGTTGCTAGAGTATTAAAATGCCAAAATATAACACAAGGGTAAAGTGTAGCCAAGACAACTACATCTCATTAATTCTAATTTTGGAGACACAATATTTGACAATAATTTAACAGCTTGTAAATTCAAATTATACCCAGCTAAGTGCATTATTAGGCTTAAGATGCAAATGGTCACTTTCTTGAATGTGCAAAATTGTCAGCTGTAGATATTCTTGAGCAGGTAAAAAATCATTACAGACATAGTGTCCGTTCGACGGACCGAAGTGGGCTCACGGCAAGGTGAGCCTCATCAGTTCCGGTGTAATAATACAATAATTTATTCATTCATTCACAATTTATCGTGATGGTCGCAATCCTATAGAAAAGTTGAAACATTGAAAAAAGGCAAAATACTCACTGGTTTCGTAATGTATTAGCTGCACTGGTGATCGTCTTTGGCAAGTTCAATTCTCTGACTACAGCACTTAATTGACGTTTCTGGCAAACCTGAATAAGTTGAGTCAAAAATAAGAAGAATTATCAGACGGGTGTTGAAAACGAAGAATATTGCTTTGATCTAAATGTGTTTGTACAATGGAATCTCTTTAACCTCTATTTTTAACTCCAACCTCTTTAGATCGAATGCCTCCTTAACTTGAAAATTTTTATGGTCCCTTCAGTTAACAATGCCTTATAAACCTTACTTCATAACTCGAAATTTCCTTAACTCGAACAAATTTTGTGTTCATCGTGCGTGTTCGAATTATGGAGCCTCCGCTGTAATTTATATCAAATTCGTGTGAAATTCCTTTTTTTAGATTCGAAATTAAGTATTGGAGTTTTTAAAAGTCGAAGGTACTCGGGGAAAGTTAATTCGTTTCGAGCTTTGCCTGGCTGGGGACTGGCTATATAAGGGTTAACTGGAGAAACCAAACAACTTGTTCGAGTTAAAGTTCGAGGATTGCAGTGAGAGATGAATGAAATTATCGTGAGAGAGTTAAGTGGGCAGGTGTTCATTATCACAGAAAAATGAGTGTAAATAATGAGTCCAATTTATTACCATTGGATTGGAATGGCTTGGCTTAGAGATTCAACACCTGGGACAAGGGTTGGGCACAACAATACCATAGAGATAGTTAAGAGTATTACGAAATGCGTTACATTTTCTATTGAGTGCTATTAGTTTTAAAGCCAACTAGCGCAGTACTCATTTTAACAGATTTCCTGTTCAATCTTCTTTCTGTTTTTGATCAATTCTTAAAAAATCAATACCTTTTCGAAGCCACCATGTTTTTGAACCAATCGATATAGATCAACCAGATCTAATAATTTCTTTCCAACAATCGGAATTTTCTGTGTGATTTCAGTATCTCCTGAAAAAGAAAATTTATTTTTTTATTATATAAAAAGCAGCCGCACAGCTCATACTGACAAAGTAGAATTAAGAAAAAAATTTGTGCTCGTGCGGTTAGGTAGGGAAGCGGGAAAAGCCATTTTTTTGTTGATTGAAAACGCTGTGTAAGCTAATGGATACGCTTAAAAAGATGTAAGATTAGGATCTACTCTTCGACTCTTCGACCGCCTTTGAATGAATGGAGCTGAAATAAAAAAAATTAAAACTTTTACCTGTATTGACCATGAAAGCAATATAGTCGTCCAAAAACAAATGTCGATCCAATTCATTGTTCATCTCCTTCAGCTAAGAAAAGAAGATGACGAAAATTCGTTCAATTTCCTGACAGCCTGAATAGGGAAGCCTAAATTTCCAATTCTTATTAGGTTTTGAGACTTTACCACAATCAAGATTTGAGACTTGACCATAAGTAGGTTAAGAGAAAAATTTAGCAGAATGTTTTAAAAAATTAGCTGGATCTACGCGTAGTAAAAGGACCTTTTTGTTTGGGGAGTAATACACGAGACAAGATGAAATAAATTCTTTTACCTTCAAAAAAGTTTCGTGTACGATCAAACCTCTGGTTTTCTCATTCCTCTGTTGTTGTTGTTCTGCGTCATATCTCTCAATAAAATCCACTTGACTGTAACTACACCGTCTTACACGTGGTGCCGGTTGTGTTGGTGGAAGTGCTGATTCAGCATTCTCATGGTGATGATTCAGCATTTTTTGTTGTTGTTGATGGTGGTGGTTGAAATTTTCTTTATTTGTATTTGGAGATGATTGTTGTTGATGATTAAGATAGATTTTTGAATTGGGGCTGTGATTGTTATTATTGTTGTATACGTTGGAGATTTCATCAGTTTCAATTTGCTTCATACTTGTAATTCTTCTTCACGCTTGATTTTGTTGATCAATATTTTTTTTCTGAAAGAAGAAATTAAAGCTTATTAATTAAGTACAAGATTTATGAACCTTTTCACTTGATTCAACTTTGATACTAAAAAATCTAAAACTTAAAGTAGTCAAGTTTTGTTTTCATTTTCGTATGCGATAATTCCGATGAAAAATATGACAAACAAGCTTGTTTTTTCCTTGTGAGAACAATCGTATAAGAACAATTGGAGAATCATTTTTCAGACACGCTTAAGAACAAGGATAAGCTCAGACAAAAAAAATTAAGTTCTTATAAATATAGAAAAGTGAAAATATTCGAGAGGAAAAAACAACCTCACCCTATCCCATTGTAGACTCGTTAACTCTCTCTTTAAGTTAGCTCAATTTGAATATTGTCACATATGAAAAAATTACATTCAAAACAAACAAACAAACAAACAAACAAACAAACAAACAAACAAACAAAATATTCCCAGCTGGCACACAACGTTGTTTCAACGTTTATCTAACGTTCACAACCATTAACGTTAGGTGAACGTTGAAACAACGTTGTGTGCCAGCTTGGTTTGGAATTATTTCATAATTTCAAATTACTACCTTAAAATAATTCTGTAATACTGGTTCATACTATAATATCTACTGTTGAATGGATTTTTAGAGATTTTTGAGATTTTATTTAAAAACTAACATGTGCACTTTTATATCCAAATTTGTGAGTTTAAAACATTCATTAAATTTGATGTAAGGACTTATAATTCAAGGCGAGGTTTTTAATAATTTGAATAATTATTTTTGAAAGAAAATGCAATTTAATCAGTTTCCGTTTTCATTATGTAACTTGATAATGATAATAATATCAAATTATAGAGACAAAAAATATCCAAAAAAAATTGATTTAATATTGACTGAGTATTGAAAATTCACTACGATAGTAAGTTTTTGAATTCATATTTTATGTTTATTTTCGGAAAAATTTCCTATGATGTCATTTCGCTAAGAAAACTCTTTAAACAGCCACTTGACATAACTGATAAATAAATCGAAACCAAATTGGGCGTAAACAACTTGATTTGGTTTCACATTATTTTATCTTTTATGTCAAGTGTTTGTTCATCTAATTTTATAAAACAAATTTATGGAGAGGTCATTTTCTGTTAAATATTAAAAAAATATAATATTATTCTCGCGATAGCTAGACCGGGAACAATTCAACCCTAAAAGAAAAATTCAAAGCTAAAACAATGATGGCAATTGTCAGTTTGAAAACATTTCAATTGCAACCATTTATTTTTGTACACTCCTTCAAAATAAAAAGATTTTATTGAAAGTAAATAAGTATTTAAATGACGAGGATTTGATCGAAAAAATGAGAGCCAATGAGAAAATACAGTTTAAAAACAAATTAATGAAAAATATTTTGACAATGTCGAAATGACGTGGTCATCATTTACGCCAGGTTTTAACAAAACACTTCAAGCGTCAAGACGACCAGCAAATGAGGCAAGATAGTAACCAATCATCAATTATTTTCCGGAAAAATTCTCACATATTTTTTCTCCGTATCGTAACCTACAATATTGAACTTAAACTCGAATTCAACAAATTCTTAAAGTTAACAATTAAATTTACTTCGACAAGAAACTGAGAATTTTACCGCTACCACTTGCAATTGCTTACCAAAGTTTGAGAAGGGCTCTCTGATGTATATTGTTTGCTGTTCACAATACCTTTTTAAAGCTAATAATTAAATAGCATATGTAACTCATAATTATATCGAAGCTGCAGAAAACCTTCCAAAAAGTTCAATAATCCTCAGCAAAGTCTGTTAAAAAATAGGTTAGTCTTTAATTTTAATGGATTAATGAGGGTATTTCTATTATTCGAATATTAAAATCACCAGAGGTCCAAGCCAACATACCATTACAAGTTCTAGATTAAAAAAGTTCAAATAAACCGCACCCATGAAATTATCCTAAAAACATCTCTACACCAATTGTACCAATCAACCAAAAATATATAAATCAATTTCCTTTAACTAGCATATATAATAAATTTTAAATAATAAGTTTATTATTCAGCACAATTTCCCTGATGCCAACCCACCCCTAAAATACCATAAAACAATATAAGGAAACAATTATAAGTCAAAAATAAAGAGAAAAACGAAAAATAAAATTGCGAAAGAATATATGTTTGTAGGAAGTTTAACAACTACCTCAACGCCCAAACACGATAAAAGGTTCATAAAAATCCAGACCCACGTTTCTCCAACACGGTAGTGATAATACGGCTATAATTCTCTTAATTTTCGTCCGCCGGTAAAACGGCAATCAATGTGTGTGTCATTTTTCCATCATCATCATTGCAGTATCAATGCTTTTTTTGATAATTACCGGTCATTAAGTAAAGACAATACATCGTGAAATAAATTAACAGTTTTTGATCATTAATCAAAAGTTGAAGAGAGAGAAAAAAAAGATAAAGACAATCAAAAACGCAAGATATAATGATTGCGACTTTGTTGAATAACAATAGAATTGGTTAATGACCTGGCACTCTAAGAGACCCTGTAATTTATGTGCATACTTATGACGGCTCGTTACAAGTCAATTAGTGAGATTATCTTTTAAAAGAGTTGTTTGAAATATTTTGAGGAAAATGAGGGGCGAAATATTGGAACGCTAAAATCTACCTATGTGCAGTGTAGCACGTTGAGTAGGACTGTTAGACCTTATATCTGTTTTGGCCTGAAATAGGGGATAGGCGGACTGGGATATTTATGACAATAGACCTTATCGGAGTTTTTTATTTTTCTAAAAAAGCAATGCATTGTGGGATTGTTTCGAGTGTGTTACAATAGAAATCTCTTAGGAACTCCTCGAGGGAATTCTATTGTAATACACTCGAAACAATCCCACAATGCATCGCTTTTTTAGAAAAATCAAAAACTCCGATAAGGTCTATTTCGATTAAATCTGGAAACTATTATATCGTGTACTCTCTATTCAATGGAATAGTTCACAAGTATTGAAAGCCTAAAAATATTGCATCGTGTACATAACGATTACATATGCTCTACCGTGAAGGGGGGGGGGGGGGGAGAGAATATTTTCTGGGTCCTATCCTTCTTAACATCCCCTTCTCACAGACCAAGTAGAATTTTTTCAGCCAGTGGGGATCAAAATAACGGACTGAAAATCAATGGGGATTAATATTCCAATACCTTTTCTGGCTGGGGATTTAAATTCCTATGCTTTCAAATAGCAAAAATAGCATAAAATTCTGCAGCGAAGATGGTTTTATTTGATTATTTTCAGTGAAGACGGAGGATAGAGGATAATTTTCCACCGGGACGATATTTTGGACAATTTACCAATGGGGAGGGGTCCCAGTGGGTCTGTAAGATTAGAGTTATCTAAAGTTAGGATTCTATTGTCCCAGGGAACCTGCCTGTGTGTCGTTCTTCCGAAGAGACAAAGTAAAAAACGTTTCTCAAAACAAAGAGTCCATCTTAAAACAGTTTACAAATACTAACTCCTTCCAATCCTGAACACTTCTTGAAAATACAATCTTTAAAACCAATACACATTGCCGGGCGGGCATTTTTTTGTCCATTTTACCACCCTAAAACCGTCCCAGTCTTTTTTGCACCTAAAGACAATAGAAAAAAGTGTAAAATAAGGATTGGATCGAGTTTAGCGTGGTAAATTAAATGATAAAGTGTCACGCGCCTGACTGCAATCAAAGTCAAATCATACTGAATATAACTCTTATGTCTTTCCATTCATTTGAGATCGAAATTCTAAATCAGGACAGTCGATAACACCTCATCATCATTTATCAACCACTCCAAAATACACTTTCCAAAAAAGGTATACACTCTCCAGACACCTCTGAAAGCTGACTAATAGTCTTTCGATTGCTTCAATTTTATACCAGTCAGAAGGAAAGCGGATATAACCCCTGATTTGATAATTGTTTTGTAGAGAATCGTTAAATTCTTTTTGTTTCCTGCGGGAAATTACTTCATCCCGATTAATAAAATCTGTGCCAAAAAACTTTCAATGGAACATGCCTCTACTCTTTTGAATATCACGTCATCAAACAATATATTTATTGTTAAATTCAACCAATGAAACAATGCCTTTTGTTAATTTTAACCAATAAAATTGAAGGAATATATAAACTCCAGAATCAGTTTTTTTCTAAAGATTTACGTCGTTTTTCGTTAACGAAACTTTGGTTTAAAATGATGGGGTAATATTTCACTAATATCAAAAGGTCAACCTAAAGTAAACTCATTAACTGGATAGAGCCATTACAACGGCACCCATTACGAGAGTTCTTCGTAACAAAAATTACGAAATTATTTTTGTAATATTTCTATCACGCTATTATGGTTCAATTATGATTTCAAATTTAGTCCTAATTTAATTTCAAGGGGTCACAAAATTTAATTACGTAATTGATTGATCAAACGATTTTCAATACATTTTTTTGATTGGCTAACAGTATTGCTAATTTCCTAGCCTTTTCCTTATTTCTCATCCTGATAAATTCTAATCAAGATTTTTATTAATTAAATTAAATGAAAAATCTTGACCTTATTAATGATTGCAACTGAATCAGGAAGTTGGTTAGGATTTTTCTCCTAAGAGGGTATATATCTATGTAATTAAATTTTTTTGCGTGAAATAAAGCTCCTTTAAATGTGAAAATAACCTAAAATTAATAGTTTCATTTATTTTCCTGGGTTTAAGCCTTTGGATATGATCAAAATTTATGGCAACTCAACATTTAGTAAATTTAGTAAATTTAGTAGGAAGAATTAGCGAATAAAAGTTTTCCTGTTTCTTACAAAAAATAAGAGTGCATTAAATACGGAAAAATTTGAACATCCGTTTTATGATGGACAATAAAAACCATTGCAACATGTTTTCCTCGTTAACAAGAAATATATATCTAGTGAAATTTTATGCGTGTGAAGTAATTATGTGGCTGTGGGTTACACATAACGGAATGCCGGAACGGCGCGTGGAGTAGAAATCCGACATGACGTCAATTTTTTGTCGTCGTTGTTGGAAAATCCAACGCGTCGTTAGGGTTGAGGGCGTAGACGTGTTATACCTCAATTGTGTAAACGATTTCGTTCCAAGATTTTTTTGATAATTATTTTATTGTCACAATGGAAAAAGGATTAATTATAATTTCCTTTTATTTATTACATTAAACACTTTCTTGGCAGATACATAGGATGTAGGTACATATAATATGACTTTGACTGACTAGTTAGCAATGAGTCATTTGGAAGAACTCTTTCCAACTTTTTAAAACTTTCAAAAACTGATGTTAATCCTATATTTGTAAAATTCTAAACTTGAATGAGTTTCAGCCAGTATTGCACTGGAATCTGCCAATTGGACCAACCGCTTTTATCTTTTTCGTAAATAGAAACAATAGAACCCAGTCATTTTCGTTTTCGTTTTTAAGTAAAAGGCAACGTTTTTGATTATTTTTGCTGAATAAGCAAATTACTACAATCACCAGATCCCTTTGGAGCAGAACATGGTGAGAGCAGAATGAATGATTTATTAAGTGCCGAAACAAGGCCGTTTACCAATTTGAATCGCAGGATCTGTGACTTTATCATCAAAGTAAACCAATATTAAACATACATAATTGCAACGTCACCACAATGGCAAATGAAAAGTTGATTACATATTTGACGCACAACAACAATTGTGACTGCGATAGAAAATTCTCTGCTCAATCTTATCCTCGCGACCAATTTTACACTTCTATAAAAGTGTCAAATTATGTAAAATCCATTTGAAAATATTATCAAAAAATATCAACGTCAACACACCATCAAAATAAATCTTTGATTTAAGTCATAGAAGAAAGCGACACCTTAATTGATTGCAAAAGAGATTTATTGGCATCTTTTTAATTGGAGCTTGATGGGGGGATTTTGATGAATGCTTTTTTTTCAGTGACACAGCTTGAGCTAAGATCAACCGCAGTCAAATGATACCTTTTTTTAAAAAGAGGAAATTGTCGATAATATCTTCCAGTGAGTGATTATGTCTGAAAATTGACCTTTTGGTATAAAATGCGATATAAAATGAGCAAAGTCCGAGAAGCTAGATGCACCAAATCACAACATCAGCTTTTCACTAGGCTACATCACAGATTTTTAAAGCCCGAAGAGCTAGATATTGTGCTTTAAGCTCTTCCAAGCAAAAAATAAAGTGAATATCGGAAAAAATATTACTGCTATTGTTTTCGAAAGCCCGCGAAGCTTCTGTTTGGTCAAGCGCTGAAATTCTATTGACCTAGGTATGATTTCCTACCTAATACGACACACTTTTCAGCAAAAGTACGACATCTAGCCCGTCGGGCTTTATAAATCTCTACATCATATCTTCTCGTTCAGGACTTAAAACTACTTACCTTCGGTAAAAGTAAGTAAGTTTGTAGTCTGAATCGCAGACCTCTATAGATATAGTTCCTATAAGAAACCTTTTTCGCTAGAAGATGAGCAGAAGCCTAGTAAGTTTGCTACCGCTGTCGAGGGCGAACCGTGGGCTTCCTTTTCTCGATCACAAATACTGTATGCAGCAAAGGAGAGCATAGGAAATTACAGAGAAAATGTCAAACGCGAGAACAGTTAAACAATTCTTGGAAAAAGAACTCCACCCTACCGCAACGAAAGTGAAACTTTTTGATGGGAAACTTATTGAGAATATAGAATTTTCAATAGCTGAAATTTTTTGGCATCAAAAATAACTTTCGGGAGCCACAAGATGACAGGTGTGACCAAAATGTTTTACCATAAATTGGGAGAGAAAAAAATGTCAAAAATGATGAACAGAGAAAGTGTAAATCAAAATTCAGTTGCCAAAAAAATGTTTCGCTGCTGCAAAATGTTTATGCAACTTTGCATGTTTCATAAATAAATATTAAACATGCAAAAGAGAGATTAGATGAGAAAACATTTTCCAGTAAATTCATAATATCTAACGAAATTACACACGAGGAAATGTTGCAAGGAAACTGGTAAAGAGTGTGTTAAGATTATTCTACGGACGCATGCGCATGAGTCATCCTTGGAAAAGATACGAAGAAGAGAGAAGAGTAAGTTTGTAGAGCACGGCGAAGTAACTCGATCATGATACAAAGCTACAAAGCAGGCTTTTGTCAACAAAAGGGTTTCGTGACGGTACTGGCTCAAACAACACCAGAAAAAGTATGAAACAATTATAAAAGATTTTCAAAGTAGATTATACTAGACGGTTCCCGTCGTCGCAAACGCCGGTTTAGCTTGCGCATCAAAAGCCCTTGGGATGATAAAGATAGTATTGCTGATGCTCTCTAACTTTATTTCTAAGGGGAATTCGAATTAGTTTTCATCAACCACAGGAGTATGTCAAATGTATCATCAGTGCATAAGAATGGAAAATAAAATAATGCTGTATGAACGAATTTAAGGGCAAAATGACGGGCTTTAAAAGACCAAATAATAAATACTTTGATTTCAAAACAATCATGGACATATCCAAACTTACGGGACAACATTTCATATCCACTTCTCGCGCGGAAGACCTTTTTTATGTTTTGAGACGTCATTTGGGCCCTAAATGACGTCATCGAAAGGTCAATAAATTGTTTACTTTACTGAAATCAATTTGTCATTTATGCGAAAGATTCTCTCGATGATTTCCGATCCAATGAGGGGTCAACCATTGCTTAATTCTTTCTCAAACTTGAGATATTGAATTTTTCAGGTTTTAATGACGTCATCGGACCCAAAATGCCTCAATTTGAATACATTTATTTTCGAAAATCTCTATATACCCACTGTTACCCCTACTATCTTATTCCCCATAGAATTTCAGATCCAATGAGGGGTCAACCATCTCCTAACTCCTTTCCAATCTCGAGATATCGCATTTTCCTGTTTTGATGACGTCATCAAGTGAAAACGCCTAAAAATTCAGCCAAATTTCAAAGTCACACTCAAGCCTCATAGCCCCAACTTATTCCCCATAGAATTCTCGATCCAATGAGAAGTCAACGACCTCTCAACTCATTCTCAAAATCGAGATATGGCACTTTGAAGTTTTTCCAAAATCTGTGACGTCATTTGGTCCCTTTACCCCTAATTTTGTCAACGGTCAATTCGCGAATTTTGGAATTTTTGCGTTCAACAGGTACATTGTGCCCCAAGGGTCCCCAAAAAACCAAAAAACGTCAATTATTTCCACGGGAATGTGGGTTTTAAAATTTGCAAAAGATTTACACTGCAACGACTTCTCCCCCAAAACGCTACAACAGATGGGTAATACTAAAATACGCAATCAGCCACAACCAGCCACAATCAGCCACAACCAGCCACAACCACCCAGAAAAAGGTACAATCAGCCACAACCAGCCACAAGCACCCAGAAAAAGGTACAACCAGCCACAACCAGCCACAACCACCCAGAAAAAGGTACAACCACCCAGGAAAAAGGTACAAACAGCAACAACCACCCAGAAAAAGATACAACCACCCAGGAAAAAAGGTACAACCACCCAGGAAAAAAAGTACAACCACCCACAACCAGCCACAACCACCCAGAAAAAGGTACAACCACCCAGGAAAAAGGTACAACCAGCCACAACCACCCAGAAAAAGATACAACCACCCACGAAAAAAGGTACAACCACCCACAACCAGCCACAACCACCCAGAAAAAGGTACAACCGGCCAGAAAAAAGGTACAACCACCCACAACCAGCCACAACCAGCCAGAAAAAGGTACAACCAGCCAGAAAAAAGGTACAACCACCCACAACCAGCCACAACCACCCAGAAAAAGGTACAACCAGCCCAGAAAAAGGAACAACCAAGCCAGAAAAAGGTACACCCACCCGAAAAAAAACCACCCACAACCACCCAGAAAAAGGTACAACCAGCCAGAAAAATAGTACAACCACCCAGGAAGAAAGGTACAACCAGCCACAACCAGCCAGAAAAAGGTACAACCAGCCAGAAAAAAGGTACAACCACCCACAACCAGCCACAACCACCCAGAAAAAGGTACAACCAGCCAGGAAAAAGGAAAAACCACCCAGAAAAAGGTACAACCAGCCAGAATAAAGGTACAACCACCCAGGAAAAAGGAAAAACCACCCACAACCACCCAGAAAAAGGTACAACCAGCCAGAAAAATAGTACAACCACCCAGGAAGAAAGGTACAACCAGCCACAACCACCCAGAAAAAGGTACAACCACCCAGAAAAAAGGTACAACCACCCACAACCACCCACAACCAGCCAGAAAAAGGTACAACCAGCCAGAAAAAAGGTACAACCACCCACAACCAGTCAGGAAAAAAGGTACAACCAGCCACAACCCAAATTTAAAGACTTATACTGCAACATTTTTCAAATCAACTCTTTTCCTTGATACTTTAATCGTAAAAATTTTAGCGAGACTAATTTTAGCGTTTTAGCGTATTTTCGCTAAAATAAATCTCGCTAAAACACGCCGAATCGACAGATCGCTAAAATTTATCCGTGCGAAATTTCTGGTTATATTGCCTTGATACATTTTCATCAATAGGAAGGGTTTCAGTGGAAAGAAATGCTAGAAAACGAATTCAGTCAATAATGTAATACAAGTAATCGCTAATATTTATCCACGCGAAATTTTTTGAAATCATCATTCGCTAAAATAAATCCAAAAAAAATCAAGATTTTCCTGACTCGCTAATATACGCTAAAATTAGTCTCGCTAAAATTTATACGATTAAAGTATTTGATTTCAAAGGTTGAGAAAGTTCCATATTCAGCCCTCACAGATTTCATCTCAAATTTCTTTACTGTTTTGTTAAGACACCAGGCATATGACTGGCTCATTCTAAATAATTTGTACATACCCCTTTGCCCTAAAGGTTGGTGCATGTTAGTAGACTTGGGTGTTGATTGTGAGAAGTTGTTGGTTTTGTTTGACTTTGTTTCTGGTCAACTCCAGACTAGAAAGCTCGTCCAAGAGACTTCCCTCCTGCTGAAGTTGACCTTCTGTCTTTCCTTATTAATGGTGGACGTAAGTCTCTCTCTCTTTAGGTTTTGTTGTCCTGCATGTTTTGTTACAACCCCCTATCCCCCTAAAATTTTTTGTCCTTTTGCTTTCTTCTGTTAACCTATTGTTTTTTGTTAAGCCTTTATTTAACAATCAAGGTTATGTCAAAGTTAATTCAAGTTATCAATTTCATCATTTTTTAAATTCGAAAAAGAAGGTGAAAAATGAACATGAAAAAATTTAAGATTTTTCCTACTTGATCAAAGACTGTACCTTCTGAAACTTTGAACCTCGCTGATTTCAAATATGTTTTCAGATTGTTTATACCTCTCTGGGATCAGAAGCCATTTTTTGAAGAACCCAGAAGCCATTTTTGCTCAATGAAGGATATGAAAAACCTGAAGAAAAAAAAACACTTTTGAACGAGCTCAGTTCTTCTCAACGAGGTATTACTTGTAGTTGTATTTTTCCCTTCAAGAAAAATGTATTGAAGTTTGCAAACTGTCAATTTTTCGAAAAAGACTTTAGTTCAAATATTAAGGGAAGTAATTTTTCCTGGGTGGTTTTACTTTTTTCTGGCTGGTTGTACCTTTTTTCCTGGGTGGTTGTACCTTTTTTTCTGGCTGGTTGGTTGTACTTTCTTTCTGGGTGATTGTGGCTGGTTGTGGCTGATTGTGGCTGGTTGCGTATTTTAGTATTACCCATAACAGATTACCTATATCCGTATACTCTTACGGCTATGCAAAGCCCGTGACAGATGGAGATGTATCTTAATGCTGGGCTAGCGTTACAGAAATTTTTCATAAACTCAATTAGTATAGTAACAGCCAATTCGATTGACTTCAAAATATGCCATTTTTGCCCTGATTGCCAATTACTTTGCATTCAATTGACAAAAATTTGGCAAATGTGGCAAAATTTCAGTGCCATAAATGCCAAATAAAAAAGATGTGGTGAATCTGGCATTCTTGGCATTTTTGGAACTTACCTCCGTACGTCTGCATACAAAACACTGTTCCCACGAGACCAATCGAATTGGCTGTAAGATTAGAATTTCAATATTAAAATCCTTCCGTAAAAAGTTGTTAAATTTTCCATCTTTTTCTACAATGCCAGCTTCGTTGCTCTTTCTTTTGGCCAAAATTTTCCCACTTAATCTTTTATATTTCAGTGTTGAAACGTCTCTCAATTGGGGACAACGTCGACGGAAGACGAAAGCATATTTTCTTCGGGATACGTCTCTCAACGGGAACGTATCCCGATAAAGGATCTTCTTGAGATAGGTTTGGTTGAGTTTCATGTAAGAAAAAACCATGAACATATAAACGACTGGACATCCATCTCCTTTGTATTTTTGAAGATAACACTGCTAGCTTCGTTGCCGTCTCGTTAAAATCATCAAATGAAACAATAAATTCTGATGGTATACCTCTTGGGAATACCTTGCTAACAACGTCAAAATTTCGACAAAAGTCTTTGTTGTTCTATTTTTCTCAAGTCTTTTATCTATATCATAACAAAGATAACAGAGGCAAAATCATCGTCAGCTTGTCAAAACTCCGACTAATATTTCCAAATTTTGACTTAAAAGTGTCTAATAATTTTAGAGAGTGTCACATTCTAATTTCGATATTCTTATGACATAGGCACTCAACTTTGGCAAGCTATTTTTTTCAAGTCATGAAAAAAATTATTGGAGTGACAAAAGGGATTCAAAAGTATACACGCAGTTGAAATTCTGCATTTCAGAGTTGAAAATGTTGATAAAATATATTGCAAACTCGTGAAAAAATTTGAAAATAATCTTTTTGTGCATTAGGAGTAATGTTCAAGCTCTATCAATCATTTTACCTAAACAATTCAAAGAATAAAATTACGACGGAATATTGTCGGGTTTTTTATAGCAATTTTGAAATACAGGCGGCAACGAAGCTCGCTTCAAAGAGACAATAAAAGATAGATGTCCTGTCGTTTATATGTTCATGAAAAAACTAAGCGTACATTGCTTTAAGACTCATTTTGATATGGTTTGCAACTATTTAAGATTTTCAATTTGAATGCAGCAAAATGTAGTTTGTCACTGGCGGACATAAAAGTCGAAATCTCAATCGAACAATATCAAATTCATTCGATTATGTTTTTTTTATACGACAGAGGATGAAACTTAAAGTAGTGTTCTATTTGGAAATTCGAAATAAATTTATAAGGCTTGTTATATCATAGTTGAAGTAATGAAAATTATTGTTTCAATACTGGCAGTTTCATGTTTTTTACAAACAATCCTCAGTTGAAAATAAATTTTTTTAAAACTAGAGTTCCGTTACTCTTACAAAAAATAACATTGCAGGGTCTTCGTCAAAAATTGACGTCATAAGGCTTGTTATAAAGATGATGTGAAACAGGGATATTTGTTGAAAACCGAAATTTTTTCTCAAGGGATACATTCATTAAACTCTGTCCTAGCTCGAATTTTCTATCCAAATAGTCACAAACCATCGAATAAGAAAGTAGGTTTGTTCTCTATCCCTGAATACATTAGACTAGAGTCTTCTTTTGGCTGAACTTTGCTTTTTGATAATTTTTTATGACGCCGAGTCCAGTGAAGTAGACTAGGAGCGTTTGGCAAGATCACCATTTTGAGAGAAAATGTTAAAAATCTAAATAAAAAAAGCCACTTGAAGTTGCCGAAAATGCAAATTCCGTCTTTAACAATCTTCATTTTAGAGTTAATATATAAGTAGCTTCGTCATTCGCTCATCTAAATTCTATGCAAGATAAAGTGGGAGAATACACCTTTTCGACCGTAGCCGCCAATTGCTGCGCAAACATTTTTTATCCGTTTTCCCACCCTAAAATCGTCCCAATCTTTTTTTCGCGCCTAAAGACAATAGAAAAAAGTGTAAAAATGGATTGGATCGAGTTTAGAGTGGTAAATCAAATAATAAAGTAGCACGCACCTGACCGCGCGACTACTGTCGAAAAGGTGTATACAAGAAATAATCTACAAGTAACGGATGCGTTTTGAAGCGTGCCAAAAAATGATATCCGATACTTCCAGTGACGTGTAACACCAAGTGAGATGCGTAATGGGCTATAAATTGAACTTAAGATACAACCTCCCCCGTGTATCACATCACTTTATTAACGTACTGATGGACGCGAGAGAATACTATCTAGCACTATCAGTGAGCATTAAAAAGCCAATAATACGCAGGGAACGAAGAAGACTAGAATCAACTTATGACTGAACTGTGCTTTCTGATGAATATGACGGCGCTGAGTCCATTGATGTAGACTAAAGGATATCACCACCTTGAATTTTTTCACTTTCGTTTTTAAAAATTATAAGAAAACAACAAATCGATAAAGTATATTCTAAAACCCCATCAAAGTTTTTGAAACTATAATAAAAGCATATATTGAATGCTCACATTTATTATATTGTTTCTCATTAATGTAACACACTCTACCTAAAAAGTATCGAGCACTCTGCAGAGAATCAGATGTGAGTACCTCAAAAATTTGAAAAATGGTCTATTGGTCCTTGTTTTCTGTTTGTTTTTTCGCCAAAAAGGGACTGGATCTAGTGGCATGTATTTGTACTACCTCAAAAAAAAAATGGTGTCTGCCAAATACGCTGGGTCACTTATCAGCGCCATTCAGTCTATCAAAAAGCTTTAAGTGGACCCCGGGCTACGAACAAGGTAGCTAAAGATATGTCTTTTCGAAGAAAGTTAAGTTCGATTAAAAAAAAAATAAACCAAAAATTCTTATTTTGTCAGCTGAAATGTGTTTCGTACATTTTCTTCCGCGAACCATCATTACAGCAGCATATTATTTTTCTTTTAAGTATTTAGCCTTGTTTTGGGTAATAAAACACAATAAGGAATCATAAGATCCATGACTACCCATAAACACAGGACAGTAAAAATTGACGAATTTATCTGATGAAAATTAACACTTTATAACCAGGGAACGAAGATTTTTCCAATCATTATTTTTGATGGGAAGATTTCAGGATACGTGTCAGGGTAATTACGTGGGGCAATTCATTATGTTTTAAATATGAATGATATTTATTCAGATAAATGACCATTTTAAAGGAAATGATTATGCGTAAAATTTTCTTTAAGGCTGAACTAAGCACTTAATTTTATTAATGGGCGTTACCCAGAGATGTTAAAGTCCATTTGCTTTAAGTATCCACTAACACCCTTGCGTCGAAGGTTATAGCCTCTAGAAGGTAGGTCGTTGGAGTCGGTACTTACAAGTAAGGTTGGTAAGGTTGAAAAAGTATCACTGGGCAAAATAAGAGATTTCCAATCCTGGAATTATCTTGAAAATATAATATTAGAGTCAAAAACCTTTAAAACTATGCTATATTCAATTGGATGGCATTTTATGGTATTTAGAAGATGCAAAAATGGGAAATTTCCTTCGTTTGCCAAACTGGAGACAAATTTCCAAAAAAACTTAAGATATTAATAAGATATTACTTTTCATTATTGACTTTTCTTCGTCAAGAGCAATTCAAAATGTGCGGACTGTCAATTTTTGGAACCGACTTTAGTTGAAAAAAATGAAAATTGGGATTCTTCAATCTTCGATCTCAATTAAATAGAGATGGTAAATTAACTAGAGATGGTAGAACTTTTGAAAAGAAAAAGATTTATCGGGTTTGTAAAAAAGTATTTTTTTAGTAAGTTTTTGATATTGTCGGATTTGAGATGAGAATTTCTTGAGGCTTCCTTTTACATTGATTGATGAGATCGGTTCAGTGAATCAAAAGACTTTCCCGAGATAAAAAATATATATTAAAAACAGTGAACAAATTTTTGAATGTGCAATTTTAACAATTTTATTAAGGGTAATGAAATAGTATTTCTGAACTTTTTAGGGGGCAAATATTGGTTCTCTAATACCATTTACATTAAAAAATAATCAAAACAAAGACGCAAAAAAAGAATCAGGGTGTCAGTATTGATATAGTGGCATGTTCGGAGTTTGATTTAAAATTTGTTGCTTCTTTGAGTTTTTTGATATTTATGAAAATCATCATCTCTTTATTAGCATTTAGTTGCACTGGAAACCTAAAAATATTTTAACTATTTTACAGTTACCCAATAAATAAAAATTCATATTCGTGCGTGCAATTTCACTGTTTTAAAAATCGAAAAGAAGATTGAACTTTGAAATTTTGAGTACTAGGACAACGAAACTTTTAATTTCTAACATTCTTTACAAACAGAAAGTTAAATATAAGAAATTTTCGTCCTTTAGCTCACTTTATCTGCACCTGTTGTATCTTCTACGCACTATGTCACTTAAAAAATTTAAGTTTCTCGCAGCTCGCAGCAGGTCCTTTTCGTTTATTTAACTTATAGATCAACAATACCCTGAAGAACTGGAAAAAAGTGGAGATAGACTTGACCTTCATTTTTCCATCCAAAATAATCTTTCCAATGAAGAATTATCGAAGTGCGGACTATATTTTTAAAAGCAGAAATAACATTACTAAGATTTATTTTTTATTGCAGAATTCTTCTGAGACCCGCCTGGAAGTGTTCGTCTATGGTTTGGCCTTTCAATATTTTTACTTTAGAGACTTCAGATATTTCACTAATAACTTTAAATTTTTCTCCATCCAGCTGTATTCTTTTGAAACCCTAAAAAACTCAGAAGAACTGACCTTCGAAAAACAACTGCCTAACTTATAAAGTTTGGATTTCAAATATATATTGGAAGAGATTAGTAACCTCCAAGCTTTCTTTCCAGCGTTTGTTGGTTGCACATTTGATTCACCGATAACAAATCTCAAAAAAAACTAAAATGAAACTCACACTATTCTTGCGAAGGTCACATGAAAAATCCAAAATGGTACCAAATTATATCTTCATTAAAGAGAGAGGACAATTTGATCAAAAAACCTTTATTTTTTCCACATCATTGGCACAGACTTAAATCACATTATAAACCCACAATTAATGATCAAAATTCATCAAAAGAAGATCATTTAAAATTCGTGCCCAGGTCTCAACGTGGTATGGTATCCAACCAAAAAAAGCAAGAAAATATAACTATGATATTATTCTGTAATAATACATCAAATAATAATCCTACATGATTTTCTTCCATAATCTGATTGGTGGAAAAACACACAAATTCTGATTGGTTCAAGCAAAATAATGATTACGTCATTTCAAAATGGACAACCGGGGATTGAGAAAACTCAAAAGCCTGGGTAAAAAGGAGGCCATTAAGAAAAGATAAAAGTTTTCTATCAAGCTGATTACAATTATAAACAATAGTTACAATCATCATTAAATATATTGAGACAAAAACTAAATATTTCTTTTTAACGAAAAGTATAACATATTGTTACTTTTGGAGTTTAAAATTTGTCTAAGTGAGACAAAAATGGCAAAACAGCGTTGCTAAGGAGTTCATTGGATACCATTAGTAACCATTAAATATTATTTCATAATTATGTTAAAATTGTAAACAAACTTCATAACGGAAATGGAAATGGCTGACAAAAATTATTTATATTTTCTCAGGTGGCTTATTATATTTGTGTGTGGCTTTGGCTAACCAAAATACCTACAGCGAAGCGTGTTGATGTTCGCATATTTAAAATTGCATAACTCTTGCAGAATAAACTTTAAAAAAAGTCACTGTCCCTTTTGGTAAGATAAACAGATTTTCCTCAGCTTTAATTTTTCGCAATTTTTCGTAATTTTCTGGTAAAATTTAAAAGTTTTCTTTCAATAATTCACTACACAACTTAAAGTTTCGTGTTTCTGCACTTGTTCAAATGTACAAGAGAAATGATCTTGTATGTGAAAAAATTGTTTAGAAAAATGATATTCTGGTAATTTTCTGGTATAAATTCAACTACGGTATCAATTTTATTTTCTTTAAATTGGAGCGTCTTCAAAAGGAATTGGTCATTCAAATTATTAGGGAAAAGGAAAAGCATGAATCAACTGTCAGAAATCAATGCTCAGAATGTGGCTATATGTTATTCTCGTTCCTCCATGTTCCTCTTAGACTACTTTTTTACAAAATATTTGAAATTTATTGAATTTAATCTTCATATGACAAAGCAGGAAAAATATCTGTGGCTTTAAATATTGCTTACAAAGAAAAAATAATTAATTATCATTTTAATTGCAAAATCAATCAATTTCTTTCTATTGAATAAAGGTTTATAATTAGGAACAAACACCAAACTTGATGAATTTCACTGGTAAAAAACTTTACTTTCAGAACAATCAAATGACAATGCAAAAATTTTGAACCATAAACAATATCGAGCTGCAAAGACATTAGCAAGGCAGACAATGCATCTTTCGACATTACATAGCTCCTATTTAATAAAAGGGAGTAATTAAATGATTTTAGATATTTGGTCTCTGCAATTATTATTTTCTATGGTCTACTATGAGGGGGGGGGGAAGTGCCTACTTCGCAACATTAAAAAAGAACGACAAAGTGGCAAAGAACAACAAATTTCATATTTCGCCGTCCACAACTCCGACCGAAAATGACTTCACCACCCATACGTATCCATTCTTCTTTGTGTTTTGCGAATACATGTTTTTTAATAAGAACATCCAGAATTTCTGAAGCCTTCGGATGTTCTTAACTTTAAGAGTTTTAAGCCTAAAAATGTTCTTAACATGTTCTTATTTTGACCATTTTGTGAGTATTTTTGACCATTTTCATAAGAAATAGGGTGTTTCTGAGTTCACAAAGCCTTAAAACGTTCTTAACTTGTCCTTAACATTTTGACCATCGAAGCCTTATATTTCCAAATTCAAGATGATTATTCGAATCTCCAAAAGATTGGTTTCTAAAATATGGCGAGATGATCTGAAAGTTTTGTTCAGCACCAGGCTAAAGATCTCAATGGGCTCTCCCGTTCATGGTAGGGTGGAGGGATTTCTTCTTTCAATGATCTACAATCAAAATTTGAGAAAAAAGGGAAATTCCTACGAAATCTTAAGACCACAAACAATTCAGAGGCGCTCTAACTTAGGTTAGAAGGTTAGAGTTTTATCTCAAAAACTTAGGATCTGAGGATCCAAAATGGTCCAATAGGCCTCGGAATATAGCCTGGTCTATAAACCCCTCCCGAATTGAAATACTCGAATAAATTTATCAACTAGCCCAAAAGCGACTTTCTCGCCCGAACTCCAAATTTCGAAAATCGAAAAAATAAGCTAAATTCTCAATAAATTTTGACCATGATTGTATCCCTGGACATTTCCATTTTTCATTCCCTGGGCGTTTTTCGACCCTGGAAAAGCATCAAATCGGCCCCGTACGGTTTTGTTTGTTTTACATGTTTTTTTATAAGAACATCCAGAATTTTTGAAGTTTTAGGATGGTCTTAACTTTTTTGAGTTTTATGCCTAAAAATATTCTTAACATGTTGCCAATTCCACCATTTTGTGAGCATTGTTGTCCATTTTCTTAAGAAATCGGATGTTTTAGAGTCTACAGAGCCTTAGAATGTTCTTAACTTGTTCTTAACATTTTGACCATCAAAGCCTTATGTTCTTATAAAAAAACGTGTAGATAAATTACCTCTTTTGAACATTTTGAAATGACTAATTTTTTTAATTTTCACGAAACAGGTCATTCCGTTGATTTTTTGGACCCTATCTGTTGTAGTCACTAAACCCCTGCTTCAAATGACTTCAATTGATATTTTTCTTTAAAATTAATTTGGTAATTTTAAACCAATCAAAAGTGGCATATAAGATATTTATTATTAATCATGTACTGAGAAAAAAATTAAACCACCCACCTCTTTAGCACACTGTGTAATTAAGTCACGACATTAAGGATAATAAATTAAAGGCTTAATGACATATTAATTCTCAATTTAGCGCGAATATTATCAAGACAGATTGACGCTTATAATTCAAATGAGTAATATATATTTTTTAAAATTGCGTAAAATCTTAAAATTTTGTACATTTCAGCATAAAAAAACGAAAAAATTATCGGGAAATAATATTTTTTTCCGTAGCGGCCAAGGACAGAATAATTATTATTGTTAACGTACCATTGAAGTCCTTGAAGACGGAGGCGTTTTGTCATCAAGCATTATAAGTTCAATTGAGCTGATTTATAGAGGAACACCAAAAGCTTATTGACATTCATCTTATGTTCATAACGTCCAAATATTTTGCAAAAACGTCAAATATTTTGTTCATAGTACTAGACGTTTTTTTTATAAGGACATCCAAAATTTTTGAAACCTTCGGATGTTCTTAACTTTTTGGGTTTAAGCCTTTTCCTAAAAAATCGGGTGTTTTCGAGTCCGCAAAGCCTTAAAATGTTCTTAACTTGTTCTTAGCATTCTGGCCATCGAAGTCTTATATTCTTATATAGTTTGTTCTTATAAAAAAACGTGTAGTACCTAACTTTGGATAAGTATTATCAGAATTATCTTGAATTAGCGTGTCCAGGCCTCAAGCTCATAAATCCTTGACACAGTCTTCAAAAATTCTGTAATCGAAACTTTCCAGATGTTGAAATTTCCAAATTTCCAAACCATCAGAGCTTAATAGCATGTCGAATGAAAATTTCTGGGTGCTAAATAAGATTGTGTTTGAGGGACACAATTATTTTGAGTCGGCGTTGTATTGGTCTATATTTCCAAGATAATTCTACATTTACTTTTAGTTCTGATGTTGCTCAAGATACATCGAAGATACATTAACTTCACCATATATAGCTAAAAAGTCTGAAATCACAGTGTGGAAAAGTCAATTTTGTCCATCTGACATGTACTTAAATTATGTAACAGACCCAAAAGTGAAACCTCAATTCCAGCAAGGCATGTAATGACTTTGTATAGTATTAGCATAAAATATTTAAATCCTATTTGTAAGCAGATATACTAACCATCTTCTAATTAGTCCTCAAGAATTTCGCAAGAAACCATTAGCTGAAACGAGTCCTGAAAACCGAGAGAAAAAAGGATCAAACCCTACTAATGGGACATTTGAGATATTTAAAGGTTTTATTTTTACATAAGTGTTCCCGTTTCATTTCAGGACAGTGTCTGTCTATTGTTATGTTGTGCTGATATAAGCTAATAATACTTTATTTTCCTCTTTTTTGACCGATCTTGCTCCACATCCGTGTCAATTCAAAGTGAAAAAGCTTGAACATTAAAATTCACGAGTAAGCAAACGACCTTTAACTTCTCTCGCAAAGCATAATTTTCCATAGGTCGATTTTTAACTTTCAGAAAGTAACTTTTTTATTCAATTGAGCATAACTTTCGATCTAGTGAACCGAATTCAGTAAATGACCCATCAAAATTTAAGTTTATTTTTCTTCTTTCTAGTGGAATAGAAATGGTTCTTTTAACATTTTTAGATTTCAAGAAAATCAGTTTTTTTGTGTCGACTCTTTTTTGCGAAGAAAAGTTTGTTACATGCTACTAGTTTTCCTGAATTCGAATTATAGAAAGTATTTTACCAGAGTTTCTCATTAACGAGATTGAAAAGACAATATTTTCCAAAGGACTTAGCTGATTACAAATTACCAAAATTTAACCAGAAAGGGTCAAACTAGTTATCCTAAAATGAAAGTCATCTTTCGGACGGGATAAATTTGACTTTCTTAAAATTTAAAAAAAAAATCAAAAAGTAAAAAATTCGTATTTTGTAGATTTTTCGATACAACGTTCTTATGTAAATTAGTACTAGTTCCGAGGTAATCGTCACAATATAAACATTCGAAAACCTCCTTTTTTTCTTTCGTTTAAAAAGAAAACATTGTAGTGTAATTTTTCTTTGTTTTCAATTAAAAGAAGCTATTGTAACGTAAAATTTCTTTGTTCTTTTTTATATTGAAGAAAAAAATGTCTTTGTTTTTTATTATATAGTAAAAAAAGTCTCTGACACAGGACTTGGGAGAGAAAAGAATAAGGGGCCAAAAGTGTCCCCCCGCCGAAGAGTGCAAAAAGTGGTAATAGTGCAATTAACGATTAATCGCACTCCTCTAAACCAATCAGATTCGAGTAATTTTGCACGGCTGACGATTACCTCAGCAATGGAAAATGCTAAATGCTTAGTATCGCCGGAAAGTCCTTTCAATGTCTACATTTTATGCGTGCCAGATTCTAAATCTGGTCTTTAATTAAAACTACTTACTGTTAAAAATCGACCCAGTTATCCTAGCAAAACACAATGAGAAAAAGAATAAAAATCTTGACATCCCGAATAATTCACTCATATCCAAAACTAAAATTTCACAAATAAAAAATAATCTGCTTTGATCAAAATTTGACTAAGAAATTGAAATATGCTCCAACGTTCATTTATCCACGTAACAATTTCTATATTTAATGCAATTGATATTTGAAATTACGCAGAAATTAAGAAATGTGCAAATTATGGCTAATTTCATGTATTTTGTGGGCACAGTCCCCACGCACCAGGAAAAACTATAATAATTCAATATGATTGACATATTAGGATGAATGATGAATCTAAATAGCCAAATGCCAAAGTTTGAATGATCCTTGTGAATGAAACGTTAATGATACATGCTCTTGATCATGTGTAAGCTTTGAGACAAAAATCGCAAAAATATATATTGACAATTTTAGCTCAGTTGAGAATGGGTCAAGGGAAAATGAGTTGACTTTTACTTGATAAACTTAACGTAATAATGTAGAGGTATCCAAAGAATATTTGCAAAATATCAATACCACAATTTCGACAATAATAAGAATTCAACAAGAATTTTGATAAACTTAACGAATAATGTAGAGTATGGTGGCCCATAAGTGCCAAGTAATTTTTTATTGAAAAACTCAAAAAGGATTTTTTTTATAAATGAAAATAACTTTCATTTTATAATTTAAATTGACTTTCATTTCAAAATCAATTTAAAAGTAATTTCGTTTTCAAAATGACTTTAAAAACAACTTAAAATACGACCCAGCAAGGCCACACAAATGATTTACATTTTGTTTTAATTCTCATTTACTTTTCGATATCATTTTAAAAAGCATTTCGTTTTTTTATTTTTAAAATCACTTTTCTCACGTAGCCCATCAGTGCCAAAGACAGCTTTGTCTCCAGACCCCTACAGGCTTAAAAGATTGAAGTTACTATGGTTACTTATTGGATTGTTTACAGTTCACGGCCCATCAAGGCCAAAACAACTTAGTGCTTAAACCTCAAACATTTTTTACAAATGTGTAGGAGAGTATAAAATGATATCCTTTACTCCAGTGTTCTATGGTACCATAAATGAGAGATTTTTTGTCCGTCACAGTGCTTTTCCTTTCTATTGTTCATTGTTTGGCTGGTGGGTTGTATTTTGTCTTAAAAAATTTACTTCTTTTTGCAGACAAAATTATTCATCAAACAATGGGCAACATGAAGGGCCTTTGTTTTGATGTATATATGTGTAAATAAAGAGTCGAATTTTTTCTTAATATGCAGCATGCGAGCATGAAAGGAATTTTTTTTTTTTTTTTTTTTTTTTTTTTTTTTTTTTGTCATCTCTTTTATCACCAATTTGGTATAACAATTAAAAAAGGTTAAGAAGAGAGGAAATACACTTATTTTTATAAGAACAATTCTGCCGTTTTAGAGCCAAAGGAGGTATGTAACAATTTTTGAATATTCTGGATTTGGAATAAATCAAGAAAAACGTGCCAGCAGGATCAATTTTGACCATTTAGTACCAATTTTTACACTAAATATAAAGAATCTAGCAAAGAATTTATTTCCATAAAATCTATTCAGATCTTATTGAAAGTATTTTGATTAATTCATTTTTTGTTCAAAAATGTGTTACTTACATCTTTTTAAGCAAAATTTTAGAAAATCTTTGTTACTTACAGCTTTTTATTTAAACAGATTTTGTAACTTACCTCCAATTTTTCACTTTCAAAACATTTTTTCGTCATTTAAAATGAGAAATTTATTAATTTTTGTAACATACCTCATTTGGCAAGTCTGAAATAGGCATTTTCAATGAAAATTAGTAACACCATCTGATAGAGCAGGTCAAAAAACCATGATTTTTGAAAAAAAAGATTTTTTGAAAATTTGTAACTTACCTCCTTTGGCTCTGAAACGGCAGAATTTTTAAGAACAATGAGGCTAAAAAATGCCAAAGAATAAGAACAATTTAAGAACAGTGGAGAGGCTGAAGTTAGAAGTTAGAGGGTTATAGCAAAAATAATCACTGGTTTCTAAAATCCTTTAAATAGTAAAGTAAATGTTTTTTACTTTAGAAAAAATAAGAACAAAATGAGAACAATTCAAGGCTTAAAGTGCCAAAAAATTAAGAACAGCCGAGCCTCAGCAAAAAATTACTGGTTCTTATAAAAAAAAAGTGTAATAGGAGGGAAGTTTTATTTACTTCCAACCCCTTTCTTGTTGCCGCCATATGCTTTAATATTTATGGCTCCGAGGAAACCCCAATGTGACCCCCCAAAAAAACAAACAACTTGTTCGTTCTATTATCAAAAGAGACTTTATCTGTTGAAATTTACTCATTTCTATGAATGGCCTCAATGGGCTGTCAGATCAATTCATTTAAAAAAATTTAAAATTGATTTTAAAATGACATGGCCTCGATGGGCTGAGTTGGAAATCGTTTTTGAAAACAAACCTGTTTTAAATTTGAAACGAAAATAGAAAGTAAATCAATTTTGAATCAAAATTTAGTTCAAAACTTAAATTAAAAGCTATTGCAAAAATGAATGTGAAAAGTAAATTATTTTGAATTTTTTTTATAGAAATGTCAAAAAAAATTTAACTTGGCACTCATGGGCCACCATAGTAGAGGTATCCAAAGAATATTTGCAAAATATCAATACCATAATTTCGACAATAATAAGCAATTCAAGGCAAGAAGCATTATTCAAACTCCTAATTGCAACCATAGTTTGTAGGTTCAACGTCACTCCCAAGGTCACAGATACCATAATAAAAAGATATAGACTATATACCTGGCATATGATCAACTGACCTTTTAAGAACCGCCTTTCCAAAAAGATACACACAATAAAACTCAGGTAATTTGTTACATATATAGAATGCTCCCTGTAAGGGCCCGACAATTGGAATACTTCCAAATTGGATTAACATGTAGGTTTGATAACTTCATATAAAAATGATATATTTCATTTCAAAAAACTATCCAATAATTAATGATTATCAGCCTATTGGGTCTGTACGCTTTTGTTATAAGAATTTTTTTGAGTCCACAAAGCCCTTAATTGTTCTTAACTTGTTATCAATATTTTGGCAATACGTGTATCAATAGATCAAAACGTCGCGATTTTCAAAACGTGTATCTAAATTCATCAAGGCTGTTGACTAATTATCGATTTGACCTAATCTTGAAAATCTGACAATTTTTGGAACCTCCTTTCCCTTTTGAAGTTCTTACTATAAACGTCCCTGTCTCAGAATGACCCAGTGGGGATAAACTGAAAAGGAGCTAAACACCGAGAGAAATGAGTATTTCTTTATAATAGTTCGGGATTTACAGCTTAGCGGGACAAATTTGACCAATTTTGACCAAATTTCGATCTTTCAGGGGGTAGAAAGACTTTTGGAATCCAAAAAAGGTACCCTTAAGGGCGGCACATACCGTACCCTCCATTTGCCTAAGTACCCCACCACAGCAGACAGGGGGAGTCGGCACTCATATGGTCCGACCCACGGCATGTGCCGCCCTTAAGGGTAGGTTTTTCGAGACCCTACACTGTAATGGTCATAAACATTCGGTAAAATGCACTGTAAGGGTACCTTTTCGCTGCTCAAGGGCTGCACTGTAAGCGTCCGTAAGCGTTTTGAAAGCCATTTTTTGGCGGCACATACCGTCGTTTAGAAATTGAGTGCCCCCGCCCCACCACCACCGAGCAAAATTTTGACTGTGGAAATGGGGTGCCTACATCATAATGTTTCTTAAGAAAAAAAATCTAGAATCATATAAGGATAAAATTTATTTGGTATCATTCATGTAAGATTTATTCCTTTATTTATAGTTTCGAGTGTTTTTAATTGTTTTTTCTGATAAGTAGGTTACGCAAAACCCATTAAGTTATTATTTTCATGATTTCTTCACATGATCCACTGACATAATTTGTTTAGTTTTTGACGCACGTGACTTTATATTTGATAAAAATAGTCAGTTTCCATCAGGTTTCTACCAAATCAAAGCAACAAAGATTTACTTTTGGTTTTGAACAGCTGCTTAGTGAAAAACCATCTGAAACTGAAAGCCCTAAAGCTCTAAATCCACGCGGTAGAAAACGTCAAAACAAGGTCCATATGGCGTTCGCTATGAACGTTGAACGACCTTGTGTGCAAGCTGGGATGACTTCTTTTAAAAAATGCATTCTTATTGCAAGGTAACTGCCACGGTCCCAACCTAGTCTACACAATAGACAGCTCTAGGCTTTTAGGCCTTACTCTTAGTAGGAGTTTTACGCTCGAAACGGAGGAATATGACGTAGCCTATCCCAACCAAAAGTCAAGAAACTTAATAACGTGAAAACCTTTACCACGGTCTTTCTTTCCCATTGGTGTTTAGTTTAGTACCACATTGGATAAAATATTTTTCCAAGTCAGGGAGAAAAAGATGAACTTGTAGCAGCCATAAAGCAACCAGTTAACCAAAGCTATTATTACCCCATTATAAATCAAAGTTCCAAAGGTATCGGTCGTCGACAGCCTCCAAAGTCACATAAAATAATAAATGAATTTCATATCAATAAAGCCCTTACTTATTAAAGATTTCATTAAGTACTTGACCCCCAATAGAGACGAGCAGTAGGGTCAGCTCCTCGTCAGTTCAAAACAGTTGAATGACTTACCACTCCCTTGCTTTATTTCACCCCCAACTGTGAGGATGAATAAAATGATAGGGTATCGAAATCGAGATAGGAGTAATATTTTGATACAAAATATCTATCATTACTATCATTACAAAATGCTTGTTTTCCAATGGTTTTAATTGATCAGAAAGGTACAAAAGCTATTGACTTAAATGAACCCGTATTCACAAGGCTAAGATACACGGCTTAGGATATAGCGTTTTCGGCGCTTTAAAGATTTTTTATATTCACGCATTTTAAGTATGTCTTGGAGGAATACTAGTTATTCAGTCACAACTAACCATCAAAGTTATTTATCCTAGCGACTGGAATCAAAATAGCTTAGATTTCTAGGCTACTATTGAATTGACTGTTGTGACTGCAGAGAGTGATGTTTTTCAGATAAAAAGGCCCATCTGGTATTGCATACAATAGATAATATAGGAACCCTGAGCTTGTCTGTACACGTTTTTTTTTTATTAGAACCTAGTTTATAAGAACATATAGGCTGAAATTCGTCGAAAAATTAAGAACATCTTAAGAACATACCCAGCCTCAGTTTGGAAAAATGACAAGAAACTACAATTTTTTCCTCTTTTTAAGCAGTTTTAACCGAATTTAGGGGTGGATCTTCAAAATTCGAGAGTCAAATATTGTCCAAATTTTGCCAAAGTTTTAAGTGCTCTTTATTTTGTATCATATTGTCGATTTAGAGTAGTCTGAAAAATTAAGAACGCATTTAAGAACATTTTAGGCTGAAAATTGCTAAAAAAAATAAGCACATCCAGGCTCAGCCAAATTTTAGGTGTTCTAATAAAAAAAAAAAAACGTGTAATTGAACCCGATATCTACGAAAATTTCAAAATCTATATCCATATACTACCCTACGTTATACGCGAGATAAACTCTGGTACAGAAGACCATGAACAGAAGACCTGTTAGGCGTCTTGGCCCATAAAGTGATCCTCTAATTCGTATTGCATAAACTCTTATACTCAGTAAAATATCAAGTAACGTTGACCCCAGTAGAAGAATTGTGTACTAAAATCCCACCATAAGATCACAGGAAGCGAATCATTGTAGCAAAGATAGACCGCAAAAATATAACTTACAGTAATAAATTTGGTCAGGTTTTTCTTCTTAAGAAAACTTGCTTTGCTTCTCTATGTTCTTCGTGTCTTCTTGACTTGCTTCAACAACTCCCTCTAGAGAAACAAAAATATTTATCACCATGTGGCCATGTTATATATCTGCTAAAAATATAATCTAATGGCCCAATTTATCTTTTAAAGCTAATATTCGATTGCGTCATTATGAAACTCAATGAATTTAACCTATAGCAAACAAATTCAATTTCTTATTTTTATTTATCAAACGTGATTAAAAACTAGACAATGGTATAATTTAATATATAGTTTTGTGATACCATTTCCTGGAGTTTCGGATGTGCCTTTTTTGTCCGATCACCAAATTCAATAAATTAAACATTTATGCAACCCTCTCGTAACCGACCGATATCTTTATTCTTTTATCAAAAAATTCCTAGGTAGACATAGATCGCTGAATCAGCAGTTTTCTTAAAATCATATGTAGAATTCTTTATCTACTGGGAATGTTCTTATAAACACTCCTGTCTCACAGCCCCACAGGATCTTTTTTCCACAGTGGGGATAAACATTCTTATTGAATTTGGTGATGGAAATTCTTTTGTTCCAAGGTTAAAAAATCCAGTAAGGTTGGTTTTGGAGTACAATTTTTAAACATTGAATTTCGAATGGGGATGAAATCAAACTTATATTCCCAGTGGGACGAAATTTTTGCCAAATTTTCCAGTGGGGCTGGGGTCCCAGTGGGTAGTGGGTCTGTGACACAGGGGTGTTTATAACCAATCATATTATACAAAGTTTACAGTCCTGTCTAGTTACACTGGTGTAGACTTTTCAATCCTCCCCCAGACTATTCCTGTAAAGAATCCTGCATTGTAACACGCATGCGTAATTTGTTGTTTTTTTAACCATATGTAGTCCCGGTGGGGGGGGGGGCACTCGATTAAAAAACGACCATACGTGCAGCCCAAAATTAGGCCTTTGAAATCAGACCCTTACAGTGCAGAGAGAATTTTGCAAAATTTGAGCGAAAAATCGACCCTAACGGTGCATTTTCTTGAAAATTTCTGACCATTTTCAGGCAAAATATGGTCAGGTTTTCGTAATTTTACACCCTTAGAGTGCAATTTTTCTCATCTTTGCTGATTTCAAACCTTACAGTGCACTGTTGGCAAGCTTGGAAAATATACCCTTAAGGGCTGTACGTATGATAGGTCATTTACCTTGAGTTCCCCCACGGGTATGTAGTTATTTTTTCTTATAAACAAAGAGAAATCAAAACATTGTGGTGGACAAACTAGTCGGGGCTGTGGATTTCGGAATTTGTCGTTCTTTTTGAAATTTGTCGTTATTTTTTGGGGAGTTTCTAAACATCGACCAGAAATGGCGACCACGACCAGCGACCACGACCAGCGACCACGACCGGCGACCAGATAAATTTGGGTTATCGAGTTTACCTGCTCTCTCCACCGTAGAGAACATCCAAATCGAGTCCTGATGTGACTTTCAAATGAACCACTGAGCACGTGGCTGAGAATTACTCTAGCTAGAGAATACTAAAAGTGACTTTTGACGTTACCAGTCATTTTCTAGACAAAGTGACACTTTTTCACAAAAATATTGACAGGGCAATTAAGTGTGATGCCTGTAAACTTTATTACACCAAATATTTCAATTGTACCTAATGAGATGCCTTTAGTATGAATAGATAGAAATTGTCAGTAGGAAAAAGCTGGGAAGGCCAGTTTTAGAGATTCCAATCTCATCAATTATTCTATTGTCCTTACATTGTCAAAATGACTTATTTTGACAAAATAATGGTCTGATGATCAAATATAAAGCTTTCTAAATAAATTCCAGCACAAATTTTGCCACTAATTAATTTGATGCCGAAAATACAAAAGGATAGAAATTGACACTCTATTCAAGCTCCAAGAGCGTTGAAATGGCTACTCTACACGTTTTGCACGTGGCTTTATAATCACTGTAGGTGAGACAGGGGTGAGCTTTACTCTTCAATTCGATAAATAAATGATCATGAGAGAAAGACTCTACGGTGGAGAAAGAGGAAAAACTCGATAACCCAAATTTATCTGGTCGCCGGTCGTGGTCGCCATTTCTGGTCGATGTTTAGAAACTCCCTATTTTTTGTCTATTTTTAGACTTTAGTAAATGTAGAATTCTGTAGAATAAAAAGGTACGGAAGTGGCTTTCAAAGTAGAGCAAAAGTATGACATCTCCACTGGTAGATCAATTTTTCAAATCTGAAGACAGCGCTTGCATACTTCTTGTCAACTTACGCAAAGCCAAAAGTTCGGAGATAGCTCTTGGTTTATGATCATACATACTTATTTACCAATATGGAGAATTGAGATATTAGCTTCCCGCAACATAGAAATCGGCTGCACAAAAACTTTATATAGAAAATATCATATTGAATTCACAATCATAACCTTTTCTGATAACTTCAAAGTTCATATTGAACTCATAATCGAGATTGCAATCCTAAAAACTTCATCACTTACAAAAGGGAGTTCTATCAAATTTAATTTATCGTTTGATATATCAGAACCTCTTTTCCTTAAGGAACGCAATTATCAGTCAGTGTCGAAGTTACTTTAGAAATGGTCTCTCAAGGGACTCAGACAAACATTGGGCATTAATATAATAATTATGGTGATTCCACCCTTGAATTGATAATTGCGTACAAGAGGTCATCGTAATGGTAGTTTTACTGTTAAGAAAACTTAAAAGGATACACCTTTTCGACGGTAGCCGCCAATTGCCGCACGGGAATTTTTTGTCCATTTTACCACCTTAAAACCGTCCCAGTCTTTTTTCGCGCCTAAAGACAATAGAAAAAAGTGTAAAAATAGGATTGGATCAAGTTTAGGGTGGTAAATTAACTCATAAAGTGGCACGCACCTGACCGTGCGACTACGGTCGAAAAGGCGTACTCAAAACAAAACAAAAGTGGTTTTTGTATTGTTGGAAAGGTATTCGGAGTGGTGTTTTTATCGAAAATTTTAAAAAGATCGGAAAATGAAGACTCAAAATGAAGAACATCAAAAATCTTTGCAGCGTTGGTTCGGGTATAATCATTTTAAAAATGTTTTGAAATCGTTCTTATCTATTTTGGTGTTATTCCTATTACATGTTCTAAAAGCCTTGAAATGGTGTTCTTACAATGTCCTTAAATTTTGATCATGAAGCTTTTGTTCTCATAGCTAAAATTATTTAGCAATTTTAGTAAAAAAAATTCCTTTGTATGTCAATTATTATCAATATCTTTACCCCTCGATATAGCCCTCAAGGCGGAGCACTGTTATATTATACCTCTATCACAAGATAAGGAATAGCATTATTTATTGTTAACCGGTTACCTTCTACAAGCGGGCTACACGGCTTTTTGCGCAATGCAATTGGTTCTTTACTTTACTTTTTTCGGGCTGTACTGAAAATATTGCCCTCGGTCAACGCAACAACCTCGCAAGCTCGGTCGTTACTTGACCTCGGGCAATATTTCTCAGTACAGCCCTCACTAACCGGTCATTATTGTATTATTGTTTTTTAGGAAAACATTGGCATTTAATATGACATAGTTTTATCAAAAAGCAACAAACGCACCTAAGTCCTAAGGCACCCGCAAAACTGTTAGTAGAAAAATCATTTCTCAAGCACCTACATCCAGACGTCCGCCTTGATGAGTAACGAGACAGTATCATTGACGCTCTTCAGATAGCTTCGCACTCAGAAGCGAAAGTTGCGGTTGCGACTAGCTGTAGTTTTCATTCTTTGATGAATCGATGTTGAGTTTTGGAAGAGTTTTGTTGAAATTATGGGTTGGAAGAAGGATATAAATATAGTGGTTCGACTGTTTAATCAATCGCCCATCGACCTGATTAAAGATTAAAGCCCTGTGTCCGATGCCGTTTCATGATATTCAACGACACACCCCTGTTTTAGCGACGTAGTTAGAATCTTTAAGCCAGAAACTGGGATAAAAAAAAGGGCTACAAACCACAAAGGGGATGGATAAACACGCATTTTTAACGGGATGGGTTTTCAAATTCGATTGTTTATAAAGCTATATCGAAGTATTTTTAATTCTCTATCCTTGAGACTAAGATTCAATTGGAGCTTTTCACCAGAAAATGACAAAGACTTCGAGTAGAAAAATGAGCTTCGGAAAGTTATTCAGTCGACAAGTCAGAGACAAGCTTTTTACCATACCTTCTTCTACACACTTTTTTTATAAGAATGGTGTAAATCCGTTAACTTTTTTGAGAAAATCATCCTAAAATATTCTTACAGCATTCTTAAGTTAGGATCCTAATTCAGACTAGATTTAACAGTTAGTACATACGTCTCAAGCATATAATGGCATTTTTGTGAAAGGAGCGAGCCTTACTTGGGGGTAATTGACAATTTATAATTGAAAATGCTCTAAAAATGGCACTCTCAGCTTGAGTAGGAAAATTCCATGATGGTGATATTCTTAGCATTATTCTAAATTTTTTGACCATTTTCATCATGGACATTCTTATAAAGTGTATTCTTATAAAAAACAAACGTGTATGTACTTTCAGAAGGTTAGCCCGAAAAAAGAGAAAATTCAGCGGAATCTTTGTCGGGAAAAGAAAACTTTACATTTTAAAGGTAATAACGACCATCTTTCCAAAAAACCGCTTACAGTAACTTCAAATCAATCTGATTGTTTGAATCTCTAATTATAATGAAATTTAGCCAAATCGACCAATCAGAGCTCAGAAAAACGGTTTGATTGTCGAGCGACTTTTCGGATAGTTAACCGTTAGTATGGTAAATAAACAAACGAAAAAAAGTAAACTTACAAGAAATTATGGCCATCGGTTATAAAATGACTTCTGACTTACAATCTCATAAAAAGATTTTGTCTCGTGAACTTTGTCTTGTATGTGTGTGTATTAGCTTGAGTTATTTTTGTCATTCGCGGATGTCTCAAAAGTTGAGTGAGTGCTCTGATAATAAAAAAAAATGAATGGGGAAATTGCATTTAGTTATATTTTTTTTGTTATTTTCAACCTTTTGACACTGGCTGTTTGTTTGATAAGGCCTTCAAAAGCGTGCGTGCTCTTAACCGAAAAGATTAACAAAAAAAAATTATTTTTAGATTTTTCATTTTTTTTAATGAAATAATAGATAGAAAAAAAATTGCTCTTAAAAAAATTCTACGAATAATTTTATAAGAACAAAGAGGCTCGGTAAAACAATTTAATAAATTGAGAATAATTTAGCCTGGCTGTTCTAGAATGACTAATCTTTAAGCTCACAAAAAACTGAAAATACTGAAAATTGAATTACCTTAGAGTAAAGAATTATGAGGGTCAAAAAATAATTCGAGGCTCATTTAAGTTTCATGATTCTTATCATAAAAATAATGTGAAGGGAGAAAAAATAGAAAATAAATTTCGCACTCAATGGCATCAACAACACAGAAAATAAGAAAAGAAAAATATAATGAAAAAAAGATTTACAATCGATTAAACAAAGTTGATAATTTTCTTTGTCATTTTTTGTAACTTTTCCTTTTGTCATTTTTTCTGCTTTCTGATTCATTGGGGCGTCTTTTTCTCTTCAGTCATGACCACCCCCTGAAAAGTAAAAAAAAAAAATAATTCACGCGTATATTCGTGAGTGCCATAACTAGACGACTGTGAACAATAAACTCCCTCATCTCAAAATATTACCGAGTTTAAGTATGTGTGTTTTTCTGTGACGGAGACAGTAAGGTTCTAATTTGACTAGATCCTGACCAGCTGAGGACGACGGTAAATCAGCACTTTTAACGTCCTCGATATTGCGGGTCAGAAGTGCGGGTTATTCCAAATCGCTTCAGTCACTCTACCGTCCTCAAAAGTGCAAATACATAAACTCGCTATTAAAAGACTATAGTATCACAGTAAAAATATAATTCCTTAGGCTAATCTGATTTTAAAGATTGACGTAGATGGTCTTTAATATGCAACTGTTTTCAGGTATTTTCATAAATTTAATTTCAAAATTCTTGATATTCAAAATAGATTGACCCTAGGCCTTCGACCCTTTCTGACACAACCAGGTCTTGACCCATACTGTTATATAAGTGGATTTGATAAAAGAATTGACACGTGACACTCAGTTGTAATAAGGGACTAAGTTCATGTGTGGTTGCAACGAGGGTCGATGGTGTCGTTGACTTCCAATGAAAGAGCTGAATAACAGGCCCGTCGGAAGCGGGGAGACTAGGGAGACTTCAGTTTCGCCACTTTTGAGCAAATGAGATTTTTTTTCTCAAATTCGTAGGGAATTTTCAGCCTCCCCACTTTTACGTTTGTTCCACCGGGCCTGAATATCAATAAGGAATGATATCACAACAAAACATTTAGACAAAATTTTTCCAGCAAAAGCTTTTGCTTTTGACAAAACAAACGTGCTTGGAGTTTCCAGGCTGCCCCAAAATGTTAAGCCTCGTTTTGGCCCAAAAATATCGAAAAAAAAGAAGTTTAAAAAGAAAAAAAAACATCCAGATATTTATCAAAGGTGCAAGTTTGCCAAATTTCAGCTAAATCTGACCATTTTTGAAGTCTTTATTTAGAGTCTATTATAAACTTTTTTTCTGCGAAAACGTCGTCCCAAGGCCCTAACAGTCGAAATTTATTGAAAAATGAAAAAAAATGCCCCCGGATATTCAACCAACACGTCCCCAGGCATCAAAAATCAAACTTTTGAATTGTGAGAAAAAGCTCATAGCTCCTTTGAGGGTAAACCTCCTTCCCTGACTGGCCAAAATGTTAAGAACAAGTTAAGAACATTTTAAGGCTTTGGGGACTCTAAAACGCCCTATTTCTTAGGGAAATGGTCAAAAATAGAACATGTTAAGAACATTTTAAGGCTTGCAAATAAAAAATTTAAGAACATCCAAAGGCTTTAAAGATTTTGGATGTTCTTATAAAAAAAACGTGTACTGAGGATAAGCCTTGGACAGTCTGAATACAATTCTTCAAATTTCTTAAAAATCATAAACATGACGAAGTGAATACTCGTCTTTCGGTTGTTCTTAACATAACTTGGATCTCAAGCCTTAAAATGTTCTTCCCGAAATGTTCTTATTTTCAGCATTTTTGTAGAGCATTTTGGTCTAATTACAGGCCCGGCGGAAGCGGGGAGGCTGGATAAACTTCAGCCTCTACACTTTTGAGCAAGTGAGATTTTTTCTCAAATTCCTAGCGAATTCTGTCATTTTTAGCCTTTAGCCTCCCCACCTTTATTGATGCTCCACCGGGCCTGAATGACCTAAGGAACTGAATGTTCTTGATGTTTTGGCCTCAGAACCTTATGTTCTTATATACTTTGTTCTCATATAAAAAACATACATAATTTAAGCCATTTGAGTTATTTCCTTTTTCTGATCATGTTGTAAAGACATGTGAGTGCCCGTTAGTAGAGTTGATGAAATTCATCTGACACGTCACGTCGTCTCAACATTCATTTAACGTTATAAAGACGTCATGGATATCAGATGGACGTTGAATCAACGTTGAATATCCGTTATTAAGGGTTGATGAAAGGGAATCACGAATTGATCTTAATCAAAAGCGGAGAGGTCATCAAATGTCATTTCGTGTTGAGATATTATTGCTATATATAGCGTCTTACCATATATGAAAAATCTGTTTTTTTTTGTTTGGTTATTATGCTGTTTATAAGAATTTTCATGGGAAGATGTTTATTTGTTTCTTACGAAAAAAGAACTAAAACTCGAAATAAATTTAATTATCGCAGGCCTCGTTTTCAAAGTATTGTTGTTATGGCAATTGTGTGTGTCACTTTTTATAAAATTGGTCCAAATATCCCCCATGCATCATTTAAGGCGATAGAATTTTTGCAGAACCAGGATCACCGGCTGGATAAAGTTTTGAGAAGTTTTTGCAAACATCAATCAAACGGGCTTGCCAATTTACGGTACAGCGGAATCTTCGATATTCTGAGCGGGTCATACCAAAGACTTTGTATTTAGTACGAAATGGTACTTTTGCTTCTCTGAACAATGCTCAACAACCAAGGGGAAGTGGAGCATCCAGGGAGAAAGAGTGGCACCCTCCCTTCCTTCGGGCAGACAGTTATCGAGAGAGTAGCCTTCGGGTCACCTACTACGACTGTAGGATCGAAGACTTACTGCTTCGAAGCTAATCGGAACATCAGAGAGTAGTGATATCTGTATAAGGCTCCATTTTGATTTCTAGACATTTTTTCTTATAGATGTATGTATCATATATATCGTGTCTGCCAAGCGAAAGATTTCACAACTTTCTATAAATACAAAAGTGTGTTTCTGATTTAAACGTTCCAACTTCTGGCCTGAGAGTTTCCGTTTTAAAACTTGTCGTGTCTTTTTGATAAAATTGCGACTTCTTTTATCTCTTTTTTTTCAAGCCTAATTAATGTGATTTATTGTTGATTTTTATGTATAAATTTTAATTTGTATTTCTGGGCCTCCATAATTAAATTTCCAGGGTAATTTTATATAATTTAACATAATTTAGATTTCAAAATCTGAAGTTAGAATGTTATGCACGCGAATAAAATAAATTTTATTGCACTGTAGCACCGTATACACGTTTTTTTTTTTTAAGAAACTAGTTTTACCAAGCAGCCTCAATGTTTCTTAAGAAATCGGCCTTTTGAGCCTTAAATGTTTCTTACATGTTTCTAAACTTTTTGACATAATCAGCCTTATAAAAGGCTGGATTGGAAGGTTCTTAAAAAAACCGAATTAAAAAATGTTTATTTTCCCATTCTCAGCCTCATCATGTTTCTTAGATGTTTCTTAGTTTTTAGTCATTCTGAGCCTCATGTTTCTTAAAAGTGTGTTTCTTAAAAAAAACAAACGTGTAGACCTTTTCATAAATTTACGTCACAAACATCACTTGCCTCGTACTGTATTCAAACAATTACCATGGTGATTATGTTTCTTGAGACATTAAATGATTTTTTTATGAATAGGAAGTAGTTTAAATAAAATCCGTTTTGTCAATGATCGTGAAACTTTGGTGAGTCTACTTGGCCATTGATGATTGTCAGTGTTTAATATGATAAAGTTGACTGATCTGGCGGTGCTGCTGGTGAAATGACTCATTCCGGAGTGACGTTTACAAAAACCATTAACAGAAGTTGGGATTTTAAATGCTTTATTTTTTTACCATGAGTAACTGCCTGTACGAATGAGGTTTTTGTGTGCTAAGAACTAAATGATTCGTTCCCCCAAAAAAGAGTAAAATTCTTAAATTTTCGGGTACCTCCTTTTTTTCTGGGTTCACTTACGAAGAGCCCCCTGCAAGATGTACGAAGGATTAACGGAAAATTCCCGGACAAATGCAAAACGCAAAGGCGTATAAGAAACAACAAGAAGCCCAAGGGCATGAAGGCCCAGCATTAAAAGTCTTGTTTCTAAATAAGAGTGATAAAATTTGCTTACTCATCAATTTTAATTTACAAGCTTTTTTATATTGAATTGGCACGAATGTGGAGCAAGATTGGTCAGAAAGAGGAAGAGAAAAACATTTTTTTGCTTATATTAGCACGATATAACAAACTGATATGAAACATGTGTCTGACATGAAACGGGAACACTTATTTATGTAAAAATAAAACTTTTGAAAAATCTTTAACAAACATATGATTGTGTTAAAGCTCTAACTAAAGGGAGCAAAAACAAATGATAAAAAGTAAAATTAAAAAGAAACCAGCATCGAAAAAATTTTCCTGCAACCACAGCGACTGAAGCCTCAGTAGCACTCAAAAATGCAAAATTTTTATATAAAAATGTCCATAAAAACTGAACAATTTGGAGTTATTGGCTGAAATTTTGTATAGTGACTCACTTTCAGATGCAGATCATAATTCAGTAAGTGTTTTTCCCAAAATGAGGCTATTTCAAGATGGTGTCTGACAGGGTGGCGCCGATAAGCCCTTTTGACCGTTTTGGACTGAAATGGCTTAATTTTCATATAAATGTATCTAAAATGTCCTTATTGTCTATTTTTTTAATCATTATATGCTGAAATTGTGTACAAAATTTGAGCTTTTTAGTTCAATTTTACCAGGAGAAACAGGCAAAAGAAACTTGCAAAATCAGACAAAACCGCAATACAAGTTGCAACATGCAGAATGCTCAAAATGCCTTGCGACAACTTTTTGTTTTGATTTCACTTTGTATTTTAAGGACCAGACAGGTCATTCATTTGAGGGGTATGCATGTTAGCCTCCACTGATGCAAGTTACCCCGGGGGGGGGGGTACTAGGGTTGGTGAATGAGGGGTATGTGCGGACGGGACCTCCGAAAACCGACCCTTACCAAATTTTAGTGAAAAGTGACCCTTAGAGAGACTTTTTCGAAAAATTTTCTCTAATTTTCAAAAATTTCCTACCCTTAGTGAGACTTTTTTGTAATTTTTTCTCTCAAAATCAAATTTTTTTTCTAAAAATCGAGATTTTTCCCACCCTTAGAGAGACTACTTTGAAATTTCCTGATTTTTGTAACCCTTAGAGAAACTTTGAAAGGTGAAAAACCCGACCCTTACCGTCCGCACATACCCAGCACCTATTTTTGCCCCCCCCCCGGAAGTTACCCGACTTAAAAAAATTTACAGTGGGAAATTTGAATTTATCGCTGTCCTCACTTACTAAAATAAAAACCCTATTTTGGAACTTGCGTTTTCTCATAAAGAGTGTGACCGTTGAAAGAATTTGTTTTGTTTTCAACTTTGTTGAACGGAATTTTTGTCGAATTTGTCAAACATTTTTTGTTGTCAAACTTTGTTGAACAGAGTTTTGGTCGAATTTGTCGAACATTTCCTGTTGTCAAAGTTTAAGTGGAACTTAATCGAATACTCACAATTTTAGTGCAGCAACCTTTGAAAATTTTGATTAATTATGTCGTCTGGTATGTACTGAAACTAAAATAACTGAGCATGATCGAGACTCCTTTAGAAAAGCTCAACAAATATAAAATTTAACCATAATTTTATGCAAAAAAAGTATCAAAATGTCCAACAATACAAATAGAGGCTAGTCTAGTCAACATCTTGCTGTTTGAATAAATTTTCTTGTCAAATATAAAAGCCTGAACACACATTTTTTCTTCGCACACGTTAAGTTATAATTATTCTGATAAAATGTCTGATTCCTCTTAATCATCAAGGAGATAGCAAGAGAGTACTAAACATTACATAAGAGAACATACCTGTATAATAATCTGGTTGGTGTTTGAACCTTCATTTTGAACAATAATGAGAA
Source organism: Clytia hemisphaerica (assembly GCF_902728285.1). Lineage (NCBI taxonomy): Eukaryota > Metazoa > Cnidaria > Hydrozoa > Leptothecata > Clytiidae > Clytia > Clytia hemisphaerica. The sequence goes on from NW_027103599.1 coordinate 231,139, forward strand.
AACATCGATGAAAACCCTCAAGCAAAATCAGTGTAAAAAATGCAACTTTCAAAATAGTCTTTTAAAGCTTTTAGGTCAGTAAGTATGAACATCCACTTCTGTGGGTGCAAGTCAGAGCTACACTTAACTAATTGAAAAACATTTGAAACAGTAAACTTTCCTTTATAAGTCTCAAGATCCATAAAGAAATCAAAACATTGACCGACAACCAAAACGTGATTCTCAGGCGCCATCTTGGATTCCGTTCGGAGGAAATAAACCCACGGCTGCAGTAGAATCGATATTCTTTACAGCACGCAGCCTAAGACGACCCGAGCAAATCGATTAAATTTTATGCGAATGCCCCCGATTGAATCGCACTAAAAGAGCAACCATGGCACGGACAGGAGTGAGAGAGGACAGAAAAACAGAACACGGCACGGACTGCGGACAGACAGGACAGGACAGACACACGGAAAGTTCCTCTTGAAAGGCCCCTTCGCTAGCGCTGGGCCAATAACATGAGGTGCAATGAAGTATAATTCTACAATCATGGTCGGAATATATAGAGAGTTTTGTTAAAATCATTTAAAGTTCGGGCGAGAACTGCTATTTTAGCACTTCAACTTTCTTTCATTGAATATTTTGATTTTGGAGGGGTTCGGTGACTTCTAGGCTATATTCCAAGCCTTATTGGAGCAAATTGGAGCTTTTAGATCCTGAGATCCTAAGTTCTAAGTCTCATGTTAAAACTCAGAATTAAAACTCTACTTTCCAACTGTAGTTCAACGTGCTTAAAAATAATTTGTGGTGTTTAAAATTTCACAGGGAAATCCCCTTTGTCTCAAATATTTTTTCCATGATTGTACATTGGCGAGGTACATACTGGTATGGAGTAAAAATCAATGAAAATCGCGTTCAACACGCAAAAAATTGTGAAAAATGGCCCAAATCACGCCTCAGCCTTTTCCCTATCACGCACACCGCTTGAGGGGTTGATAGACTCTTCATCATTGACTTCAAAGCCTCGAAGAGGCTTGATACAAAACTCCTGGACGGGAAATGAAGCCACTTATTTCACATCCAAAACAAGTGACCCGTTTGGTTTTCATATGTTTTCACACAAAATTCTAAATGCGAGGGAAATCTTAAGGCTTCACTTTTTCTTGCTTGAGAAAGATTGGAGATCCCTCTTTAGCGCCTTCGGGGCTTAAAACTCAATGCTGGTCATTCTACGAGAGAGAAGAGACCACTGTGTACATACACGTTTTTTATAAGAACAAACTATACAAGGAAACGAGGCTTCGATGGCCAAGATGTTAAGAACATGTTAAGAACATTTTAAGGCTTCGCGGACTCTAAAACATCCGATTAGAAAAAGAAAATGGTTGTCCATTTTCTTACTAAAAAAATGGCGAAATTAAGAACATGTCAAGAACATTTTTAGGCTTAAAACTAAAAAAGTTAAGAACATCCGAAGGCTTTTGGATGTTATTATAAAAAAACATGTATATCAAATATCATGTTATGTGAAAGTTAAGCGGAAGTTTTATTCGGTTTCATAAGTTGTACATCAGACGTGATGGAAGGTGAAACCATCTTTTATCATGCGGTTAAAATTGAAAATTTAGATTTCTACTTTCATCAACTTAAAACCCATTTAAGAATTAATTTTATCTCCGTCGTATTGGTCCAGTTCAATATTTCACTATTTTTGCCAATGGGAGCAGAAATATACCATTGAATCCATTGAATAACTCTTAGTACCGTGAAAAGCACATGCAGAAATCATATTCCGACCTTAGCTGACCAATCGAGATTCTATTTAGCGCACAACACAGAGAAAAGTAACCATGACGACAATCCAAGATCTTTGATTAAGTTCAAAGTTGATATCTTTATTCCCGTCGTTGAAAACACAACTCAAAAATGTCATCAATGCTTTTTAAAAAGAGTCAGTGATAGAAAACCATAACATAAAGATCTGTCTATTATCTGTCTCTTCATCTTTAATTCTTTCTACAATGATTAGATTGAAACATGCGCGATAAAATTTATATAATTGGTCGTCAAAGGTTGATATGTTCTTTGAAAACACAACCTCTGATACTCAGGGTATACTCTTAGAGGTAAAAAAATTGAAAAGCTTCTATGCACTATATTAGAAATACTTCTGGCAAACGAAGTAGATTGGCAAATGGCAGTTATTTAATATGCGAGATTAGCTGATAGATTAATGAAATTAATGGAAAAAAAGCAAACAATTATAATTTGACACTAAACATAACAAATAAAGAAATATAATTTGGCAAACGCTTAACATTGCTGGCTTAGCTCAGATGCACAGCTATCAAAGGCTTTAGTTTAAACAATTGATACCACACATAGATTGAGGTCATCTACAAAAAGGGGACTATAATCTACGGTCTCTGAGTGACTGAGTGACCCCGGTACAGGTATTGGGTTGACCAATCAAATTATCCCCATAAACAAATTTAATCATTTATCTAGTTTATCTATGAAGCAATCATACTACGGCGGTACTCGATAGGATTGAACCCTTTTTATCAGGAGTATGTGGTCAAAGCTTTAGCTAGACTAGTAAACGGCGTCCTTGTATTTCGCTGCAGCTTACGCTTGCATTTTTTATAAGGACACTTTATAAGCACTATTATGGCGTTCCTGTGTCCAAGAGGAAAGACAACGCTTGCTAGTCTAAGCTTTAGCCGACTAAGTATCCAATATTCTTATAATCAAACTATTCTGGAAAATTATTACTTTTTGCTGGACAGTAACAAGCAAAATTACCGCAAAAATTGTGACAAGGTAGATTTAAAACCATTCCCTTGTTTGGAAAGCGGAAAAATTGAAAAGTCTTAAAGTCTTAGAGCTGACGTGACCCTTTCTCATATCAAAGAATAGAACAGTTTATAGACCAGCAGGCAGAGATGAAAAGACATTTTTGATGATAAGCTAATAAAGTTAATAAAGATCAAATATAACAAGTTGATAATTGGTTTCCTAGGGTACATGGTACGTGATGATTTTAGTAAGAAAGAATACGTCATCTTAATTATTTGTTGTAAGCATATATTCTCATCATTTTGATAATTATCCCTTTTCCCTAACTTGTTGGCATAAATTTGTTCCAAACTCCATATTCATGATATGCACCATTGGAGAGGTTCCACACAACGTGTCACTTTTTCTATCTTTTAAGTGACGTATTGGGTGGAAAATTTTAAAAGTGCTCAGAAGACTCACCAATGGTGCATGAATAACACTAAATGAAATATGGGCTTTAAATGAACGTTAAAACAACGTTATATAAAATTGTATCATTCTGTGGTATTATATTACCGGAATCTACCGGAATAGCAACCATTTCCTTTGGCCGAATGGGTAAGAGGGAAACTACAGAATCTCAAGTTTTTCTCTGTGGTACTCACTTCTGAAATATTTCTAACAAAAACCACGCATACACATTTTTTTATAAGAGCAAACTATATAAGAACATAAGGCTTCGATGGCCAAAATGTTAAGAACAAGTCAAGAACATTTTAAAGCTTTGTGGACTCAAAAACACCCGTTTCCTTAAGAAAAATGGGTTAAAATGGTCACAGAATGGTTGAAATAAGAACATTTCAAGAACATTTTAGGCTTGAAACCCAAAAAGTTAAGAACATCCCAAGGCTTCAAAAATTTTGGATGTTCTTATAAAAAAACATGTATCAAAGATGGAGTATAATTCTCAGCCAGGCGAATATCAATCACTAAACCTGATTGAAAGCGCATATACAATACTTAATCTTATCTAATGAATGACATGACAAACATACAAGGTTTTAACATTGGAAAGGGATTATCAGAGTGACGTCACAAGCGCTCCATGTTGATTTTTCAAGTTCATTTATAGCATGTGTTGTGTTTGAAAACAACTTTTGGTGAGCGAGGCGCGAGTTTGGCAAAAGTTTTGTATTTTTGCACTCAGAAAAATAATGTTACATGTTGTTACTGTTAAATTGAAGGCGATTTGGACCAATCAGCAGTGTGGCTTATTGAAATTACATCATTGCTAGCCAATCACAACACTCGAGTTACTTGTTTTTTTGAAAGCTGATCTACGAAACAAGATACTTTTTACGGAAAGATTAGGAATTGTACCTTTGGGTAAAAAAATATTTTCGTTAAAAAGTATGCAGATATCCAAAGAGTATTTCATTTGAAGAAAGTAATTGAACCAAAGAAGTTGGATTGATTTTTTGACGAGGAAGGTTCATCTGTAATCATTAAACAAAAGAAAAACCAAGCAGTTAAAGGTGAGCTAGGTCCTAAACCTCTGTCTCTGTCCTTTGATCAAATTTTGTTGTAATTTGAAAAAAAACTAAAAAAGTGTAAAAGTGAGCATGGGTAAAATCCTTCTGAAGGTTCAATAATCTATCAGAATTTGAAACAGCCGTTATCGTTTCATTGGGTCTAATTAATGTATACTCTTTACTTGATACAAGCTTTACAGTAATTAATATCAGAGAGCCTTTTGAGGCTGGTACACGTTTTTTTATAAGAAGAAACTATATAAGATGCCCAAAATATTAAGAACAAGTTAAGAACATTTTAAGGCTTTGCGGACCCTAAAACACCTATAGATACTTATAAAATGGCAAAAATAAGAACATGTTAGAACATTTTTAGGCTTAAAACTCAAAAAGTTAAGAACATCCCAAGGCTTAAAAAAATTTGAATGTTCTTATAAAAAAAACGTGTACTCGAACGTTTCATTATTGACAAAGGCTAAGGCAACTTTGGCAGATAAAGAATGAATGCTTTTGAACTTTCAAGTGTTGACTTCCTGCATGAACCACCAACTCTCGACTGAAAGCTAGAGTATGATCTCAAGAACAGTTTCAGTAAAAATGGTTGAAGTCCGGTTGTTTCTCAAATGGAAACAAGGTTTCTCAAACGTGTACCCGGGGAGCTACGGAAGATTTGCGACTCGTCCACCCGAGGGCGGGGGCGGGGGCGCTACTCGATTTGTAAACGATCGAATGTGCGGATAAAAATTAGAATCTCAGAATGGGACCCCCAGTGCAGAGAAAATTTAGCCGTATTTGAGCCTTTTTTCTGGTCAGGAGTCGGTTATAATCTATGTAACGTAACGTGATACGGGGTGTTATTAGTTTGTATAAACTAAAAGTTGTCCGTTCCATTATTTTTTGCTTACTTTGGTTAATATGTCTGAATTATTGGTTTAGCATGTTAAATTACCCTGTGTTGTTAAATCCAAAACATTGAATCGATGGGAAGATATAAGAAATTTAATGCAACTAAGTCCACTTCAACAGCTAGCCAATGTACTTATGTCAACTTAAGGGTCTTAAAATCTTTCAACTTTTGCCATAACAAACACAAGCACACGCATTTTCAAAGTTTCGTAAAAGATTGTAAAATGATTACAAAGGCATTTTAGGGAAAATCGAAGGGGAAACTTAACAATGTTTCATTTTGGTGAATTACCGGTAAAATTAGTTTTAACGAGAGTCAGTGCCGAAACTTTTTTAGTTTCGTTGCATGGTTCAATTTGTGTCAAAAAGACAATAGCATGAAAAACGAAACATGAGGGTCAAATTCACAAATAATTACTCCAAGAAATTTCCCTTCTCAAAAGATTCCGAAAGTATAATTTATTAGGTATTTTACGACGTGAGAGGAAAATGGATTCATACTAGAAAATTATCCCTCCAAAAAATCTCACGAAACACTACGCGCTTTTTTTTTATAAGAATATATTTTATAAGAATGCCCATGATGAAAATGGCCAAAAGATTAAGAATAATGCTAAGAATATCACCATCATGGAATTTTGCTACTCAAGGTAAGAATGCCATTTTTAGAGTATTTTCGATTATAAATTGTCAATTATCCCTAAGATGCCAAGTAAGGCTCACAAAAATGCCATTTTATGCTTGAGACGTATGTACTTAATGTTAAATCTAGTCTGAATTAGGATCCTAACCTAAGAATGCTGTAAGAATGGTTTAGGATGATTTTCCCAAAATAGTTAAGAATATCCATGATGAAATGGATTTTCACCATTCTTATAAAAAAAAAAGCGCGTATCATAAAATGCACAGTGGTATGTATTTTCACACATAATTTTAAATATTGCTCAACACTATGCAGATGTATATCTTATATCAGTTTCCTTTACGTAGAGAAAGAGAAAGAATCATGTTGTATTTGAGTGGCTGAGAGAATTTTCTCGAAATTTGATAAATTTTATGTTTTAGTCACATGCAAATTTTGACTTTTAGTTTTTCGACATTTTCTCAGCCCGGACTCATGTTATGTTAAATAGTTATACACCGTTAGAAAGATATCTCTAAGGAGAATAATGTAAAAATAATCTTCTTCATTTTTCAATTTCTCAAAAATCTTTTATCCTTTAGATTATTGTCCTTGGAAATATCTTTCCAACCGTGTATAACTATCTAACATAGCATTAATTGGTGATGAGAAAATGTCAAAAACTAAAGTGTCCACATACTAAAAGATGATAACCTGATGATGCTTATGCAATAAATGATAAGGGAGTGTACACGTTTTTTTATAAGAACATCCAAAATTTCTGAGGCATGCATTCGGATGAAAAAAACGTATAACGTTAGGGTGCCCGTTTCCCCTCCACTAATCTCATAGTTGATTGAAATTCGATTGACGTTTTTGCTTACGTTAATTTGTAATTCCCCTCCTAGCTTTAGTAATTTCCTTTCCTCTTAGATTTTGTAATTTCCCGCAAAAGCGAAATTTCGAAATTCATCACCTTTTTCGAATTTCTTACTAACTCGGAAAGGTTAAGTAAATGGAATACTATCCAATTAAAACTCGATTCGCATTTCTATTACTTTTTTGAGACCACTTTTTCAAGTTTCAAATTGATTTCCAGTGTTAAATTGACGTCTTTCAGAATTGTTAGAATTTCAATCCAAACCATGAGATTAACCAGGAATCCCATGCTTGTTTTCGTGAAATTCTGGATAAATTACCCTCGTTGCACTCGGGATATCTATCCTGAATTTCCCTCATAACCTTGAGATTCCTAGTACTAATCGAATATTAGGTTGCAAAAACAATTAATTTCCCAACCCTATGCGGCACACCTTGTTAGTTAGCTAGGATAATAGCCCGCTGGAATTAAGCCATGAAGAATATATAAGTTAATAAAACTTAGACTGGATTCCTTTTGTTACAGGGATAGTAAAGGCGGGAAAATATGGATGCGCGGAGTTTACGGGGCGGTAGACGGGAAAAAGTCGGCGGTAGAGTTTCGAAGAAAAACCAGCAAACTCTACCGATTGTAAACTCCTTCCGGAAAAAAAACCTTTTTTCTTCGATAGTGATTTGTCTTAAAACAATAGCATAATCGTCTAAAATCAGAGTAATACAGTAATATAGGTGTTATATCATAATTGTTACGAGGTAATATTACTATAAGAATGTCATTCAGTTTATCTTACTACCATGCCCCATTCTCTTTTAAAATTAGTTTTATAGCATGCTAGACTAACAAAACTGAACAGTGCAACTTTTGTCAGTCCTAATGTAGTCCTGGTCCTAAACCTGGGATACTTAGGCAAGTGAAGGGTACGGATAATATGCCTTTTGGAAGCTGGCAGTCCCTGTAAGAGCTGGAAAATCAGAAAATTAAATCTTAGTCCCATTAAGGGTCGGAAAATAGGAAAATTTAAATTTTTTGCCTCTAAAAATATCGAACCAAATTTAGACCAAATAAGGGTCGCAAAACTTACAAAATTTTCCAATTTTTTCTCCTTTTCAGTCCCGCTGCTGGTCCAAGGGTCAAAAGCAGGGCAATACCCCCCCCGTCATCCTGTAAACCTAGTACCCCCGGTTCCAAAACAGTAGAAAAGCATATAAAGAATTACAACACGTGGGAGTTATCGGTCAAACTGATCTCGATTCTTAAAAGTCTGGTTGAAATATCATCCATAAAATAAGACCACAAGTCTTAAAGATTATAACCCTTGTGTGAATTCAAGATATTTCAAAATGTGATATTTTATACGGAAACACCCGAAAAGAGATATATCAAACAATTTCGAATTTATGAGAATAGAATACCGTACTTACCTATAACAATTCAATCAAAAGCCCCAAAATCGCAAAAAATCGGATATTATTGCGGTAGGCCACTTTTTTTTAGATTTTGGCGCTTTTGATTGTTAGGAGGACTTTTCGATTGTTACAGGTAAGTACGGTAAGCGGCAACTAACCGGTGTTTTCGAGTGCTCCCGTATAAAAGATTACGTCACGAATATCACAAGTATATTTCTTATCATAAAACATAAAGATTGACCAAATGTTACTTTATTCTTATTCAGGATGTCTAGAACGAAGTTCCTATCGTGTTCCATCATTTTGGTGATATTGGCGCACCATGCAAATACCGAAAAAGTGTTTACAGAGAGTGCCACAACGATCAAAAAGGATAAAGAAGCGACAACAAAGATGCCATTGATAACAAAGCTGATAACAACTATGAAGACATCTAGCGCCGCTGCCGTTACCGAGGGAAATAATTTTCGCGATCACACAACAGAAGGGTTTTCATTTCCACAGAACATCAACGACTTATGCAAATTATTCGGCATTAGTCAAAAGAATTGTTCTTGCGAAATATTCTTAAACGACCCGAACAACAACGGAATACAAGATTTCATTAAGCAAATTTGCGAACCAAAAAAAGTTAAACCAGAGAAAGTTTTGACATACAAACCATCATTATCACGCCCGTACGCTATCGTGGCTGTTGTATCTGCGTCGTTAGGGGTCCTTGGCAACACTGCCGTCATCATCGTAGCAATACGTCGTGAATATAACACCATGTCGAATCTATTAATAGCCGAACTGGCAACTTCAGATTTATTGTCCGCCATTATTCAGTTATTGATGACAATTCCTTTATTTTGGACAAACAAATGGCTGTTTCCTGGCTTCATGTGCAAAGTCATGAAAAGTAGCCGAGTACTGAGTGGTCTTTTATCCGTTGGTTTTATCTTAATGATCGCATGCGTTCGATACCAAGGCTTGGTAACTAACCCATGCTGCAAAACAAAGAAAAAGAAAGTTCATTTCTTTTCTATTGTGAACATTTTAATGGGTATTTGCTCTATTGTCCCTATCATCTTAGTGCAAGATATGGACCCTGATCTACAAAAATGTTGGGAATACTGGCCTAACGGAGCAACAGATTCACTGATCTATAATATTTACTTGACCGTCATCTATTTCGTTATCCCCTCTATTGTGGTTTCAGTTCTGTACACCAAGTTGGCTTATAAACTCTCAACCGCTGCTACTAACAGTTACGCATTCAGAGGTAACCAGATCTTATTCACTAGACGGGATGCTGAGAACAAAAAAGGAGCAAAGCTAGTCATAGTTATATTCGTAGCTTTCAATATATGTGTTTTACCGAACCGAATTGCACTCATTTATCTGGACGCAGTCGATTATAAGGTCAGTGAATCTGCATTTGTCATCCTAACCTACTTAGCTACCATACCGTTTCCATTGCATGTAGCTTTGAACCCGATCATTTATAGCATCATGGATAAAAAATGGAGACAAGAAATCTGGGCTGTGTTGACGTGTGACACCAAATTGATTAAAGGACGTCGAATCAGTTCACAGAGTAGTACGGCAACGGCTAAATCTTCAATCTCGAGTACAAAATCGTATAATATGAATTTGAGATTCAGTAGTGTTGGAAAAGATGATAAAGGAAGAAATACAAGCGTTGATATGGGGAATCCTTTAGTGGCATACGAAAAACCGGTTTCGTTATCATTCAGAGATGAAGTCTTTCTAAAACAGTAATTCAAAGACCATTATCATTAAAGACTCATGAGCGTTCTTGTGCCGACTCAACCTCGTCCCCGTGTATTCCAGGCTTTATTTACGTTACTGGTTGATGCCAGAGCGCTATCAGTAAGCATGAAAAGGCTGATAATCCACAGGGAGCGGGGTTTGCACCGACTGTAATTCGGATTTGGGAATATTACGGTGATAAGATGATGAAAGAAAGATCAAGATTAAGAATCGTAATGGTGTGAAACTGTAATGACACCATTGATCTAATTTTACGAATATGAATATTGATTGAAAAACGAAAATTTAATTCTTGACACTTTTCGTATAAGAAAAAACTATATAAGAACATAAGGCTTCGATGGCCAAAATGTTAAAAACAAGTTAAGAACATTTTAAGGCTTTGTGGACTCAAAAACACCCGTTTTCTTAAGAAAATGGTAAAAAATATTCACAAAATTGTGAAAATAAGAAAAATTTTAAGTTAAGAACATCCCAAGCCTTCAAAAATTTTTGATGTTCTTATAAAAAAAGGTATATCTATCATGAAGAAAAAATATCCCAAATTAGTAAATTACTAGTTATTTTTGGGCTAAATATATGTCACGGAGACCAAATTATAGGTTTCAAAATTGACCACAACAAAACAATTATCGGATAATATAAAGATTAAAATTTTGGCTAAAATTAGGATTCATAAATACTGATGTAGATATAAAGGTTCTCGTTTCAGATGTTTATTTGGTTATAACTTCCCGAAAATAGAATTCAAAGACACTTTTGGTAGAAAATAGAAATTGCACACTTTGAATAATTTTCAAAATAAAATTCTTATTTTATTTTAGTTTTTCTATGTCATTTCCGGGCCCATTTTTATGACGCTTTTTGTCGTAAATACTTTATCATAAATTTTTAACTTTATAGATCTAACATGACATGATTAATTGAGGAAAAATAATAAACTCAAGAATAAGAAAATTTCTTCGACTTTATTTTTGAAAATGACCCAAATATTGTATATTTGTAATGTATTGCCCAGAGTGGTTCTGGAACAAAGTTTGTTGCCTTTGTTTATCCAGCATACACGGTATTTAAAAATACATTTGTGAAGTCTTTGAAGCCCCCTTTGAATGCTCTTAATTTTTTTAAGTTTAAAGGTTTTGTTTTTAAATAAGGGTGATATCGTTTGCTTACTCATCAAATTTAATTCCAAGCTTTTTCACATAGAATTGACACGGATGTGGAGCAAGATTGGTTAGAAAGAAGAAAAGAAAAACAATTTTTGCTTATATTAGCATAATATAACAATATGCAGACACTGTCCTGGTATGAAAAAAGGGGAACACTTATGTAAAAATGAAACCTTTAAACCTAAGAATGTTTAAAACTTTTAAAAGTATCTGAAAGCCCACGAATTGCTTTAAAACATTTATCAGAACCCAGAGAAAATTAACACTTAAGATTAAACAAATATAGTATCGCCCTAAAATTAAAAGAAATATCCTTACACAAGTGTTTGTTTAAAGCTAAATTCAAAAAACTCAAACAAATGCTTTAGAGAAACTTTTTGTTAGATTACTACCACATTCCAATGTTACTTGGCTGAAGCACCGAATAATTTCAGAAAATCAAAATAGTATCTAAGATGGAGCGCTGATATTTATTCTGCAAAGAGGGATACCTAGTTCAAATCCCTCCCCCATAGAGCAAAATTTAAGAAAAAATTATTAGGACCTTGCACAAACGAATTACCAGAAATATTTCTTTGCGACAAAATTATGTGAAAATCTTTCCGATATATTGAATGTGAAATCCTTTAGACTGTTGGAGGTTTAAGTGAGAATATATCGAGATTATCAAAAGGAAAATGGATAAGACATAAAAAAGAACTATATGAAAGTGAAAATATGTCTTTACAAGTTTTGCTACCGACTGGTGTAACCGAACATGTCGAATGTTCTATCCTGCTGTCTTCACATAATCTAAAAATCAATGTCGAAAAGATTACAGGAATACCTTACGAACTACAAAAGATTGGATACAATGGGCGTTATTTAGATAACAATCGATGCTTGGCGGATCAAGGCGTGCCTCCTGGGGCGGTACTGAAGCTAGAGGTTGATATGTGGTGGAATAAACTTATTTCTCTTGCGTTACAAGGGAACACGACTAGCCTGGGTCGACGTGTTTCAATGCCAATGCAGCAAATAGGAGCTGGTAATCGAATCTTATCAACTCTGTTAATCTGTGCTACTAGCGGTAACCCGAAAGGCATTGATAATATGCTTGTATTGCATAAAGACTTCGACTTGGCTTCGTCTACGAAAGTTACTGGTCGAACTATTTTACATGCCGCTGTCTTATCAGGAAGTTTAAAATGTGTTGAAGAGATTAAAAAATATGCAGGTTTGAAATTCGAACAGTTACTTTATTTGAAAGATAAAGCAGGTCAAACGCCTTTAGACGGGTTATCTATAAACGATTCGCGAATGTTGAACTATGTTAATAAGTTTCTATCATCTCCCATAAATATGGACCAGTTGAAAAATAACGAGAATAGAGATAATCGTAATAAGGAAAACACGTTCATTGTTGAGCCGAGTATTAGGGAGATAAAAGAAAGGAACGGAGTCAAACAACAAGAAATTGAAGAGACCCACATTGAGGATATACCACGACTTGACAGAGATAAGGAAAACACAAACCCAGAACGAGTAACTAACACAGTTAATCAACAAACGTCAATGGTTTCAGTCGCTCCAATCATAATAGAGCAAACCGAAACTGGGCGAACAATGAAAATCGGGGAAAGTAAACCGGTCTCAAATAATCCTTCCAATCATTTACCCATGATTCCACAGGCTAATGTTCAAAAATATAGCCCTAGACCTGCACGTAAAGCATCGCAAAGTTCCTACGTGCCGACTATTTCAAATAAACAACCGCGACCACCGAGTCAAGAGAAGAAACAACGACCCGTTGCCGGTAAAATGATGGAATCGAACTTAAGAAAGTTTTCAGCAGCAAAGTAAGATATATGATATGAAACAATGGTTTCAATGGGGTTGGATCACTGATTTCTAGCTGCTTGACTGGATTGAGCTTTCCATATAAGGAAGCGTATTCAGTTTTAGAGCTGACTAGTCCATCATCTTGTTTTCAATTCTGGTTGTCACAGCGAGATTCGAACGAAGGTCCACTTAGAAAACAACATGGTTGACTAGTTAAGGGCTCTGACCATAGTGAATTTTTCATAATTGCCGTGTTTAAAATGTGTTTTCTGACTGATGTAACCAACAAAACTATGGCATGTTATACATTTTATGTTAGACAAACTATTCCTGAATCTGAAAATTCAAAAATTGCATTGAAAAAATTTGATGAAGAAGAAAATGAAGACTTTTGCGAGGAAGAGTATTTCAACTTTGAAGAGCTTAGTTTCGGCGAAGAAAAAACATTTTGAAAAATTTTTGCGGAAAATTTTTGTAAATGCTTCTTTGTCTCGAAATCTTAAAAATAGTGGTTTTTCATCAATTTTTCATCTGGATTTTGCTTAAAAAAACAGTCATAACTTTTCACACATCTTTTTAGAAAAATTTTCCGCAAAATTTAAAATAGTTCAATTCTTTGCGGACAGTTTGAAAAAAGTTCGAAACAAAAAGGTTAATTACCCATTAAAACTTAGCACTTTTTATAAAAGAAGGTGATGCAACATATTATTAACGTCTTTTTAAAGTTCATAGCGTCATTTTTGCAATTAAGTTCTTAATTACTCTTAAGGGGTTTGATTAAAAAGCAATTTATAAAGGCAATTCTTTGTTAAAAGTGTTAAAGAATGTAAACCATAAATTTTATGTTCAGATACTAAAATCTATTTTCTGACTATGGTCAGAGCCCTTAACTTCAAAACTAGAAACACTTCCACGGGAAATCTTCGAGCAGTAAGCCTATCTAGGGCATAAAATAATGTGATATCTGTGATTTGGAAAGGCTTTGTCATTATTAGCACCTTAGAAACAAAAACTGACCAAAACGTTCCCGAGAGGTGAATTCTAGCTTTGGACAGTCTCCTGTGAAGACCACATTCAGCGATTTTCTGAAAATTTGGTTTTAAAGACACACAAAGAGCCTTTTTAATCATCATATTAATCTACAATTGATTATTATGCCTCCGTCAAATGCGATCTTTGAGAACCCTTGCTTGGGTACCAGTTAGGCTTTAATTTGTCGAAGTTCAAAAAAATTCTCTTGGATGTTTGTAACCTATAATCTTATATTATACATCTTTTATACTTTACCTTTTAGCCGACCTCGTTTTGTACCTGATCAACATTTCAAATCACCACCCCAAATCAAACACCCTGTGCTCAACACTCGGCCCTCAGACCAACGCCCTTCTTCACCAGGAAATCAGCAAAACCATTTGAATGTACATTTGACGCTTGCATCTCAACGCCCCACATCGCCCGGTCCTAAGGGTGCTGGGGTTGGCGAAGAAAAGAAAGTTCGAAGAATTTCCCTAATTAAGAGTCCAAGACCGTTATCACCAAAGTGAGTACAAAATAAATATTTTCATTAATTACGGAAAATAGGGAATTGGCTTTGGATCGAGAGAGCTAATTAATTTAAAACGTAGATGCAATAGTTCAGAAATTCTCTGAGATGAAAAAACTTTCGAGAATTTGTGGGTGCTTTTTTGCCTCGAATTCAAAAAATATATTTTTTGCATATCTACCTCGATAGCCCACATGGAATGAGTGCAGTGGGAGCAATAGCTGAGCAGCCGGAAGATGAAGAAAAACCAGTTGTCATAGAGATAGAAGAAGAACGTATCAACAAACCTTGGAATAACTGGATCAAAGCTGTCACTGTAGAAGCAGACACAGACGTGGAAAGTGGTTAGTAAAACCTTTAGTACACAAAATACTGTTATTTGGAATCACGATAAATGAAGAAACTAAACATTTAATATAGAAGAGGCTTCTTTTAGGCCTTTACAACCAAACATAATTTGGCGAGAAACTAATCGGAAAAAAATACTTGATCTTTTGACAAATCCTTTTAACTCATTCTCTTCAGAGCCTCTTAATCCTACTTCTTAACCTTAATTACGAATCAATCCTATCCTGGAGATTTCAATGGCTTTCAGGGTCCATTGGCTCCCCTTTTTCTGTTCCGGGGATTAAAGGCTTTAAAATGCAGTTAAAAAAGAGGACTTGCTTTAAAATGGTCTGCGAATTAGTAGATAACTGGGTTAATGACATTGGGCGTTTGTGGTTTTCTGAAAAATACCATTTCCTTTTCAAGGTGGAGAACGCCCAATGACGCCCGATCCAGAGGGTGGTTCATCAAACAGTACACTTCAAGTACAACAACAGGGTAACGCTAGAAAGAAATCATTCGATCGATGGGTACAAGAGAAAGCACAGGAGGAACAAGAAAAAGAATTACAAAAGATGAGAGAAGCTTATGAAAAAGAAAGAGAGGAGGTATGGGAACTTTCTATTTTCTCAATTAGCACCCCTTTACTCACCATCAACCTCGCTCCCTGTGTATTATCGACTTTTTTATGCTTACCATGGCGTTCTAAATCTACAAAACTTCTCGCTGCGTTAGTTTTTTTTCATTTTTTTCACTCCGTTTCAATGCAACGACTTCGAAATTTGAAACCCCACAAAATTGACGTTGCTGCACGCTTACTAGGTTTGTAGATTTGAAACGCCATGATGTTTACTGATAGCGCTAGATAATACCCTTGTATTGTCTGCTTTCAGAATGCTAAAGATTACGTAATTCGATAACAAAATGTCAGATTTCATTTGTTCCTTGATTTAAAACCTTTACGCACGTCACGTAAGAATTATGAAGTATTGCTTTGAGAAGTTCCCCCTCTCAGAGGAGGAACTCTTACATCAGCCTTCTCTATTGTTTATACAGTAACGTAAATAAAGCCTGGGATACACGGGGACCATATTGAGATCACCTGCACCAAATGTTTTCATCAAATAGATGCCGAACTTTAAAATTCAAAAATATGATCTAAAAAAAGCATGGCGCGGTAATTAGCTTGAGGAAACATAGTATTAAAACTCCGGACACAGGCAAAGGCATCATTTCTAATAATATCAAAGAGAGAGGCATCTGAGGCTGAAACTTCCTGAACTAAAGTCATATTCCATGGGATCTCTCACCTAAATTTATCCCCAATGGAAAAACCACATGATGCATTAAATTGAAGCCTTTTAGTGAGAAGTTTATTGGAAACACTTGCATTTAATAATTATTTAAATTCAATACAATGTAACTATATCATACCACATACAGGAAGAGAAGAAGGCATCACATCACGGCAAGAGTTTTGACGATTGGATGCGTGAAAAAGAAGAACGCGCTAGACAAGAAAAAGAAAAACATGAACAAGAACAAAAAGAAAAGGAAAGAAAAGAAGCTGAAGAAAAGGCTAAACAACAAGGTTGGTGGCTGTCTGTAGACCTCTGTTTATAGCCTACTTGCAAGGTTTTGTGGCTGCCTGTAGACCATTGTTTGTAGTCTACTCGTATAGGTTTAGTGAATGTCTGTAGAACTTTGTTTGTAACCTACTTGCATAGGTTTTGTGGCTGCCTGTAGACCTTTGTTTGTAGCCTACTCGTATAAGTTTAGTGCTGCCTGTAGACCTTTGTTTCTAGCCTACTTACAAGGTTTTGTGGCTGCCTGTAGACCATTGTCTGTAGCCTACTCGTAAAGGTTTAGTGAATGTCTGTAGACATTTGTTTATAACCTACTTGCATAGGTTTTGTGGCTGCATGTAGACATTTGTTTATAGCCTACTTGTAAAGGTTTGCAAGACTATGTCAGGTAGGTTAGATATTACAACAGTTATGAACTGTGATGTTTTAAGAAAATACTTAGTCAAGGGTAAATTTGATATTGATTATGGTAATATCAGCAGGTAATCTGTCAAATGTAAAAGACCCCTATAAAGCGCAGAGAAGAGGGTTAGTGGTTTTATTCCAAAGTTTGTATAGCATGGTAATGTCCTTTCTTTCTAAATATTTTCAAAAAAGTACCCGAGTAATAACTTTTGACTTATTTTTTATCTTTACAACCCTCGACTACCAGTACACTGGGGTCGTTTATTACATCCGTTTTATACAGTAATGTGCATGTTATTTGATAATGCGACATATGCCACGTGAAAATGTTAATAGTTTATACAATAGTGATATTATTAACGTCATAAGTTCTCCTTGCCATACCCCTCTCTTTCTCTTATATTAAGCCGTCCAGCGTGCTAGACTACCCTTCAAGGGACTTCCTAAAGAAGGTGAAAGCCTTGGTTAGGGATCTCTAGATTCCATTCTCCAGGGGTGAAAACATAAGTATCTCAACAATGATTATTATCATCTTAAGGTAAATCATTCGAGAAATGGGTGAAAGAGAAGGCAGAGTATGACCGTCTATTGAAACAACAACATGAACAAGACGCTAAAGAAAATCAAAAGCAACAGAAGACGTTGAAAGGGAAAACTTTTGAAGATTGGCAAAAAGAAATGGAAGTAAAACGAAAGCAGGATATTGAAGAAAAGAAAACGAAAGAGACCAAGGTATAAAACAGGAATCTTTAACCTTTCTCAAGCAAGAAAAAGTGAAGCCTTAAAAAGATTTGCGCTGTATTTAGAATGACGTATTGAATCTAGACTTTTCTCCGTTTTTACATATTTTTCAGAATCTGACGATAGGTTTTACTTTCAATCTGGTGTTTGTGTGAAAACCACGCGGGTCACATGTTTTTGATGGGAAAGTGGATTCATTTCCCATCTAACAGTTTCGGATCTAGCCCCTTCGGAGCTTTGAGATCAATGGTCAGAGCAAAGTTCTTTGTCTCAGACGGGAAAGGAGTTTAAGGCAAAACTCTTCAAATTTTACAGACTGTTTTTTCATTTGGAGATAGAAAAGCTCCTTTTTGCTTAGACGGAAATCCGTTTGACACGGGAGACTGATAAAACGACATCATTCTCTACCGTAGAATTGACGTTGGACCCTAAACTGATCGTTTATGACTTAAAAGAAATCGTAATAAAAACATTTTCCTAAAAGATTGAACGTTCTCAGCAGCGTAGATACGAGTGAAGGAACATATTGCTTAGGAGAGCAGATTGAAACGACAGAGTAATTATGTTTTTATACTACGAATAGGTAAGTGCTTTGTTGTAAAAATCTGCTCTCCTACGCAGATCGTTCTTCACCCCTGTCTACGCTTCCGGTTCTTTTCCTAAATATTTTCAGGAAAAGGAAAAGCAAGAAGAAGCAAAAGTACGGCGCCGAAAAGAATCGTCGGCAAAATTCCAACAATGGTTACTGGATAAAGAGAAATTAGCTTTGGAAAAAGAAATGCAAGAATTGAAGAAACGAAAAGTATCGACCGCTAAAAATGCTACACGTAAAGCAAGTACAATGAAAAAGCCTGCTCCGAAATAATAACATTGTGTCTTCATCAAAGAGAAAATTTTGATTTCATAGGAATCCACTGAAACATGTAGAACCTTGACTGCTAATCTGCTTAATCGATCAACGGCTAAGTCAAAGTAAGGTATTGAACCATACAGGTTTTACTGTAAATAAATATTACTGATTTTAAGAATTCGATTCCTTCATTATCAACTACTGTTTGTTACCTTCTGGTGTCATGGTAGCACCTAATTCCCTAAACTGGTACGGTGAAAATGTAGAGCTTTTCAGTTTGTGACGATTTTTTCCAATAGCAAATATCGATGCACCAAAAGGAAGAAAATCATTTCATAAGCTAAATTTATTCTGCTTTATGCAGTGGCCAAAGCGAAGTTCTTTTTGTCTCAGAGGTAAATTAGACTTTAAAAATTTTGCAGAACTTTGTTGAATTTGGAGATTGAAAGCCTCTTTTTGTACTTCACTGAGACGGAAAAACTTTGTACATTGTTATAATCTTTTTTTACCGGCTCAGAATTTGTTTAGACAATAAAAGAGTATACTTTTAGTACTTTGTAGATTCAGGGTCTAGACGTGGATCCAATGAATTATATTTATCCTGAGTATCCCGGAGTGTTGGAGCAATATGAGACCAGCAGCATTAACAAACCAATACGTTAAGACAGCCTTGAGTGGCCACCATTTTTTATCGGAGGAGTAAATCCCTGAAAATTACGTGTACTCCAGACCCTTAATGCAACGTTTTCTGTTACAAATAATCTATCTATTAAAGTTCTTCCTAAGTTTACGAAATCTTCATTGGAACCTTTTAAAAAGATTTATTTTCCGGGCTTTCCAGGTCTGTTGAGTCCACTGAAGACTCGCAAAACAAATATTCCAAGTAGAATTCGTTGACATGTAGTGATTTTACGGAAAACAAAAATCAAAAATATACAAAAGAAATATAAATACCTATTAGTAGTATTAGTGTTAATGAGGATTTGGACATCAAATTTCTTGTAGCATTTGATGGCAAAGGTTTGTAAATTCTTGATCATTCAGTGTATATCTTTGTAATATTTCCACTGCTTTTTCTTCAGTCAAAGAGTCGAACTGTTCTGCATCTGAGCGTGGTACAAAATAAATGTTCAGATAAATTAATTTGATGATGCCCCCCCCCCAGTCGATCCTCAATTCACATATTCAAAAACAAAATTTTGGCACAGCAGAAAAAAGACCCATTCAAGTGTCATTCAAGCCCCTGGGGATCCCCATCTTAATTGTTACGACCTCGATAACGGGGGCTAACTTGATGACGTCAGTTTGCTCTACAATACTTTAAATTTAAAATTTGCGATTTAAAAAAATCTAGACACGCTCTAGCATAATTTCTCTAAAAAAGATGATGAACCAATGATAGCTACTCCCAACATCTTTTTCAAAACATACAAGTATTGGACGGATTGAAAGCTTACTGCGGATTGGAAGATAACCTGCAAGTTCGAATGTGGCAGGGTTGAAAGGATAATCTGTAAATTCTGAAAGATATAAGGGAAAAATTAATATTATATACCTTTGGTGAGTAAATAACCGGCCAAATCATAACAACAACTATTTAGCGATCGAGCATCCTTCATTCCTGTCAAAAATTAAAAGAAGAATACAAAAGAAGTTACTACAGTGGAGTCTCTTTAACTCGAACCTCTATAACTCGAATGTCTCCTTAAATCGAACAAGCTTCCTTGTCCCTTCAGTCATGCCTTATGAACCAATATCTCCATAAATCGAATATGTGTTTCCCGTGCGTGTTCGAGTTATGGAGACACCACTGTATTATCACACAGTGATGTAAAGGTAATTAAATCGTTCATAGCGAGGGCGAGCACACTTTTTCTATTTCCCTGGGAAGAGGACAAGGGAAAGGTGTTATTGCGGGATTATTATAAGTTTTTTAATTTCCTAACAAAAATTCTCATAAAATGAGTATGTAAATTTTTTGGCGCTGCACAAAGCCGTGTAAGGATGTCATGAAAATTTCAAGGAAAAACTATAAGGCAAGTGAAAATTACAGTTAGCTTTGGAAATCGAAAAAATGGTAAAAAGTGGTAAAGAAATTTAGGCCAGTTAATTGAGGTGACTTTTATCTTTCACACAATTATCATACAATTAAAAGATCAAGAAGGGTTATAATACCAATAAACATTGATTTATTATAATTATTACATTTTCGGTACACGTTTCTTTTATAAGAACATCCAAAATTTTTGGAGCCTTCGGATGTTCTAAACTTTTTGAGTTTTAAGCCTAAAATGTTTTTAATCTGTTCTTATTTTCACCATTTTTAGAGTATTTTTGTCCATTTTCCTAAGAAATCGGGTGTTTTAGAGTTCGTAAAGCCTTAAAATGTTCTTAACTTGTTCTTAATATTTTGGCCATCAAAACTTTATGTTCTTATATAGTTTGTTCTTATAAAAAACGTGTAAGCTGTATAGTATTTATTTATTTACAGTAATATATTTCCCAGGTCTATCGACCTCTATGAAATAATCATGCTTAACATTTTACAATTTATGGAGATCTTTTTCCCATTCTGTGAGCAATATTTCTTTGAAGTTGGAGACAGATGTTGCAGCTACAACATCAACTCCAAGACCATTCCATATGTCAATACTTCTGTAGAACAACGAATTTGTTTGATACCCTCTGACACCATCATTTGCAAAGTTTCTTTGTAGTTCGTAATCGTGCTGACGTTTCGGGCGTTCGCGAAGGACAAACTTTTGACAGGCCGATGATTTATCATAAACGTGAAGATGTTTATATACTTCAACCATAACGCCAATTTTATGTCTGATTTTCAGTGTCGGAAGGTTAATCTTACGGAGACGGTATTCGTAAGATTTGTTCTTGTACCCGCTAACCAGTTTCGTGGCCCTTCACTGAACACTCTCGATGGCATCGATGTGTTTGATGAGTCGTGGAGACCGAACGGCTTGAGCGTACTCAAGATGAGGTCGGACGAACGCTATAAAAAGAGTGCGGAGCATTTCTGGTGAAAGAAAGTCAAAAGTCTTACGTAAATGTTAATCTTAAGATTAGGAGGAAAAATCACACGTGATGGACAGCTAAGGGATGCTCTGACAGATCCCTCAATGATATTCATTAGCTTTTAAATTCAACATTAAAATTTTCATAATATATGTACTTTAGCCGATTATTGTAAATTCTGAGTTTTCCAGAAACAGAATTAAACATCAATCTCGTGAGAAGTTTTTAGTTTTAAAAGTTAAAGGTTTTATTTCTACATAAGTGTTCCCGTTTCATATCAGACACATATTTCATATCAGGACAGTGCCTGCCTATTGTTATATTGTGCCGATATAAGCAAAAAAATGTTTTTCTGTTCCCCTTTGTGACAAATCTTGCTCCACATCCGTGTCAATTCAATATCAAAAAGCTTGTAAATTAAAATTGGTGATTAAAACGATATCACTCTTAATTCAAAACAAAACCTTTAAGTTCACTTTGTTCCGCCGAATTTCTGTTCCATTTAAAATTAGTTCACAAGTCGAAAGTTTATTAGTTATTCTATGTCTCGGGTGCTGAGGGTCTTCTAAACATACGTTTAGCAATCCTACGAAGTTCTTTGTCGTTGTAGAAATAAATAGCTGGGTTGACGCACGAATTCCCGTAAAGGATCATCAACGAAAGATGAGCGACGGTACCGTCTTGGAGTACGCCTGATCGATAGAGTACCATCAACAGAATGGTTTGAAAGATACAAAGGAAATAGGAAGCCGTGATGAATAAGATTTTTCGAACGATTTTTCTTGATGCTCGATCCACATTATTATCAATAGAACTTGATGTGGTTGCACGGGTACTAGCTATCCGGTTTCGTGATTCCTTATAGACACGGTAGATACGAATGTAGAGTATGGGCAACGATATCAACGTCACGATCGTAACGATGAACGTAAAGAATGCGACGTTATATACGGTAAATAAAAACAGAGAGATGATCAAAAACGGGATAATCCACGACAGTGTAATCAAGATCCGGAGACGTCGTTTAGTGAAGGCTCCATCGAAATAAGCGCTACGTGAAATCTTGACGTATTTCATATAGGCTAGAATGGTAACTGTGATTGACGAGATAGAAGTCAAGCTGAGCGAACAAAACGCTCTTGCTTGTAACAACGGATGCTGAATTTGAAATTCGCTTGGCTCGGTCCAATAAAATGCCCAACCCGTGACAGGAAAAACAAGCACAGACATTAGGAAATCGCTTATGCCAAGTGACAATAAAATAGAGTCAAGCTTGCTTTTTTGCGGTCTCTTTTTCTTCCATAGACAGATGATACATATGGCATTGGTAGCCGTTCCAAAGATAGTCATAACACCATAAGCGGCAGTGAAAAAGATCTTGACAGGGAAAGACGTGACGTAATACATATTAATGAGGCTTCGTAAACGTTTTAAAGCACAATTTCAATCAATACTCGATCAACCATTGAAATCCTGCAGTAGTCAGGTAGGATCAAATAAATCAAGTCCTTTAAAATTGTCGATAGGTTTCTGTGCTGAAGTAAATACAAATGTTGATGGAGAAACTTGAGAACGGCTTATGCATAGCGTGTAATTTTTTGTAATCTGGAAAGGTAACATGGATACATTTACTTATCTTCATCTTCGGTTTACATATTAAATAATTTAATACAATCAGAAACAAGCAATATGCTGAATGGACCTACCTGATGATTAAAGTTAGATAGCAATGCGAAAAGAAAAATGAAAAAAATCAGTCAGAAAATATAGCGTTTAGCGAAAATACACAACACAATAAATTCATCATTGATTGTTGATGGGGGGAGAGGGAAGGGTTGTAGGGAAATAATAAATAGGAAGTTCTGGTCGCAAAAATCAGTTTTATTGACAATTGAATCATGCTTGATAATGAGCATTGTTATGAATAATGTTTTTGTGTGAAAAGCATAGAAATATAAGTAAACTAAACCGGAAAAAAATTTTTCTCAAAAATACAACTCGGCCATGTTTTGAGCATTGCGAATACGACATTTTGCATCAGTGTGCAAAATTTCATGAAAAAATATAAAGTACAGCTCAAGAAATTCAAGAAAAACCGTTTTTCCGGCGAAAATCGGCTGTTCCGGCGATTTTTAGAAAGTTCCGGCTTCAAAAATCAATTTTATTGAAAATTGAAACATGCTTAATGGTGGGCATTGCTATTAATAATGTTTTTGAATGAAAAAAACAACCAATTATATGGAAAAAATCCAATGAAAATCCAGAAAAACGGCGATTTCCGGCATATTTCCGGCATTTTCGGCCGGAAAAAATTTTTTCTCAAGAATTGGACTAGGCCATGTTTTGGGCATTGTTAATACGCATCTTTGAGCAAAAAATCAGAAAAAACTAATGATGAAATCTCGAGAAAATCCCAAAAAACCGCTTTTTCCGGGACATTTCCGGACCTGGCGACCGGAAAATTTTTTTTTTCGAAAATCGGGCTCCGTCACATTTTGAGTATTGCCATTTTACATCATTGTGCAAAAAATTAGAAAAAACTAATGAGCCGATCCCGAGAAAAGCTGGCAACAGACGAACGAACGGACGGACGAACGGACAAGGGTTAATTTAAAGGACTACCTTAAGGTAGGTCCAAAAAAACAGCAAAGCCTAATTGAAAGGTGCCATTGAGGGTGAAATGAAAAAAAGAGAAGGAAGACACTTTTGTAAAATGAGTTCATTTTGATAGGTCAAAAGAATTGGGAAACAGGGAAAGAGAAACAAATGCTCTTCATTAGATGTGCAATAAAAAATTGAAAATAAAGCTTCAAATTATTACCCTATCGAAGTTTCAAAGCTGCTTTTCTCGCCGATTTTTAAACAGTGGTCAAAACAAGGTTTTTTCGTGTAAGACGGACGGAAAATGGATTTTATAAAGCAAACTAGCACACGTTCTTGAAATTTTGGTGAATTATGCAGAATTTTGATACGGTGAAGCCTCTCTATATACAGTACTGCACTGAGACGGAAAAAATTTTTAACTCTGTTTGAAAAAAAAAATCTTTGTATATCCTTAAAAAAAAAGAATATCTTTAAGTAAAGTATCAAAACTAAAAAATCCCTTATGAGAAGTTGCGATATATAATGAGGATTACCACTAGGCCCGGCTGTAGCAGATCCTGAAAAAAATAGTGAATTGTGAGAAAGTGTTTAAAAGTCTTATAGATATAGAAGAAACAGGTAAAGGTTATATATCTTTGGTCACGATCTTATCATGATCTCGATTTTAAAGGAAAGTATCAAACTTTTATGAGTCGACTAATTTTGCATAAAATTTCATGGCGTTTGGGACAGAATCCACAAAATATACAGCTGCCGCAATAATGACCCTCAGTCAGTTGAAATTCCTTGAACGATTTTTAATTATGTAATAAATTATCTCCTTTTTTGGAGTAAGCATGTACACATCTCACCCTTCCCACCCGTGTATACTGCATGAATAGTAGTCATAGCAGGGGGCCAACCCTTAGGATCCGTAGCAACTTTTGTGGGACGCAACTGCATGTGATTGGTTCGATAGTAGATAGGATTTTAAGACTTTTTTGAGAGATGACCTACGAATTAGGCCTGACAAAAGTTATGCCCAAAAAACTGACGTCGTAGGCAAAATTCCCAACCCCAAAAAATTAGCAAAAAAATTACGATTTTTTAAGTCGAAATAAACGAAAATAATTGACAATGTCGGATAGAACATGAAATTTTGAGCAAAAAAGTATACTACAACAAATCTTATACTATCCACTATCAATGAAAAACCATAAACGGTGTGTACAAATTCTTACCAGGACATGGTTTCTTTGGAAACAAAAACAAAGTCACATAGAAACCATCCTTCTTTTCGGTCCCGTAAGAAAAGTCTTGTTGTCTACTCATGAATATGTTGTGTGCTATATTGTTTTTGGTTAGCCATGTAGTCACTGAATGGATGAGTCTAATGAGTTAAAAGTAAGTTTGTAAATAAAATACATATGGGAAAAGCTTTTTGGTCAATTTTAAGCTTACAAGTGATTGCGGCCAATGTTGATTGATGCATATTGTTTATTTTATCTAGAAGAGAACCTTTCGGCGTTTTTGGTATCTTCCAATTATATAAAAGATAATATAAAATGAAGGAACCTTTTAAAAGACGGTGCTTTTAGTGGTTATTCGGGTTTATCAATTTTAGGTTTTTACAAGGATTTTGAAAATAACTCGCAATAGCTTCGGCGGGCTTTCACTCAGAATAATATAGTGAATGAAGAAGAATAAAGAGTAATCTCGGGTACCTTATAGCCGGGGGAGGGTTGGAATAAGCAGGGGATTGGAAAAAATCTCAAAACTTAACAAGCGGGGGAGGCCGGAATAAAAATGTACTGGTGCGAAAATGAAAACAAGCTAGATGCTGAATGGACCTACCTGATGGTGAAAGTTGGATAGCAATGCGAGGAGAAAAAAATCCGTCAAAAAATATAGCGTTTAGCGAAAATGCATAACGCAATAAATTCATCATTGATTGTTGATGTGGGGAGAGGGAAGGGTTGTAAGGGAAAAATGAATAGAAAGTTCTGGTCGCAAACATCAGTTTTATTGACAATTGAATCATGCTTGATGGTGAGCATTGTTATCAATAATGTTTTTGTGTGAAAAACATAGAAATACAAGGAAAAAATCTAATGAAACTCTGCAAAAACGGCGATTTCCGGCATTTTCAACCGAAAAAAAATTTTTTTCAAAAATCGAACTCAGCCATCTTTTGAGCATTGCGAATACGCATCTTTCTGCAAAAAATCAGAAAAAATTTTTGATGAAAATTCGAGAAAATGTAAAAAAACCGGCATTTTCAGCCGGAAAAAAATGTTTTTCGAAAATCGGGCTCCGACACATTTTAGGTATTGTCATTTTACATCAGTGTGCAAAATTTCATAAAAAAATATAAAGTACAGCTCGAGAAATTCAAGAAATACCGTTTTTCCGGCGAAAATCAGCTGTTCTGGCGATTTTTAGAAAGTTCCGGCTTCAAAAATCAGTTTTATTGACAATTGAACCATGCTTGATCGTGGACTTTGCTATTAACAATGTTTTTGTTAACAACCAATTATAAGGAAAAAGTCCGATGAAAATCTGCAAAAACGGCGATGTCCAGCATATTTCCGGCATTTTCGGCCGGAAAAGAATTTTCGCCATGTTTTGGGCATTGTTAATACGCATCTTTGAGAAAAAAATCAGAAAAAACTAATGATGAAATCTCGAGAAAATGCCGAAAAACCAGTTTTTCCGGCATATTTCCGCCATTTTCGGCCGGAAAACTTTTTTTTTCGAAAATCGGACTCTGTCACATTTTGGGCATTGCCATTTTGCATCATTGTGCAAAAAATTAGAAAAAACTAATGAGCCAATTTCGAGAAAAGCTGGTAACTAACGGACGGACGGACAGACGGACGGACAAAGGTTAATTTATAGGACCTCCAGGTAGGTCCAAAAATAAGTTAATAGTGATGAAAAATTAGATGAACTTTGAAAGGGGGCTTTATTTTGGGATCCTTTTAGATGTAGTTTATGTAGGTCTTTTTTATAACTGAGACAGATTTTGATGTGTGAAAGGGTACCCTTAGAGCTTACAGTCGCATATGTTAGTGGGGTGACGACTAATTGTGAGCTTAAAACAGAATAATAAAATGAGCTTATGTAGCTTTTTTTCTAATGAAAAATTCATAACAGTTACCAACTTACTGAGCAAAAACTTCGGTGTTTGAATCTTTCAGTTGAAAAGCGAACCCATTCACTGCATAGTCTTCAATTACATAAATATCATCCCTCAGACATCGAGCTTTCTGGAAGAGAAAAAAGAATCGATTCCCTATAGGCAAAACGTTTCAAAATAAAAGAGGCCCCCAGCAGACCTTCAATTAACGCAATTACGGAAAAATATTTTCCCAAACTCACGCAATGTTTTTTCGCAATTTACGCAGTTTTTGTTCACGCAAAGCTTTCCAATTCACGCATTCACGCAATTTTTTTTAATTTTCACGCATTTACACAAACCACTGGGGGCCCATTAAAATTGATGGACTGTCATCTTTATCATTCCCTTCGTAGAGGAAAAATGTTGAAAATATTCAGATGTGAATCCGTTACACTTGTCACAAGCAGTTTCTATAAGGAGCTGGTGGTACACAAAAATAGCAAATGGTCAAAAAAGCAATGAACTTTGAGTAATAAAATAAAAAGCTCTTGTAGACATAATCAATTTGAATTTATATACCGGGTGTACCAAAAATAAGTATACAGGTTTATCAATATATTGTGAGGTTACAATTAAAACTTTTTTGCTGATTCTTTTTTTTATTTTACAGAGGAAAGCTTAACTTTAATTTTGGTATATAAAATTGCTTCACTCAATCTAAAGTTATCTTAAAAAACTAAAAATTTTGACCAAACCAAAATGACAAAATCTTTAATCGTAAGCTTACAATATCCGGACATAAAACCTGTATACTTTTTTTGGTGCAACCGGTATTTGTCGGGGTCTAGGTCTACGATAGGTTAAGAGTCAGCCTTTCTAATTCAGATTTATTTAGGTCGGCAAAAAATTCCGGGTTCTATAGTACAGTAAGCACTTTTACGTCGGCAAAAGCCAAATTTACGTCGGCCTTAGCCGAATGCCGACGCGAATCAGAATGGCTGAGAGTAAACGTCAAACCACAACTACTAATTACAGCATCGTACACTAGATCGTGTATTTTTGTCTGCATATCAAATATAATAATCAAAAATTAAATTTGAATACAATTGTTCTCGATAAGTCAAACTCGAACGGGAAGTCTAATTCGTTCGAGCTAAAGAGAGATTCGGATAGAGAAGATCTTCGTAGAAGCGTTTCTCTAGACGGGGACTGAGGATTAGTTCGAATTAAAGAAAGATTCGAATACTACAAGTTCGAAATAGCGGTAGTACCGTTTGATCAATCAGAAGATCTTCTTGAATAAACGATGCGTGAAAGTGTTGATGATTGACTGACGCTAGAGCACATAAGCTATTAAAACCAAGACAAAATGATCTGTAATGAAAGAAAGAAAATAAAAATAATGGAGTATTAGACTATGCTATAGTCTAAGACGAATTCTAATAGTAATAATAAAGAATAACATGTTTGAACACGAAAATTAGCAGTCGGGCGGAAATTTTGTCCGCGAGGGCGAGAAATAGTCGGAGGGGTTCAATGTCTTAAACACAGAATCTATTATCCGCCGCGTAACATATTACGTTTTGTAATATACAACTATGTTATATCGTAATATCAAAATAATATATTACACAGACGATAGCATCGTCTAATAGAGTACCAACATGGCACTAGGAGGGTGAGAAATTGATGATACAGGGTTATTTTGAACCACGAATAGAAAAGTTGAGGGGTATTTTATGAAATCATCATATTATTTTACCACTAAACTGTTATAAAATTTAAGTTAAATATGTATTTTCATTAAAGATGTTTGGTAGTGAGATATATGCTAACAAATTTACGAGCTTGGCGGGGATAGTTATAGAAGAAAGTGGAAGAAGTATTATAGAGCATAAAATTTACGAAACTAAAGCATGTGTAGACGTTCAATATTAATATCCTAAGTTACACTCTTATTGATAAGAAAGACAAGTGATTTTTGTTGAAACGCAACTGTTCTTAAATCGTTGGTACTTTTTTTCCTTAAATTGCTCTTACAATTCTGTTCTATTTCTAAGTAAAATTGAGATATTTTAGGCTGAATACCCTATTACTAGTTTGACCCTTCAATTTCTTAAAAATGGAGTCATCTAGACTTAGGATTGGTCTCTTAAACTGATATCTTCAGATATTGTTCTTATAATAAAAAGTGTATTACCTGTTCACAGTCAGTAAACAAACTTTAACAGCAGTCTCGATACCGGAAACATCCAGTACCTGTTTGTGAAAAATTAATAAAATAAGTCAGTTGTAGTACAGGAGGGGCAACCCTTGTGATTCGTAGCATCTTATGTAAAGACGCAACCAGCCAAATAGAGACAGTTAAAAGTTCAAAATTCTGTGGGGAACAGTACGATTGACGTCAAAAAGGCAACAAATTTTACACGTTTTCGAACTCGGCTATATTATTTTGTGTACTTGAATGAAACTACAAAACTGATTTACAATTGACAACGTAAAAGCCTTTATGTTTCTATAGAAAACTAAAGACAGTTTAAAACCTGGATAAAGGGGTTTTACACAAGGACTACCATGATTCGTGAGTCAATGGACATCTCGTTATAGAAAAATTAAACATCTCAATAAAGCTGAATACCTGTGGTTGACAAGCAGTGACGTTTGGTACTAACAACACATGACCATACATGATTGGACTGACATTGATAATCACCTGATCGTTGGCATCATCTACTCTATTCTTGAGAAAAGAAATAATTTCAAAATGGAAAATTCTACAAAATCTACTCAGGGAAATTTATCAGGCAATTTTAATAAGAAAGATGCTATAATTGATAATATATATTCAATAATTGTTACAGTATATATTTCCTTATCTTACAAGGATTATCTTTATATTTGCGATGTTTTGCTTTTTTAGGCTTATGCAAATAAATGAATAGAAATAGAAATGGAAACAACCAGTAAATGTCTCTCTATTGGAATACATATATCTTGAACTTTCAAGAGCAACATTTATAATGACTTCCTTGAGTTGAGTTTAACTAAACTGTCTTCTAATCGAGGCATGGCATGATACATAGTTTTGAATAGTCAAACAACATTGTGAATTTATCAATCCATTTATGAGCCACACCTTGTTTTTCAGCTCCATCAAAATCTAGAAAAGTGAGAAGGAAAAGAGTCGAAAAATGAAAAAATGTAATTTTTTGCTTCATTCCCAGGCAGTTAAATAGGTCAATCTTCAATCATGGCTTAATTTTCCTGGATTGGTAGCTCATTGGAGGATGGATATGTAGCAAATAATTGCCAAATTTTGAATCAAAAGTCACTAAAATGAATGAAATTGAAACCTACCTCATTGGACTTCACTTTATTAAAGTTAAATCTTTGTGGATCATAAGGCATGGAGACTTGTGTTGCAGTTTCAGGCTTTCTCCTTTGTGCAAACCTTTTTTCGTTAAGCTGTAAAAGAACAGGGAAGTCTCCTTGAAAATGAAATGGGTTTCGATGAGAATGAAACATAAAAAACGAAAGATTTTAAAATTCAAATTACTACGAGAACACAGTAAATACTAAATACCTGTGCTACAAATTTATATTTTCCAGGGACTTCTTTAGTCTTTACTTCATCCAGAGTATACCAAAAAGCTCCATTTGCCATGGCCTCTTCCCATTTACTACATATCTTTTCTTCAAACTGAAGAAGAAAATAAAAGAGTATTAAGAGTAGGAGCCTTCATTGTTGAAGGTTGTTTTTCATATTGTTTATACTTAGGCATATCCACGTTCTGGTAAAATATAACCTTCAGGCGCAATTACGTGTAGTTCGTTAGTGAAAAAGCGAAAAAGAAATTTAACGATATTAATAATAACCTTAACTAAATATTCCATATGCAACTGCAAGACAGTCGGTAATCGTTAAAACAACCTCTTGTCTAACAATTCCATTAATTTCTTTAATTCTGAAATAGGATGAATAAAGTCACCAGTACTAATATTACAAACCTTGCTTCGATGTCTATCTTGTTTTTTTGCTGATTCTTCCAATCTTATTATGAAATCATTACTGTCATACTCAAAAATATTTTCTTGGTTTTCCATTTAATAGGATCTCTGAAAAATACTGATCATTTTAAATATCATCATTTTAAAAAATTGTTTTATCTTTAAAAGTTTAATCCTAAAAATATGCAGTCTTTACACTTTAATATATTGCTCTTGAAGGAGAACAGCCCCCTCCAAAATGGTCTAGAGATAGGCAAAATGGATTCCTTTTGGAATTTTGCTACCATTTTTGAACCATTTTATCTTCATTTACGATATATCAAAAAGATTTAAAAGCCTCAAAATAATCAAAATTATCTTTCACACAAGGTATTACTTTTCATTATATCTTCTCTCTTCAAGAGCAATGAATCAAAATTTTTTTTTAAAACAGACTTTAGATAATTGTTTGTTTATCTGAATTCTGAGCCATTATTTTTATTTGTCATTCCACACTAGTATACAACTGAAAACACAGAGTGGGGCCATATTCCATTTGAAATCACCAATAGGAGACAGTCCAATATGTCATAATGATCAATTCTCTTCAAAATTTATGAAAAATTGACTGGCAGATAAATAAATTTTGATCAACTAAAAGAAAATGTCATTGAAGGAAGAAGATTGGACCATCATTGAGGAAGAGAAAAATTCAAAAAAAAAGTTTGTTTGATGTCCCAATTGGGAAGTTGCACAACATTATTTCTTGCTATTTTAATTTTTAAATCACTGGCCATAGCGTAAGGAAATCAGGAGAAGAACCACATGAATGAATAGCCAGAACAAAGTTGTTGCATAATAAATTTATCTTCATCATATTCACAAACTCCAAAAATATGGCTTCATTTCATGAATAATCATAAAATACATCCTAATACAGTATTTGTTAGGATATATCAAAAATAATTTACAATGCTTAATATGGTATCCTCAATATTTAAAGCTTTTGGTATTTTTTTTCAAAATTGTGTTGTCAAAATAAAACAAATAATACAGAAAGAAAACGAAAAATATAAAAATGTACAAATTATCAATTATAACCCGTAAAGAGCTAAAAGGTTCTAAAAAATGTGTGCGTGCATGAAAATGGGCAATATCAATGTGTATAGAATCGGTGAATCATCTATGTCTGGTAATTTCCAGAATTTCTGGTAATACCAGAAAAAAAACTGAATCATCCGATGTTATTTGTTATACACAAAGTCTATAAACGAATTTTCTCTTTCAAGAATTCAGCTATCGTGTCTGTGTCCCATTTTGCAATGCTAAACAAAATTAATAACATAATTAAGTATAATCACAATAAGCTAAATTTTCTGAAAAAATTCTTTACATGATTTGCTATGACAGAAAAACGTTGCGCATTGAAAGATGGAACATATTCTCAAGAACACATTGAAACTATTATAGTGGCAGTACTTAAACTTAAGCCAAATTGTGTGAGATTAAGTGAAAGGTCTCTTTAATTTTGGAATAATTGGCTTGTTGGGGGTAAAGCTACTTGTCTATTCATTGATAAGACCTTTCACCCAATTTAATACCGTAAGTTTGTCTAATGCAAACATTCCTCCTCTAATTTGGACACTCTCCTTAGAGATAGAATTAAAAGGAAGGTCAGAATCCCTGATCAGCGATTCCAACCTTCCTATTATTCCAGCTCTAAAGAAGGGTGTCGAAATTAGATGAGGGATGTCAACATTAGACCAACTTACTGCATGTTTTGTTTTAGTTATCAATTCATTACTTGTATTTCCAAATTATGTAATAAATCTTACCTAAGAACTTCTTTTACAACATTTGATTCGTCATGCAATAAGAGCTCAGGCTCTGCTCCACGCTCATACTAAATTCAAAGAAAAATTTAACTATTTGAGAATAAAAATTTTTCATACATAACTGGATGTAATCCCCTATACAAACACAGAGGCTTCAGCACCCCAGAAAACAGGTCAACACTTTTGCTACCCTTTAGAAAATCCAAAGCTTTTATTAACCCCACTTTCCAGAATTTCCAAGAATTCTGTCTCTTTGAGGCATTTCATACATTGGATTGCAATTGCCATTTTCAGTGATTTTTGACATTTTTCGGAATAGTTCTTATACAGTCAATTTTTACTGCAATTGCGGTATAAACGTCACTTTTACAATTTTCATATACCGCAATTGAAGTATATTCAAGAAACAGAATTCAAGATTCAAGGAAAAAACAGGTAATTTTTGTACATAATTGATCATATCTTTTTAACGCACAGACAAAATATTTTTTCCGTAGATCAGATTCTTTTGATAAAGAAAAGCTTTCTTCTCGTACGATTTTTTATAGTTGATGTTTGTTTATCTTTGTCGACCAGCACTATATGTAGTCATTATAAGCCTTTGTAGGCTAAACACGAATGAAAACTACTGCAATTGCAGTATACCGCAATTGAGGGATTTCCCTGACTGTTATATGTCAGTTTGCATTATATTATAAAAAATAAATAGTATTTGTCCCATTTTTAGCTTTATAAACCTCCTGATTCGAAAAAACACTGATGAAAATTTAAACTTTCAAACAATTATTTCTTTGTCTTGCCTTATGTTTTACAGCATCTGTCGATTAAGTAACCTGATATTTTACCTGGATTCTCAAGTTTGCAAATACATCTTTTTTGTCACCTTGAGCAAAAGCTGAAAATAAAAGTGTAAAAGTCATCTCAATTCATAGAATCTTTTTTATTTGCATTGTATCAAAATAAATGATCATTTTGTTCCTTTCCTGACCTCATTAACTGAATGACTCTCAGACTCTGATTTTCTATTTACTGAAAAATTTGATAGAAAGAGTCCAATTTGATAGCACAACCACAGACACAAAACCTTCATTGATGATTGAAGTGAGATGGTATGGACTGCACAGAAATGATCAAACTAGGTTAAGCATCCTTAAAAGCAACTTGTGTGATATGGTCATAAAAGATTGAAAGATCTAGGGTTAACCCCCCCCCCAAACATTAAGCCATCCCAGAAAATTTTTGTTACCCCCTGTCTGACGACGTGCATTTTTTAATTTTTTCTAGCCTCTGAAATAATTTTTCTTTTCCAGTGGTGGTCAGAAATTCCGATGAAAATCCATGTACTTTTGCAAAATGCATTGGAAATTCCACTCTTTTTTGCCTTTTTTAATTCATTACGACCCACGGCATGGCCCGAACATGTTCGGGCCTCTTGATTAATACTTTTTAAAAATGGCCTGCGCATGGCCCGCGCATTGCCCGCGCGTGGTCCGCGCAGTTTCGGACCATGTTCGGGCCAGATTTTCGAAAACTTGCTATGATTGCGCGTGTAATTTCAGGACCCAATATTTATATTTTAAATTCCTTATTTTAGCAAACAAATTTAAAAATCTTCCTCTTTATTCAAATATATATTGTTCAAATATAAAATTTAATCATCTATTTTCCCATTAAGTTAGGAAAATTATTAAAAAGAATGATTTGAATCTTACATAATATGGTCTTCAGTCGGGTGTTTAAGATATAAACTGCAATTATTGCTCTTTTCGGCAATTATTGCCGAAAACGGCAATTTTTTCAACAATGAAATGCTGAATCAGCAGAAAAATATAAAAGTAAATAAATAAAAATTGCCGTTATTGGCAATTATTACCGTTTTTGGAAATAAAAGTTGATTTTAATATTGAACACGTGGTAGTTGACACCCTCACAACAAGTAGGCCCACTGTGCCTCGTTTAGTTTTGTTTTCAACTGGTTTTTGTTGGAAATGCAGATAGCAAAATTGAGTCTAATGTAAACAGATTTACAACGGGGGTTTTGTTATCTCTTTCTGGCTGTGTTTTGGCATCGATGCAGGACCTTTTAACATATTATTTTAGAACTTTTCTTGTTAGGGGAGCGATCTATATTCATTTGACAACGCAAAACGTCAAATTGACGTTATGAACGTCAAATTGACGTTATGAGGGGGTGGGGGGGGGGTTTTCAAAAGTTAGTTTTGACTTTATAAAAAATCAAAGGTATACCTTTTTGTGAAAATCGCGGATACTTGTAACCACCAACCACACTATACCGTGAGAGGTCCTAAAGCCGACAGCCCAGCCTAATGCCGACCCCCCAAATAACTGTTATGAAAAAAAATTCTATGTTTACAAACATTCCCTCTCCAAGTTGAACGATAAACTATTGCTAGAACTCTCAAAACAAAACATCTAACAAGATAGCTGTAATGTCAAGATGTCAATTAATGTAATTAAAAAGTGTGAGTTGTAAAAATAATCACCTTTTATTCTGGATCAGTTTCTCATGTTTAAAACAATAACAGTTTTGTAATAAAAATGACTTGTGCGGGAAAAATACGAAACAACTTGGGCTGGTTTCCATCAAGAAACAAACAGACTAAATTGCAAAAATGGCGCGAAGTTGAAAAAAGGGCGGATGTGGTAGCACTAATTTGAATAACAAACATCGAATCAATGAGGCGCCAACTATCAACGCCCTCTTTACCACCTATAAGTCCGGATGTTTATTTACGAAAGGCCCGCAATCGGACAGCTCTTCCATTTAAGTGTACTCTTTGACGACATATATTATCTTTACTAGAATAGGAATAAGGTGTCATGTAATACATAATAATTGTAATATACGTTGTCTATTTGTATTCTTATCATGTAATATATAATATAATGTAATATACGTCGTCTATATGTATCCTTACACAAAGTACTAGCCCCGATATCAAGCCAAGTGCCAGTGTAAAGTAATAGAAACCAGGCTTGATTACGTAACGTTTCAAAATGAGCACGCTCGTACACAGACCTCTTTTATATTTTCGTGGGCTTTGTAAAATCAAAACATCTCGTTACTTTTTATGATGCTGTTACTACTGTTGTCATTTATGACATTGTGCATATTGCAATAAAAAAATATGTTTTGCTATAAGAAGCAATTATTGTTATTTGGTTCAATTGGTTCAGTATCAAATCTCTCAGTTTAGTTGACACTTATGGTATCTTCGTTGCGTCACAGCGAAAGGTTTGTTTTTATTTTAGTTTGTATCTTTGAAAGACCCCATCGGCTTTAGGCTGGGCTGTCGGCTTTAGGACCTCTCACGGTACTTTATAAGCTTTCCAAAACATATTCGTGTATGAAATACATGAAAATTTGCTGCTCGCATAATCCCATTGGTTCCCGAATGACTCGGGTCATGTTCGGGCCAAAAGAATTGATAGGGTCTCTCGGCCCGAACATGGCCCGACAGTTAGTCACACTAGGAAATTAAGCTTTCAGAAAAAACAACATCAGTCATCTACAGGATACATTTCAACAACAAGGATGAGAATTACCTGAATCAAGTTCGCAAGACAATATTAATTAAAACTTGAAAGTTGGAAACAAAATAAAACGTGCAGCAGCCAAAATCAACCAACCAAAATTTGTCATTCAATTCCCGAGACAGCGCTTCGATTTTTAAGGCCTTGTTTATACGCTAAAGTAAAAACAATTCCGCACATGTAAATGGGTCATTGTTTGAGGTCCGGCAAAATTTCCGGGAGATAGCCTATCCGGCGGTGCGCGGATCTAGGTGGATTCCGCCTCCCCCGTAGATCTTTTTCTTGGGAAGTTGATCTTCAAATTAGTTTTCAAGGTTGGCTTGGCTCAAATTTTTTCATCTATGGCACAAATTTTAGGCAATTTCTCAAAGTTTTTGAAAATGTTAATTTCATTAAAAAGCGCCGGGTTATTTTTTCATGAATCCCTTTAGAAGTTTTGCGGGGCATTTTTTTGCTTGAGAGTCAAGTAAACGATATAGCGTTTTCGCAGCATTAATCTTTGATACTCATTTTGGCGGGACGCTAGTGTGACTAACTGCCCGAAGAGGCCCGAGAATTCTCGGGCCATGTCGAGGGTTGTTGTTATCATTACATCATATTTTCATTGTTTGCGCGATCGAGCGAACCACATCGCACAAGTTGGCAAAGAAGGTGGCAGTTACATCAATATGCCTTCTTACCTGTCTTTAAAAATATAAATAAAAGTAATCACGGAAAAGGACGCGAAAAAAAAAAGACATAAGTGTGAGAACAGAGTAATCAAACTCGTTAGAAAAAGTACCATTAGAAGTCATAAAAAATCAACCTGAATAAATGCAATCGAAATCCCAGAGAACTTCATAATTCCCCAAACAACATTACATTACTATGTCAAACTCCCATTACATAAATTTTACAATTACGTCAGAGTAGACTACGCTCGCCACCGAAGAGGTTTATTTGGAAAGGGTAATTACATTTTATTGTTCGCTTCTTTTTTAAAGATTGGCCGGGTTGGAAAAGTATGAATTTCTTTGTACATATTTTACCTACCCCAAATATTTATGAGGCTGAGTTTTAAACAAATGGTCAAGTTGAAACGAACAATAAATGTATCAAGGTCTGTTTTATTTACCCCCTGGTGACTTAACAAAAGAGACTTAACTCGATGTTACAATCCAATTATTGAAAGTTTGTCTCAGCCTTTTTATAATGAGCGAGACATACGTTCTCTGATTACGCAATTTTCATATTGACATTTTCGAGGCATTTTGATGTAACTGGGTGGTAAGCCTAAAACACGGCACGGACCTAGCGCCAAGTGGATCTTTTAATTTCTTTTAAAATAAAGGTCATTAGTTAAAAGAACACATACACGCATGGGTACAACCATCAAGTACGGACTTTGCGACGGAACGGGAAAACTTTCATGAAAAATGGCTACAATCTTTGGTAAACATCAGTACATCGCTTGACGTTATCTGTGGGGGGTGGGGGAGTTCAGAGGATAACGTCAATTTGACGTTTTGCGTTGTCAAATGAATATGGACGGGTCCCCTTATTGACTAACGAAAAATTGAAAAAATCACTTTTAAATATCCGAAAAATCTTTTTCTCAATGCAATTTTAAAGAAATTACCTTTAATTTGAGGATACCTGCCAATTTTTCATTGACAGACTTTTAACGTAGCTTTTGGATACCTAAAGCCTTCGTTATCATCTTTTGCTGCTTCACAGCAGCTCGTGCAACCCTCTTCTAACGAGTGCAAATTGAACTGTTTCAGATCATCACATGAACCACATAATAAACTTGATGAGAAACCTAATTGACTACAATTTTCTGGAGTCAATTTACACCAGCTTTCGTCTATCAAAAAGTTGAAAATAAACGAAAATAGACAACCAAACAAAAGTTTGGCGTCCATTTTCGTACCTTCTTCCTCGCTTTTCTTTCCAAAACTGACGGCGTTGGAGACTACGTGGGTTTTTGAATGGTTTGGCGCTAGGCTGACAAGGCGCCAGTTTACCTAAAATATGTGTAAGACATTGTTTACACTAATAATGAAATATCTAGAAAAGATGAAAAGAGTTGAGAAATTCATTTTCCTTTAATCAGACCTAGTCTACTATCCATTCAAATGAAAAAAACTTAGAAATTCAAGAATCCTGAAACACCCTGAATCTGAATCTTACATCTCTTTTCCCTAACTTTAACATAGTGAGTACCGGCCTTAAGAATGCTTATATTGGTGGTCTTGGGCGTTTAGGGCGGAAGAGGGCTGCGATGTTGACTTTCATTTCAAAAATGGCAGGCAATCAAGCATCAAAATTTTTAAAAGGTGTGCTGGTGTGGGTTAAAAAACAAGAAAGTAAGAAGTAAAACTGCATGAAATCAAAATTATATTCAGAACATTTCTAGAACAGGTATTTGGTTTAATGAATTTAGATGTGCCTGTTTTTGAATTCTGAATCATCAAAAATCTCTTTTATATTTTGTTGTTGCTTTTGCTTCTTTTTAACCAGAGTAGACGGTGTCAATCGAACAACTTCGAACAAAAATCGCAATCGAACCAATCGAACGTAAGCGAACGTGATCAAATAATTGCGATTCGATTGTCGAACGTAATCGAATCTCAATCGAACGTCCGATTCCTGGGTAATATTCGATTGCGTTCGAGTAAGGTTAGATTGGTTTGATT
Organism: Clytia hemisphaerica; assembly: GCF_902728285.1. Classification (NCBI taxonomy): domain Eukaryota; kingdom Metazoa; phylum Cnidaria; class Hydrozoa; order Leptothecata; family Clytiidae; genus Clytia; species Clytia hemisphaerica. The sequence goes on from NW_027103599.1 coordinate 270,255, forward strand.
GATAGTTGACTATGTTCAATTGGTTTGATTGATTGTCAATTACATTAGATTAATCTTCAATTTCGTTCGATTACGATTATGTTCTATGAGTTTGATTGTGATTAAATTAAATTGGATCACTCTGTTAGAGCTTTTTAGTGTGGGCGGCCGGAGTGCTTGAAGTACCATACTAAAGCGAATAAAATCTAATACAATTGAATCAATGAAACGTAATCGAATACAATCGAACGTAATCGAAGCAATCGAACAGAAAATCCTGGGTAATATTCAATTGCGATTCGATTGCGTTCGACAATCAAATTGCAATTATTCGATTGCATTCAATTGCATTCGATTGATTCGGGCGTTCGATTCGTTCGATTGACACCGTCTGGTTTTAATTTTGACTGCGTTAAAAAGGATATAGGAAAAGTGTGTAGAATTAGTTATCAGAAGTAATCCTAATTTATCTTTGAAAACAGAAGCTGATATTTGGCGGAGCGGCAAGAACTTGCCAAACTAAATTGGGTTTTTGAACTTGATTGAACACACTCAATACCGTAAAAGTTGGTCTAATATCGACATCCCTCGTCTAATTCTGACACCCTTCTTTAGAGAAAGGAATAATATGAAAGCTTGAATCACTGATTGAAAAAGGATTATTCTTCTCTGACCACTAAGCAAAGAAAAACAGTTTCAACCTTTCTATAAATTTCAGCTGATAAAAAGGGTGTCGGAGAATTAGAGGAGGGGTGTCGACATTAGACCAAGTTACAGTATGGGCTGTTCAACAAGTTATATATAGTCCGTTTATACCCCTGTGGCGTGGACGACATGGATTTTCTGTAACAATTTACTTTTATACTTGGCAAGAAAATAGAGCAAATTTTATGGATTTTCCGATACATTTGACTATGAGAAAAAATCCTGGATAGACCTTTTCGCCTTTCCATCCGCCATCTTGAATTGTATTAGGGTGCGCACTCGTCGGGATTTTTTGCGCGGAACGAGGAAGAAATTACAAAAATGAGCTTCAATGCATTTACTGTAACTTTGTGTAATGCCGACATACCTTGTCTAATTCCGTCATAACAACTATCTGGCAGTTACATCAAAATGCCTCGAAAATGTCAATATGAAAATTGCGTAATCAGAGAACGTATGTCTCGCTCATTATAAAAAGGCCGAGGCAAAATTTCAATAATTGGATTGTAACATCAAGTTAAGTCTCTTTTGTTAAGTCACCAGGGGGTAAATAAAACAGACCTTGATACATTTATCGTTCGTTTCAACTTGACGATTCGTTTAAAGCTCAGCCTCCTAAATATTTGGGGTAGGTAAAATATGTACAAAGAAATTCATACTTTTCCAACCCGGCGAATCTTTAAAAAAGAAGCGAACAATAAAATATAATTACCCTTTCCAAATAAACCTCTTCGGTGGCGAGCGTAGTCTACTCTGACGTAATTGTAAAATTTATGTGATGGGGGTTTGACATAGTAATGTAATGTTGTTTGGGGAATTATGAAGTTCTCTGGAATTTCGATTGCATTTATTCAGGTTGATTTTTCATGAATTCTAATGGTCTGTAATGGTACTTTTTCTAACGAGTTTGATTACTCTGTTCTCACACTTATGTCTTTTTTTTTCGCGTCCTTTTCCGTGATTACTTTTATTTATATTTTTAAAGACAGGTAAGAAGGCATATTGATGTAACTGTCTGGTCTTTAAAATGGATTTATCTTTATAGATAAACCTTCTGAACGCTGTTTAAAAAATCACGCTAACTACTTGTAACTACTTTGCAGACCAGATAGTTGCTATGACAGAATTAGACAAGGCATGTCGATATTACAAGAAGCTACGGTAGTATATACTTACCTTTAAATCATCCAAATCTGTTCATTCTTTTTTTTAAATCAATCAGGAATTGTCAGGGAAACAAGTAAAAAAAACCGCATCCAGGTATCTATTTTCTTTCCAAAGATATATTGATGTTTTTTGACGTCAAGGTAAAAACACAACTTAGTGCTGACCACGGCACCGAAAAATTCTCGACCCACATGGAAACAAATGGCTGTCGCTATTGAGCTGGTTCATCTTTTCAATCGCAGTTTTTTAGTAAACCAAGGGTAATTATTAGGCTGAAATCTATCACAATACCCTTTATTTGAAAATCTACAGGCCGTCTAGAATTTTGAAAAATAGAAGAAATTGCGATTTTTTAACAAGATTCCGGATTTTTCCATTCAAGCACCATACACCATCTGAAAGCTGAGGATTTCAGCTTTCTAATGGTGATATTTGTTTTTAGCTATCATTTCCAGCTCATTAGCGATAAGCTAAAGTTTAACAGTCATCGGGCCGATTTTCAGACCGCACCAGCAAAACTCCCCACACCCTGCAGTGCCGTAGCAACTGGGGGGGCAAGGGGGGGCTATGCCCCCCCAATAATTTTTTCAAAAATGGTTATTTTGCTAAATGCTAAGTTTTTCTTTTTTAATTTGTCATAATTGTCACAATTGAGTGCATTTTCAAGCAATCTAGAGCTCAAATTTTCAAAACTTCCCCCCCTCGGGCCAAACCATGGTTGGCCCTCGCGGTGTCACTAAACTTCAGCCCCCTCAATATGAAAATGCTTCCTACGGCACTGCCCTGCCACACGGAAGACTAGATTTCATCCGCCATTTTTGGCGCGGTTTTGGTGCTTCCGAAAATTATTTCTTGCTGGCGTGGTGTAAGGAGGCGATTCTTTGAAAAGGTGATTTTTTTGTGTTTTGAAAATGGAATAACTTTGGGAATCCTTAACCAATTCTAATAAATGACCCCTCATTTTTCTCACAAAGGTAAGGACTTTCAAATAAAATTAGTTTGGTTTCTAAAAATTGAGGGGAAAATTTTGGCCTGTCCACCCTAATTGAATGCAAAAATAGAGGAACGAAAAAGCCGTGGTTGGTTTAGTTGGAAAATATGCAAAACATATGCAAGTTTAGACGTCCAACAAAGCATCTTATAAAGAAATATTATAATCATTAGAACAATAAAAGATGGAATTTCTTAATCCAAAAAGAAATATTTACAGAACAACAAAAGCCTTTTAGAAATTTGTTCTCAAAGACATTGCATATTCTGTTTTCATGCACTTTAAAAAATTCCACCAAGACGGAGTACACACATCAAACTTTCAAAACACGCAAACTGAAAGCAGTAATTATGACGTCACACATTCAGCGGCTTCAGATCAATGTTTTGATTTGATCCTTTGGCGGTTCTATTCACAGGAGAATAATTTACCGTCAACCAAATAAGGATTATTTTTGTACATTCGCGGGTGATTTTTCAGTTTGAGTTTATGTCAAATGTTATGGTTTTTTGAAGTGCTTGTTCTAAGAGATGAGCAAATTTGATTATTTCTAGTTTTCAAAAGAAGCAAATTTAATCTTTCTTCTTCAAGGTTACACTTTAATATAATGCCAATTATGCATGTAAGTTTTATATTAATACTTTCTTTAATTGCATATGTTTTTCATACTTTCTAAGGGAATTTCACCACGGCAATTTGGCCACCATAATTTTTGCATACAATTCAATAATATTGTAATAATATGGCGGATGGAAAGGCAAAAAGGTCTATTTTCCGAAACCTTTTTCAAATTTCTCAGGATTTCATTCCAAGTGAAAAAAAATCCAAAAAACCCTGTTCCAGGGGTATATAATGTTTTTTTTTCTGGAACTGCCCAATTACAATTTTTAAATATTTACTTACTTTTGAAGTTATCATGACATGTTATGACAGAAAGTATATATGATTGATAAACTTGGTGGAACTATCATGTCAAAACAAATTTGTTGTCAAAGAGATTTAACAGTAAGTGAAAATACAGGCCAGATATCAACAGTCCCATGTTTCGACCAATCGTCCCAAGTTAGAGCAGTTGAAGGTATCAACCAACCAAATTTTGTCATTTGATTTTATTCCAAGACAGCGCTTCGATTTTTAAGGCCTTGTTTTTTAAACGCTAAAGTAAAAATAATTCCGCACATGTAAATGGGCCAGTGTTTGAGGTCTGGCAAAATTTCTGGGAAATAGTCTATCTGGCAGTGTGCAAATCTAGGTGGGTGGCCTGCTGTGTTTCATCTTCCCAGGATCTATTCTCAACCACAAGATACATCTTTTGGTCAATGGTTTTTTTTCTGACATTCTTCCTTCAGAGAAATATTGTTCACTTTCATTTTCTCCTTAAGGACAAGAAAAAAATGATCTCAAAAAATGACTCTTGAGTCCTAGATGATGCAAGCAATCAACGAAAAAAAACAATAAGGGAAACCATCCAAACTCAAACTTGCCACGAAAAACATCAATTTGACGTTCAGGGGTGGCGGTGGGTGTGTAGCTTTTGGACATTTTACTTGTGCCAAAGAAATTTTTACCAGAAATATCAATTTTAGAGAAGTGCATTCCATGCCAAATGCTACTTCGCCTTCTTTCTTTTTGAGGAAGGAAAATAAATTTCGAATTTTTCACCTCTTTCAAAAATTCATGTCTATTTATAGAAAATAACAGGCTTAAGGCTGTTTAAGGCAAGCATCTACAAAATGAGTTTAAATATTGACGTGATAGTATTCTGAAGATACTCCAGGGATCCCTGCTAAAAGCCGTTTTGCAAGCAGAACCCAATTCTTAACTGAAAATATCTCTAATATGGCAATGGGGTTTTAGCCTACTGAGTCTTTTTTCAGCGTCAAATTAAAAGTGTACGTGCAAAAAGTACAGGGATTGGGCTACACAAAAAAACAGTTCCTCAAAAAGTTAATTTTCATTTGGTTTGAATAGAAATTAGATTACCGAACATGATATTATAAATCTCATTGTTTCACTTTAGTTTAGTGAGAACTAGAAATAAAAAGCATCATGTCTAAATCATCTCAATCAACAAATTTTCGTAAATTCAATGTTGACGACTTGGATGAGGATCGTTTTCAAGATGATACCACAGCATCAGATGAAACTGGAGGACCAAGTGAAGGGGATGTACAAAATTTATTGAATGGGTAAGAGCATATATTTTAAAAATTGGTACTTCTCAAAGACATATCAAGGGTCAACATGTTTGTTTGAAATTTAGAGTCGCGTATAGCTCACATAAATATAGCTCACTTCCTAAAATTCAGTGATACTAACCTTTTTGTATTTGCATACTTGGCTTTTTGGCCTTTCCAAAGTCTCTCTAAGGATTACAAGAAGAACAAAAAGTCAAAATAGTCACTCTAGTCTAAAAAGATTCTCCCCTTTTTGGGTATCTTTATACAAAAACCATGAAAATTAGAAGAATTTCTCTAAGGTTTAGAAATGTATAGTAACATTTTCTCTCTAAGGGTCAGTTTTTGGATTTCCAATCAATACATACCAAATATTCTCCATCCCCAGCCCCTGCCCAGGGATTTGAATGCTAGATACAAATTTTTGACAAATTGACTAATGGACAATTTTTTTCTTCATTATTTTATATCTACAAAAAAATCAATTCTCTGTATTTTTTGCTGGCAAAATTCAAAGCACTTTTCCCTATTGGAAATCGCCAAGATTTGATTAACTTTTTGTCATTTTCTTAATGCGAAATTCACTTAGTTTCTTTCTGTATAAAGCGACCAGGAAAAAGCTCTTTGAATGATCTGATAATCATTTTGAAACCGTATTATTCTCTTTTTAGTAAAAAGAATAACGATGCATTAAAACTTATTCTATCAAGTCCACCATATAACGCGAGTGATAAAGAAAAGGTAAAGCCTCACTTGGTATTAGAATTAAATTTTTGGTCTGATAAAGATACGGTATAATTATATTCAAGTAGGCTCTTTCGTTCTAATACGCGAGTAAAGCACAATCCAACCAAGAGATTAACAATTTGACATCCTTCTTCATAAAAATCGTGGATGGGAGAATTTAAAAATGTGGCCTGGAGGGAGATTCATCTAGAAACAGCGGTTAAAAAGATTTAGTGAAAAAAATTTGTTCGTATTTTCCTAAATTTTAAGAGGCCTATGAATTTTGTGAGATTTATTATGAGTTAATGGTCTTGAAATGACTTTTTTAAATTGAATTTTAATTGATGCGTTGCATCTTCTGATACAAAGATCTTCCTAATTCAATAGCTTGCAAATAATTAATTTTTTGTGTCTTGAAATTTCAGAAAAGAATATTGGCGTTACTCATCCGTGTCATTTCACAATACAAATCATCCGAAGTTGAGAATGCAGTCAAATCACTGGGATCGGCTGAACAAGACGCACTATTGAAATTCATCTATAAAGGCTTTAGTGAACCGACCGACAGCTCTTGTGGATCACTCTTATCTTGGCATGAAAAGGTTTGTTTTTGAATTAACTACAACCAGTATTGAAATTAGCACCATTCCCCTCTACGTGTCACTGTTACACTCCCATCTTGTTTATTGACGAGTTGAACCGATAAAAGTTTCTTTTCTGAAAAGAAATTCTACAACTTGCAACAATTGATAACATACATGCCTGTACATGCTAAGATTTAAAAGTGATTAGGGGGATTCTTTAGGATAGGAGTTAGGACTGTTTTGTTGGCTGGATTATGCCAGCTACAAACACAAATGGCAAAACAGAATAAAAAAAACTCCCAAATTATGGAAGAGATCCGAAACTCCAGGATGGGTAATGAAGCTACTTATTTCCCATCCAGAACACGTGACCCGTGTGTTTTTCAAACAAAATTTCTAAATGCAGGGCAAATTTGAGCAAACTTATTAGGCTTCACGTTTTCTTGCTTGAGAAAGGTTTAAGCTTCATCTCTAGCCCCTTTGGGGCTTCAAACTCAATCGATTTTTCAATCGAATCGAAGTAATTTGGTTGGGCTAATCCTTAGATAACAATTTTTGCTTCATTTTTCAGGTTGTCGCAGTGACTGGCAATGGAGGAATCATGAGAGTCTTGACCGATCGTAAATCAGTTTAGAAATTCTTTAGTTCGCTGCATGCCTTGTGACTATGGGTACCAAAAAAATCAAATTCCTAAATATCGCATTTTACAACTACAATTAATTTAATTTTTTGATCAGTAATTTAAGAAAAAGATTAGACCAGATTTTACTTTATCCTGTGTCAACTCGACTCAATAGAATTCGATCAACAAATCTTTGCAAATTCAGCACATTTTCGTGATTTACAATTTTATGCATTCGTCCAATTCGAGGAATGATCGGATCTGATGCCAGGGAAAAACTGGCATAATTTTTCAGGGCTTTGTATGATTTATTATTTTTTGTTTATTGTTTTTTGTTTTTCCATTCTTTTTGTACATTTGAATATGTCGAAAAACAATTTTTTTGTAAGAAATTCCGTTCTCCTTTTAAAACTTTCTATTTTTTATAACTCTTAGCGCCCAGTAATATTTGTGCTGATTCGTATAGATCATTACAAGCTTTTGTATGGATCTTTAGATTTACCACCCCTGTGACGGTCTTTTAGATTTTATCTTTCCTTAAGAAAGGAATTTCGATTTGCTTATAATATTTAATTTTCAGTTTTTCCTCACAATTGATTATAAGATACTAGAGATAGAAAAGATACAAAGAAAACATATTTACACACTAAAAAAGACACAAGTGCCAATCTAAAACGATGGACTACAAAATAAAAACTTGAAGAAATATTCATACTAACTACAGTAGTAAAATAATAATTATTACTACGAAAAACTATTCAAAGATAATAAGACGGCAAGTAACTAATAATACACAATGCCGGGGGCTTTAAAGTTGGGTATGACTCGAGACTCGAGCCTGGAAAGTTTATATAAAGTCTTTTTCAAAGGTGATCATTTTTAGCATTCTTTTCCACACATAAAATTAGTAAAGAATTTGACCATTTCTTTCTCAAATCTCCGTCTTTCAGATGCTAATTTTTTGGCTGCTTTCTTTTTATGTTTATTGACTGAACTTTTCTTTTTCCCGTTTTCAGCATCTTCTAATTTCTCTTCCACTGTTAAGCTACCATCTTTATTTTGCTTAGTAACGATCATAGCTTCAGCCATACCAGCCATAGCATCATGGAAACCGGATACGTCGTGTTCTAGATCCGTCATTTGTGCTACTATATTTGGTGCAGGGTTGGACTCTACTTGATGTGCTTTCTGTTCTTCGTTTGCTTGTTGTGCTAAGTACTGTTGTTGAGCTTGGTATGCATAATATTGTGGATATTGTGTCCTTAAATACGATTGATATTGCTGTGATAGACCTGAAATTGATAAAACAAAATGAGAATTTTACTCACCATGATTTTGTGGTCGTTGACCAATGAGATGAGAGGATACTATAAACTTTGGCTTCTAACAGAGACTTTTCTTTCAATAAAGTGGTTGGTTGGGACGAGATTGGAGTTTTCATAAGCTCTTATTAATTTCGCATAGCGAAAGTATTACGATAGCCTTTCGCGGTGTCATTGGAAAAAAAATTAGAAAACGAAAGTGCTTGATACGGTGGACGAACTCACTAAATTTAATTTACAAATTACACGCTCGTATAACCACGGACGATTTTCGCGGGTTTTCTTTGGATTACGTCATTTATCTTTGTGTTTTAGCTCCACAGTTTTGATTTTTTCTTTATTTTCTTTATAAGGATGGCGCACAATATGAGCATATTTATTTTTCTTATAAGCATATACTTTATAAGAATCAAATCAATAACTCTTGATAGACGGTAATATACTTTTCGGTAATTAGTTCTTGCAAAGTAAACAAGGATGGCGCACAATATGAGCCTTACTTATTATTCTTTATAAGCATATACTTTATAAGAATCAAATCAATAACTCTTGATAGACGGTGATATACCTTTCGGTAATTAGTTCTTACAAAGTAAACAAGGAATGGTGCATAATATGAGCTCATTTATTTTTCTTATAAGCATATACTTTATAAGAATCAAATCAATAACTTTTAATAGACGGTGATATACCTTTCGGTAATTAGCTCTTTCAAAGTAAACAAGCAATGGCACACAACATCGGCATTTTTATTTTTCTTATAAGCATTTACTTTATAAGAATCAAATCATTAACTCTCGATAGACGGTGATATACCTTTCGGTAATTAGTTCTTACAAAGTAAACAAGGGATGGCACACAACATCAGCATTTTTATTTTTCTTAAGCATTTACTTTATAAGAATCAAATCAATAACTCTCGATAGACGGTGATATACCTTTCGGTAATTAGTTCTTACAAAGTAAACAAGGGACTTAGCGCAAATTATGAGCATATTTTATTTTTCTCATAAGCATTACTTTATAAGAATCAAATCAATAACTCTCGATAGACGGTAATATACCTTTCGGTAATTAGTTCTTACAAAGTAAACAAGAGATGGCGCACAATATGAGCATATTCATTTTTCTTATAAGCATATACTTTATAAGAATCAAATCAACAACTCTTGATAGACTGTGCTATTCCTTTCGGTAAATCATTCTTACAAAGTAAACAAGCGATGGCCACACAATATGAGCACATTTTTTTCTTATAAGCATTATACTTTATAAGAATCAATCAATAACTCTTTATAGACGGGGCGATATACCTTCGGTAATTAGTCCTTACAAAGGGCTACAAAGTAAACAAGGGATGGTGCACAATATGAGCATATTCATTTTTCCTATAATAAGCTTTACTTTATAAGAATCAAATCAATAACTTTTGATAGACGGTGATATTACCTTTGTTTATTAGTTCTTAAAAATTAAACAACAATTGTTCTTAAATTGGTCTCTTTTTTTAGCGATTTTAAGTCTCGTTGTTCTTGCAAAATTGTTTCATCAAGGCTCGATGTGAAGTAGATTTCAAATTGGCTTCAATCTCTACTTCTTGTTTTTCCTACGCAGTTCAAATTCTAGGCGAAATTTTCGACTTCAAGTCGTCTTGTTTGATTTGGTTGGCCGTTAACCAGTAAAAATAAAAACAATTTTGTTATCAAATTAGATAGAGACACTAGAAATATTTTGATCAACATGTTAGGTTGTTTGGTTAGTGATAGGCCGTGATAATGTAAGTGATTGATTTATTTATGGTAAACCTTTCTCAGATTTTGAAAGGTCTTATATAATTTCAAATCCTCCTTCTGTCGCAGAGCTATAATGGAGGTGAATATATTTTTCGACAAATTTTGATTATATTTTGAAGCTTTTGTGATAACTTATTTTTCATATATTTACACGGATAATTTGAAAAAAAATTAAGATAAAAAATGTAATTAATTTATACTGATGGCCTCTTGCTCAACAGAATTCACTGTTCTTATTGTATTCTTCTGGTGAAAGCTGTGAGAGAGGTTGTATTTATTTAGCTTTCTATGAGGATGTGTGCTATATAAACATGTAGCCGACGGTTGTTTCTGGAAACGAACATTAGTTTTATGTATTGGCAACTCTGGTTCAATACGAATGGACTGTTTCGTTAACAGTCGTTACCACAAATATAGTCTGTGAAATAGCTAACCAATTTCTGTTCCAAGTCACCTTGACTTAATAGTGCTCGTTTATAATCTTCTTCATAAGTTTTCTTATCCTTCTTTTTCTTTCCCTTGATTTCATTCTTTTTTGCACCAATGCCAGGTTTATCTGCATTCCCTTCTAATGATTCTATTATGCTCAATCCTCCAGTTTTCAATTTGGTTATGAGGGCTTCTTTTGTGTTATCGATCGCGTCGTAGAAACCATGTGTATCATTCTCAACTTCTTGTAAGATCGACTGGTTTCCATCAACATTTTTTGACGTTGTTTCAGATTTTTTACTCATCTCTTTAATGTTTTTATCTGGTGCTCCGGGATTTTGTTTTGACGCAGCTTCTTTTAACGCTATGTTTATCCTTTTACTCAAATCTGGTTGATTTTGTGATTGATAATAATTAGAAGCGTAATATGGATATTGTTGATAACCTCCATAATATTGCGCATAGGGTGTTGCTGCCATTTGATAAGGGAGATAATTTTGATACATATTTTGTTTGTGTTTTATCTCCTTCATTTACTGATCTTCGGTTCATACGTAGTCCGTTCAATTGATCTTCAATCAGGTCATTGTTTTTGTTGTTTTCGAGATTCGGGAAAAATGAGTTGACGGCTTTCTGCGCTAACTGGATTGCACTCATTGATGTTGATTGAATGAAACTTTTGAAACTTCGTGGATCACGTGGTTCCGATTGCGTCCGGTATATTACTTCTTGATGCTCTGAAAAAATGAAGTAAGAAAATATATCTGTGTCAAAAACCTTTTTGCAGTGCAGTGTTTTTATTCTGGACCAAAACTTTCTAACCAGTTTTCGTATAATAAAAATTTGGTATCGTTGGAAAGATATCTAAATGCGCCTATGTTTTCCACTAATAATTCGATATTTCCTCGAAAAAGTGAAGAAAAACGAAGAAGAAAATTAGCTACTTCTGATAAAAAGATATTTACATCAACCGTAAGCTAAATAATACGCGAGTCCATTTGGGATCATATACTGTAACATGGTCCAGGTTAGGTTTTCGTTTAATTATTGTTGTTAAAAGAAGTATGAGTAGTGAAGTACGAAGTACATACCGTTTTACGCGTCCTTCTGTACATTTCCGTTCGTAAGTATTGCTCTTGTAATTGTCCCGTTAATATCGTCAGTTTAGTGTCATCTGATTGATATGTCTCTTCGCGACACAAGTTTTTGTCAGAAGGTCAGTTTTGAAGCAACTTGTATATACAGCACCTGACCCCGAGAATGTAGGTTTCTCATTTTTTAGCATTGTAGCCCTAACGATAGTTCAACTTCATAAAAAGTTGTTTCAGAGCATACTGTTTTATTATTTATAGACATAAAATTTTAACTTGAATTAATTTTTCCTAACAAAAATCTGAATCGAAGTTGATTGGATACTACCCGAAATGAGACACGTGTCCCAGCAGACCTGCCCAATCAGAAAATTTGCCTGAGTTTGGAACAATAGAATTTCTATCCCCAATGGGACTTATGGGGAATAGAAATTTTTGTCCTCGCTGTGGGAAAAGGTTCCACCGGGGCTGTGAGGCAGGGGGTTGTTACATATGGTTACATCATTCACATATTTTAACATAAAGTTTTCAACCTACAAAATAAAATCAACTTTTTTGTCTCTTCATTTTGTCCTTTCTTTTACTTTTTCTCATTTATAGCACGATGAAATTGATATTTTTGTTAATTTTTTGGTCATAGAGTAAATTTCTAAAGTATGAATTTCACTTAGAGAACAATAATTTCCGATGAATACTGAAATTCCGCTCTTAACAACCAAATCTTTTCACCTACATTCGGGGGGTTGAAAAGCGAAAAAATCCAATTTTCAGCGGGAATTCAATTTGGCGGATGGCCGAAAAAGTTTTTTAGAGGGAATTTAATTTGGCGGATGGACGAAAAAACTAAATTTGGCGGGAATTTAATTTGGCGTTTGCTGGTAAAAACAGCAAAAAAAAATGCAAAAACACCTTAAAAAAGATCATATTTTCAAAAAGTTTAATTTAGCGGGAATTTAATTTGGCGGATGGCGAAAAAAAGAAATTTTGGCGGGAACTTAATTTGGCGGATTCTGGCCAAATCCGCCAAATTTTCTTCTTTTAAGGTATTACAGTACTAGATTTAAAACCATAAAACCAAACCTACATTCTAGGGGTTATAACGAAAATGGGAGTCAACTTCAAGGACCAAAAAAATTACCTTATCTATCAAAAGTAATGAAACTTACCCCTGGGAAAGGATTTTGGGAGTTCGAAACTTCGTTGAAAACATTCAATGTTTTTTAAAATGCAAATCTACATCATTCAGGTCTGATTAACATTTCACCTCTGGGGTCAGGTGCTGTATGTTTTTCTTATTTTAGCCTTACTCCTGAAATGGCACCTAAAATCACACTGCCAGGCCCGCAAAATTTTTTTCTCTCATCACGGTCAAGAAAAGAAACTAAAAATTTGTTTACCCTGTAAAATTACAAAATATACACGTCTTTGACCAATTAAATACACAAACCGCTAGGGTTATAAAATTCAATCTTAAGAACAATAATAATAAAATACTTCAGAACAGAAGTATTTGATAGAATCAGACTATTGCGAATTTTGCTTTGAATTAAATTCTATCTTAATTTTTGCTGTAGACTAACGTCAAAAATGTTCGTCCGAAGGCCATAGGATGAGAAGTTTTAAAACTGCAAACCTAAGGTTTTATTTTAGTGCACCCATGAAATAGTTTTTGTTTTAACAGTTTAAACAAAATATACGGATGGTAGGCAGCCTAACGAAAGCCGAAATTTGGCAGTTAAAGGGTTAAATCTATATAAAACTTCGAAAGTGAAGGTGAAAAGCAAGGACTAAATTTTCTATGGGACCAAAAGGTACAGCCATGGACTTTTGGTGCAAGAAAAAAAGAAGTTACTACTTTAATCGTAGAAATTTTAGCGAGACTAATTTTAGCGTTTTAGCGAGTTTTCCCTATTTTCGCTAAAATAAATCTCGCTAAAACACGCCGAATCGACAGATCGCTAAAATTTATCCGCGCGAAATTTCTGGTTATATTGCCTTAATACATTTTTATCAATAGAAAGGGTTTAAGTGCAAAGAAATAGTAGAAAACGAATTCAGTCAATAATGTAATACGAGTATTCACTAAAATTTATCCACGCGAAATTTTTTGAAATCGTGATTCGCTAAAATAAATCCAAAAAAAATCTAGATTTTTCTGATTCGCTAATATACGCTAAAATTAGTCTCGCTAAAATTTCTTCGAATAACAGATCGATTTCGATATGGGATGTGCAACATTTGATGTTTCGGGTCAAAAGTCAGTAAGTTTTTTAGGTAAGTAATGTCAAATTATTAGTAATTTACTAAAAAGATTAAATTCGTACCATCATTATAGGGTCGGGATAATACTCCAAGATACAGCGATGCCAAGACTAGGAAAGTCCTCCAACCGTCCATTTTCCAGTAAAAAAGACAAATATTTACGAACAAAGAAAATAACAACTTCCAATTTATTTCTCAAAAACTCTATAATAAAATCTGTCGAACAAAGAGTTATGATGTTTTTCACAGCATAACTGCTGCGGTTTCGTTTTTTCACAATTCTCGAAAAGTAAAACACGTTCGAATCTTTCGAACGACAGATTCAATGTTCCGGTTGAGTAATTCCCAATAAAAAGTTCTGCATGATTAAATTATGCGACATTCAAAAGATTTTTTGAAATAAATTCATTTAATTTGATTGAGGAAATTAAGAATAGAAAATCTGAGACAAAAGTAGAGCTTTTAACATTCCTAGCATTTCATAATATAATCTGATTTAAGGCACGCTCACTTTAAGACAACAAATTTACTGAATATTAATACTTCAAGAGCGTACAATGCTGTCCTACGGTTAATGCAGCAACAAGAGAGAAAACTGTCAACAACACCATGTTATTTGAAACTCAAATACGAAGATAAAAGAATTTGAAAGAAGGTGGATAAAATAATAAAAGTCTCGATATTTCAAAAAATTAAAACATTACAAACTTGGTCATGTTGTCAGAATAATAATAAAATTTACAAAGTATGACGAAGGGAAGGCAAATAATACCTGTTTACACTGAGATCGTGCATCTTAGACTGAAACATTCTAAAATTACAAAGTTTGATTTTTAGCCCTGAAGTCGTCAAGGTAAGTTTTCAGCAATCCGTGAAAGTAGCAAATGCAAATTTGACATCTGACTCGTCCTTTATCCTCAATTCCCAATTTGAGACAAAGCGTTCATAACATTCATGAACTGTTCGACTTTCCGATTAAAATTCATTTCCCTATCAAAACATTCCGCAATGTTCATCTTAACTACCAAGGAAGAATGATAACTGCGTACACAGCAATAACATTGTTCGCCGTTAGATTTCTATTGATAATAATCATCATCGCCTTCTTCAGCTCGTTGATCGGCCACGTGGTAATTATTCTGTTCAACTTCCTCCTGTTTAATTTCCCCATCTTCTGCCGATCGGTACGGAAACTCGTTATCGTAATTGTTCTTCTCGCCATTACCTGAAGGTGGTGCATCTCCGACATATTCTTCTTCTCGTCTCTCATCGCGATCTCTTCGGCGGTCGCGACTCTCACCGCGATCACGTTTTTCACGGTCACCCCTATCTCGGTCACGATCGCTTCTTTCTCTGTCTCGATCTTTGTCACGGTCTCCACGATCACTTCGTTCTCGGTCTTTGTCTCGATCACCTCGGTCACGGTCTCGTCGTCTTTCGCGGTCTCTGAAAATTTTAAATGAAGATATCAAAATTTATTCATTGGGTGACTGACTACGTTACTGATATTTCCTTTTATCGGACAAAAAGAAAAAATTCATTCAAGGAGGAAAAGTAATAAGCATAACAGTACCAAAAAATAAAACGAGACTCTGTTTCGGCCTATTGGATATTGCTTTTAAAACTTTTTAAAAAAATCTACGCGAAAAGTGGAGCATAGAGAATACAGATTTCTTTTACCTGTCTCTGTCTTTTCGGTCCCTTGGTGAGCGACTTCTTTTTCGTCTTTCTTCTCTGTCACGATCTCTATCACCCCGTTCACGTTTTTCTGAACGGTCGCGTTCTCTATCACGGTCACGATCTTCTCCGCCTCCACGTTCACGCTCTTTACTGTTATAAAATAAGAAAAGTAGCGT
Source organism: Clytia hemisphaerica (assembly GCF_902728285.1). Taxonomy (NCBI): domain Eukaryota; kingdom Metazoa; phylum Cnidaria; class Hydrozoa; order Leptothecata; family Clytiidae; genus Clytia; species Clytia hemisphaerica. The sequence goes on from NW_027103599.1 coordinate 285,959, forward strand.
ATTAAATCAAATAAAATAACTTCTTGGTCGACAATTTCCCAATTTGAATGATCATCTACCTTAAGTCTGTTTCAAAAGTTTGTGGATACTTTTTAACTTTTAATCCAACATAAAGGGGTGCTTTAAAGTCCTTTTTTTACCACATACTATACTTTTGAGACTTAAGTTATACACGCATTTTCTTTTATAAGAATAACTTCTATAAGAATATCAGGGTGAGATTTCGGGTTTAAAACAATAGGCCTATTGTTTAAAACAATAGAAAAATAAGAATAATGCTCATCCTCAACCAAAGTACACTATTCTTATAAAAGAAAAAGCGTGTATTCTTTGTTTAATATTTCCACTTTTTTATATGTACTTTGAAATTTGAATGGAAAACAACTTACCCTTCCCATTGATCAACACGTCCAGAGTGGCGAATATTATCTTCCGGTCCTCCACGTCTAGTGCCACCAAGTCCTCCACCTGGAAAATTAATTTAACCACAATTTCTTTATTGTAATTTGCAAAATTCGTAACAAACGTCAAATGTCACATGGTTTCAGCCCCCCTTACAATAAGGAGGGACTTGAATTTTGGACATAATCTTAAGGGCAAATTTTTTGAAATTTTCAGAAATGAGGGGGGATTCAAGTTTAAGGGGATCAAAGAAAAAGTAATTTTGAATTTAAGGGGGAGTAATTCATGTGAATCCAAATCTCTTTTCATACTCTTGCAAAGTTTTTTTTTACTTAAATATACTTCAAATACCGTTTAAGGTGGTAAACTAAGGGTAAAAATTCAAAGATTTTCTCTGTCGCCCAGCAATGTTGGGTGATTTTTTGGCCCCTGTAATAAAAATACTTTGTAATAAATGCCACAGTTGCAAGCAATACCTGCTGCACTTTGTAATACCAAAAGCTGACGCACTTTGTAATAAAATATAGATTTAAATGCCATAAAAAAGGGCTTCGTAAAAAGCCCTGTAAATTGCTTCACTACATTTAAAACAGAAATTTTAAGATTTAGATCCAAAGTTTCAGACTTAAAAATAAATAAAATAAACTGGGTTCAGTCCTAAATACTAAAAATGCAAGATAATGAATGACCTTACTGTCTTCAGCTGTCTTAGTCATGGGTCGATTAAACATTTATCATAGAGAATAATATTGATAATCCTGATACAAACAAATGAAAACCTTTCTGGCTGAAAAAATAATCAACTGACTTTTTTAACCAACCAAATTTTTAAATATTGTAATAATCGGCTATGAAAAGAAAAATAGTCATTGTTTCATAACTAAAAGGAAAATTAAAAACCCATTGCCCAAAAAAGAAAATATTTGAATGTCTCCTCTAACTGATTTTCCAGGCATGTCAGACAGCTTCACATACATTTTTATAACTAAAACCTTTACATCCTGTTATATTTCTTGTCTTAACGGTTTTGAAATCTTAGAAAAATTTTTGTTTTGGATGGAATTTCCCTTTACTATAAAGTGCATCAGGTGTTATTACAAAGTGTGTCAGCTTCTTTAATAAGGGGCACTTTAGAAAAGTAAAAGAAGATTTAAGGGGGGATTAGGAAATAAGGGCACAGTACAAATCAAATTCCAAATTGAGGGGGGAGAAATGGATAAGGGGTAATTTGCTGTTTAAGGAGGGACTGGAAAACATGGATGAAACCATGCTGTCAAAATAAGAAGAGAAAATCAATATTGATAATTAGCTGAAAGTTTTTTTGACTCTAAAACATCTCAAAACATTTGTATCCTACTTTCGTATTTTCATTCTATTATTGAAGCATTTCAGACAATTGAAACATCCATTTCAAGATTGATTTTGAATGTTGTTCTACTTACCTAGGCGACGAGGTCTCCAACTTTTGACGGTACGACCTCTTTCAACATCGACAACAATACGCCTTCCATCAATCTTTTTACCATCAGCATGTTTGTAAGCACCTGCAGAAGAAAATGGGAAAAGGAGTCAGAAAGAATTGTGTACAGATATAAAACTATCTGTCTGGTTCTATGGTACCATATTCATTTCATAATGATCTGTGCTTTCAACTGTTTCTTTCAAAGAAATATTACTTACCAAAAAAGGTTTTATATTACATTGATGATCAAGAATTTCTATTCAAAAACTATGACAAACTGATATTAGTATAGCTAAAACTAGCTATCGTATTTGCGAGGGAAGTTTGAAGAAAAGATTTACTCACTGGCGAATTTTTGATTAAGACAACAGCTCACATTTGATCAAGACATCAAACTTCTAGCGTACCACCATCAGCACCCGGAGAGGGCAAAACTTACCAAAATTAATCACACCAACACTAACATCAAAACTTACCGAGACCAACTTACAAAAAATCTACCATGTCAGAGCACTTACCAAGGTCAATTTGAAAGAGAGATGCATAAGTAATTACTCACCAGGGTTTTAAAGACTAAAGAACAAAGAACTCACCTAGCCAGAGGACAACACAAATAACTTACTATTAAATCCATTCGTCTGATTAATCACACGTTCGATTGTCAACTTCATTCACTTACCAATCAAACTGGAATCCTTACCTGAACAAATAGACTCAAATTTTCCAAACCACTTACAAAGTTTACCTCGATTATTACTGCATCTTCATTTAACCACAAACTTACCGATACCGAACAATATGCAAGAACCTTACCTTGGTCTTCATAACTTTTATTTAGAAGGGAAAAATTACAGCCAAACCTTACCCTGGTTGAACGAATGAAAACTTACTGATACCAAATTTTATACTATACCTTTTAACATACTATTTGACCATATAGATCGTAATCGTAAACCAGAGGAAATCCATCATGATCACATTTAAACCATAACTTACCATACTTATTATGTTTTGTATTATACCTTTTTAACTCACCACAATAGTTGACTATGTATGAATTTTCCACAATTACATAAAGTTCCCATTTACAGAATAATCCAATCTCAACAATGAGTGCTAAACTTACCAGACTTACCAACACAACTCTCGCAATGATCATTCGGGAAAAGAGTGGTAGCATTCTAAGAAGATTACAACTACTGAAACTTACCACATATTCCATATTACCTTCAAACCAGTATTTACCAAAGCTTTTTAAACTTACCGAACTAACTAACCACTTCAACCACAGTACTTTTGATGAACAATTTTTCATTTTCCACAAAAAGTAATATCAAAGCAAGAGACAGATTGAGAAGAAAGAAAAATAGGAAGATAATGGTCGACTTAAAATTATCTGGGCAATAACTTGTTGAATGTCACCAATATCAATATCATAGTAGAAAGCAAAGGTATTTTATTAAAGATTGCCCAGATGATAGTCGACGGATTATAGAAGATATTCAAAAGTACGCTTTAATTTTGAAGTGTTATAGTTTTAAAATTGGCTGGATTGGAGGTTGTTTTATACCCACCAATACCCACCATAGATTTTAATGCCAAGTTTTCCTTTCGATTTGTCCACAAAGCTCTGACAAATAAATAAAAAAATATTTAATTTAGTCTTTGAACTTTGTTTGAATGGACAAATCTTCTAAATATCTCATTTCATTTAAAAGTATGTTATATCCTTAGACATAATTCAGACTTACTGTGCATGTCCCTCTCGTGTTCGAATTCCACAAATGCATATCCTCTGGGCTTTCTCGAATTGTGGTTAAATACTATTGCAATCTGAAATTGGAAAGGGTAGAAAATGTAATTTCAATTCCAAGTGACACTTCAAGATTTATAAACTCAGTTTCGATAACGTAAAGCCTTCCCATGTCCATGTCCAGTATATTTGTCATTGTGGATGTTTATTGACAGGCCAATGGGTAGATTCGACATTGTGACTAACAACTAGCAATGATAAATATAAATGCCACAGGCTGCTTAAAAACTTTTCTCTTTTCCAATTAAATTCAACTGTGCATTGCCATTGAAAACTATTTTTGCCTGTCTTTCCAGGTGGCCTAGAAAGGGTTAAAGTTTTAAGGAATTGAGCAATCTTAAAACGTGACAGTGTATATTCTAAAAAGTGATTTCCCAAATAAGAATGTACAAAAACATACATTCCTGACAGGACCATAAGCTTCCATTTCTCTTCTCAGCTTGTTTTCAGATGTTTCATATTTCTAAAAAAAGCAAACTAAATTCAATAAGGCTTTGTACACAAGGCTTTGTTTATCAACAACTTGACATAATGTAGTTTTACAAATTTTATCTAGAAATGAAACAAGCAATTAGACAGCAACTGAAAACTCTAAGAATAGTTTGATGAATTCTGATAGAACTATAAACAATGTAGAAAGGGACTTACAATTCTTCCAACAAATAGAGTCTTGAATGGATCGCCAACAGCATTGGTGTCACTGTGTGGATCCCCTGAAAAATATAAATGGCAGTATTCATCACATAATGGTAAGGCTGTGAATATGCAATTTGTAATGTAGACAGATTCTTGCTTTTTCAATGGCTACCATCACATCACATAACTATAAGTCCCATTCAAGTAGGAACAGACTATTGTACTAAAGATATACTTCTTTAAACCAAAGAAAGTTATGATTTTGCTTACAGGTTGCTACTTTTTCTTCTAGTTTGGAATCAGCATAATCTTTCTTTTCTTGACGTTTTCGTTCTTCCCTCTGTTCTCTTCTTTCACCTTTTGTGGGAGGTGGAGGTGCAGTGGTCTGAAAAAGGATATTTTTTATATTAAGTCATTCTCTAAAATAAAAAGAATGACTATTTAGTTCAAAACAGTTCAAAATGAAAATTAAACAATCAGTTATGCATTGAAATTTAAATGTAGACTTAAATAACAAAAATGAATCTGAATATTATATAAAGGCATAAAAAGTGTAAATTCTTACCTCAAAGTTTCTAAGGAAATCTGTCAACCCAATAATTGGTGTTTCATTTTTCCTCTTCTTAAGACCATCTGGCGGAGGCTTGAATGGAATTGGTGGTCTTGCAGTGAAGAGGGCAAGAAGATTTGCTGGTAAGTACTGTGTCATTTTAATAATTATTCTGCTTTTCAAAAGAGCAATAATATGTTATATAAATATACAGGCATGTAGATATACAACTATTTGGCCACCTACTTTGTGTGAAAATGTTTAATCAAATGTTCCTACTTGCAGCAGTACCTCTTCTTCAGAATCTCTCAACCACTAAAGAAATATTTATTCCAATATTCCCCCTCTTATTACATTTCATTCTACCTACCCACTTGTTCTAATTGTTAACTCTTCGTTAATCAACCCATAGTAAAGCTTCTTTAGTTGACCAATTTTTTAAATCTTTAGTTTTACCCATGGTATTGTAATAATAGACTTTTAGCTTTCTGAGGGGCAAAAGCTAATAAGGTCTACTGAAGGAATAAACAGATAGTGATATCTGCTAGTGATATATACAGGATGGGTTTGACCTGCATGGCAAATTTTTGCCTTGAAAGGTTTACTGTAGGAAATTTGAGTCACTTACTAATATTTAAAACAAGTTTAGAAACTTCACTATCGTCAGCTATCGTATCAGTATAAAAAGAAAAAATCATGGCATGGATCTCCATGCTACTGAAGGCAGCCTAAAAGAGACGAGACAATCTCCCCTGAAAATTTCAAATCAAAACAAAAATTGTTGCTGTCCATCAACGATAAGTTGGATTTTTGAAAGTTCCCGAAAAGTGCTTCTTTTTGTTGGTAAAAGCTATGAAATATATGTTTAGATTTCAAAAAACTCATTCATGCATTGTCAAGATATTTCTTATTTAAAAGTGATAGCATCATGTACTATATTATAATATTTCAGGGTTGCTTTTCAAAAATTGCCTGCCAAAATAGACTTCACATTGCTGATTTGATTTGAGATCCCCAGTCATCACCTATTCATGAGAAGTTTAGGGGCGGCGTCCATATTCAAAGTTGCCACACGTAACGGATAAAGATTGTTAGTAGGTAGGTTTATCAGTTTATAGGTAGGTTTAATAATGTTGACAGTTAGCTGTGGCATTGATGACCAAAATGAAATTCCACAAAAATTCCAAGGAAAAATCAAAGACTGCTTATCGCAGCGCTCACTTCTTTGCTTTTTCCTTTAGCATGCAGTTTAATTGAATTGAATATATTTTCGCTGCAACACAGCAGGATAACCCCTTACAAAAAAAAATAGATTTCTTTAATACAATGGGGAACCTAGAAGAAACTGAAAAATTATTACAGAACTAAAGAAAAAATGAATAAACGATTATCATAATATTAATAGTGACAACAAAATAATGAATATAAGAAATATTTTTTTATTTTTATTTTATGACAATTTCTTTGAGTAGTTTTATTTATAAAGTTCTTCCTGTTACACCACCCACCCCCTCCCACCCTGGGAAAACACACTAAGTTCACGCACACACAATACACGCACACTAAGTTCACGCACACACAATAGACGCACACATACACACACACACAAAGATTATTCGTCTTCAGCTTTGTATTTGTCTAAATAGAATTTTGTAGCTAAAGATTTTAGTTCATCAGAATCAAGGTTGTGAAAATCAGTGTCAGGATGATTTATTAGTAACTCATTCCATTGTTTTGACGAAAGACAAGAGAAAGAGTTAAGTCCAAAATTTGTGGTTTTGACCGTTGAAAGTTTTAGTAGTTTAATAGCTTTGCCCCTGGTGCCAGTTTTGTGATCAATTTCATCAAAATTAAGTGTTGATAGGACATCAGATGGAAGATTACCCTGGAGGTATTTTTGAATAAATAAGATATTCATTACTTTCACCTGATCAAAGATTTTGAGTAATTTAAGCTCAGCAAACAGGGGAGTGGCAGAAGTTCTTGGCTCACTAAAGCTCGTGAGTCTTAGTGCAGTGTTTTGAAGAGTAAGAATCCTATGTGTGACAGTATTGTCACACAGTCCCCAGAGTTGACTAGCATAGCAAACATGAGAAGCAAAAATTGCATGATAAATGTTTAGAAGGATGTGAATTGGAACATAGTGACGAAGTTTGGATATTGCCCCATTTGCCCTTCTCAATGTAGCAGCAACGAAAGAAGTATGAACCTTCCAGTTTAGATGATTGTCAAGGTGAACACTGAAATACTTCACACTCTTACTTGGTGATAGAATTTTCCCGCAAAGCTTAATTCTTGGAATACAGTCCATCTGTCTCCAAGGGGAACTAAAAATAACAAACTCAGTTTTGCTAGCATTCAAAGAAATTTTGTTGGCATTAAGCCAGCTGACTAAAACTCTGAGATCAGCATTTACCCTCCCACAAAGACTCCATACAGTTTTTGAAAAATTTAGTAAATGAGTATCATCAGCAAAATGATATGTTTCAGAGGTTCTTATACAGCCGTGAAGATCTTTTATATACAACAAGAACGGCAGAGGACCCAAGACTGAACCCTAAGGAACTCCATGATTAATAGATTTTAAAAGGGAATTTGAGCCTGCAAGAGAAACATACTGTGAGCGGTTAGTGAGGTAAGATCGGAACCAGTCGTTAACAATGCCTCTGACTCCGTAGTGATCGAGTTTTTCAAGTAAAATTTCGTGGTCAACTGTGTCGAAAGCCTTTTGTAGATCGACAAATACACCACAGGCAAACCCACCATTGTCAAGATAGTTTCGGATACGTTCGTCGACAATATTAATGAGTGTAAGCTCAGTAGAATGAGCCTTACGAAAACCAAATTGTCGAGAGTAGATTTGATTATGGTTTTCAAGAAAGTCAGAGAGACGTGGTGGGTGGTTTCTGAGTATAACATTCTTGCCTTGGGAGTTTTAAAAACAAAGGCTGTTTAAAAATTGTGATGGAATTTGGACGTTGTAAACCTCTGAAAATGGCGACCTTTGTAGCGGGCTGTTTGTTTTGATTTTAGCAGGAATGAAAGCCTCGGTAAAATTTTGGTCAAATCATGAAGACCGTTAAGGAGGTGGGTAGGAATGTTTTGAAAGTAGCGGTCTTTTCCCGTTACGGGTGGCGACTTTGAATATGGACGTCACCCCTCTTAGACGCGTCATAAAATTCCACAAAGACAAAATTTTTAGTAGGGGTGGCCAACATGGTTCCCTCACTCATATCAAGGCGGCCAGAGACGGGGGTAAGAGAATTAAAGTTTCTAATTAAAATCTTATTTATCACCCAAAAAAGTGCCTTTTTTGTCTATTTCTTTTAATTAGATAGTCCCAGCCCTATCCCTCCTTCAGTAAAGCTTCCTATACCTTTTGTCCTTCAGAAAAACCAAACATATTGGCCTTAATTAAGTTTGCTTTCAGTTCCTGTAGCCATTAGTGTGACTCCTGTGTTTCTATTTTATTCCGCGCGGGTTTTTCAATAGAGATGTCACATGACTCAAATCCCGCAGTCTTATTGGACTAGAGAAAGCAACAAAAGTGAAATCGCACGATCTGATTGGATGAAAAAAAGACTGTGTGGACTGGAACCTAAAATAATTCTCATTCTAAAATAAGATGGCGGCGAGAAAAGCACGTCTGTTGCTTTGGATAAAAGGTTATTAATTCTGGTTGATTTTAAGGTTTTATCTTATCTCATTTACTTTAATTAGTAGAGGCTTCTTCAATGTTTGGGGAAGGCAAGTCTATAAAAATTATTTGTTTTTCGGTGGAAAAAAGTGTTTAAAAAAGCATTTTTTGTGCTCAAGGTTTATTTTTCCTAGCAAATTTTTGTCTTCAATCTTAAAGGGACATTAAAGTAGTAAAAATGTAAACATTGCGCGAACCACGTGTATCAAAGAGAACAATTAAAATCACGTGTCCAAAACAAACTTGTAAAACAATTGAACAATCAAAATTAGCCATATTTGGTTTGATTTTTTATTTTGACATGTGACACTTGTTCTGATTTTGTATCCGCTGCATACAGTTTGTTTACAAATTTCGCAAGTACTGTTATGTCCCTTTAATTAGATGAACGAGTATTCTACTGATGGTTATGATTTTTTCACAGAACATAGTAAAACTATTCAGAAACTTGGACCTTTTTAAAGAATTTCAAAAAATTTATTAATTCTTGAGATATATTGAAAAGTTTAGACATCAGTAGCATTGGGCCATTCCAGAATTTGTCTGTAACAGGGGGGCGGACGACACAGGATTTCCGAGGTCAAAAGTTTTCACCAAAATTCGAAATTTCCAAGGTGAGAGAAGAAAATGTATGAATTTCCAAGGCAATTGAATTAAAAAAGGCAAAAGAGAGTGGAATTTCCGATGCATTTTGCAAAAGTACATGGATTTTCATCAGAATTTCCGACCACCACTGGCACTGGAAAAGAAAATTATTTCCGAGGCTATAAAAAATTAAAAAATGCATGTCGTCCGACGGGGGGTAACAAAAATTTTCTGGGATTGTCCATTTCACGTTCCCAAACCAGACGCACGTGGAGTATATACAAACTTTCAAAACTTTGTGCGTGAAAGCAGTAAAAAGATCATTGAAAGAAGTCATTGCATTGATGTCAAAAGAGAACAATGTATTGACTATAGACATCCCACTATGTCCCACTTTAATTCATAATTAGAATACAGGCAGGGCGAAAACTGGGCCGTCTAAAAACCAGAGCTTTTAGAGGTCTAAAAGACCAAAAGTCCCCAAGCTTGTCCAAGCTTCAACTGCTGGTCATTCAAAAACAGTGAAAATTTACAGTCCTAAAAATGCCTCATTCAGATAAAAAAAGTCATGAGGTAAACAGAATGGTTTGAAAACGTTTACCAGTTTTACCTTGTACCTTGCCCTTGACATAAATAACACATAGGGATGTAGATAAAAACGTGCGCCTTCCTTGAACCAATCTCTTGTTCTGAGATTCTCCAACACAATTTCTTCGCGCTGCAAAAAGACTGGAACTAGCAAGAACAGTTTCATGCGAAGGCTTCACGAAAACTATGAACGGTTTCTACTTGGTTCTTACGTTCGACTTTGAAATGACCAGTGATCACTTTGTCTTTAAAGAAACCAGGCTTAATGTTTTGGGTTTGCTCGATGTGTCATTTATCTTTCAAAGTGAAATAGGCTGCCTTCAAACTGTGATCGAGCAAAGACACGTTTCAGCGGGAGGACCTGGGCAAGCAGGAAGCAGAACCCAGGGAGCGAAGCAGTAGCCCCAGTCAGGTAATGTATGTATAATATTTCTCCCAGACCTTTGATTTTTCAGTTTCTGATGCATTTAGCAATTTCATTTTATACCCACAGCACAGACCCATACAAGGGGCCAGACAAGGGGGTGGACAAACATCTCCAGAGGGCGCGCCAGGTCAACCGGTAATTTCCAACGAAGCCATATTTCCAGACGGTGTCAGTCGAATGAATCGAACGCCGAATCAATTGAATGCAATCGCACACAATCGAATAATTGCGATTCGATTGTCGAACGCAATAGAATCGCAATCGAATATTACCAAGGATTTATTTGCCGTACAATTGAGATTCTATTGCGTTCGACAATCAATTAATCGTTACTCGAACGCAATCAAACACAATCGAATATTACCCAAGAATCGGCCGTACAATTGAGATTCTATTGCGTTCGACAATCGAATCGCAAGTCACAAGTGTTTCAACCAGTATTCCAACGAAGCCATATTTTGGTTTGTACAGAAATTTCGCCCGCTCAAATCAAAACAACAAAATGGTCAAACTCACTAAAGCAAAACATTGCCGCCACGGCATTTCCCTGGATAAAAATTCTGGTCACTTGACCATCCGTGATTTTAGACCAATGAAAACGCTTCATTTCCCCGGATTAAAGTTGTGTCTACACTAACATGCGGGAACTAGCTAGAAAAAGAGAGAAAAAAACAGGGGTCAAATTAAGTTTTTCTCCCTTCTTGCGGCAAACATAAAAGACTTTAAGAGCCCATTTAATTAAGAAAGGGGTGTTATATCATAAATAAATTATTTTAAGAACCCTAAAGGTCATTTACTTTTGGTTGATTTGAACAGATTACTCTTGGGTACCTAATAGCCACAGGGGGGGGGACTTGGAATAAGAATGTCCTGGGTGGAAAATTTTTGAAAAATTAATTAGCTAGGGGGATGCTTATTTGGTACCCGAGAGTAAAAAGAAATTATCATATAAATCAAAGTTTGTGTTGAAACCCTGTTTTTCAGCTTTTTGTTTCTTTCTATGAACAACCTGAATTTGGTTCTAATTATTTGGTTTTTGTCACTTTTTCTTCCTTTTTTTATTATAATGTCTTATAATAACTTTTAAGATAACAATATCCATCTATTTATTTTAAGAAAAAAGAAAAATGTTTAAACTATTATTGATATGTTGGGTCTCAATCTATCTTGTGTCATGTCATGAACATCATCATGGTCATAGTCATGGAGAGGATGCAAAATTCAAATATTCCAAAGAAGCAAATGCAAAAGAAGATACAGGGCCTGACTTCCCTTCAGAAGGTCATGCACATTCACATGGTTCTAAAACCATTGATCCTCCAAAGAAGGCACCAGTAAGCTGGTTGGAACCTTTGTTAGCTACAGCAGTTATCAGTGCAGCACCATTTTTGATTCTTTTTGTGGTACCGTTAAGTAATAATAATCCAGAAAATCAACCTTTCTTAAAAGTCTTGTTGGCTTTTGCTTCAGGTGGACTTTTGGGTGATGCTTTCTTACACTTGATTCCTCACGCCATATCACCACATTCACATCACGGTGAAGATGGGTCACACTCGCATTCACATTCTCACTCTCACGGTGGTCATGAGGGAGGAGCTCACGATCACTTAGGTGATATGTTGGTTGGTCTTTGGGTGCTTGGTGGTATCATTGTTTTCTTGGTTGTCGAAAAATTGGTCAGACACATCAAAGGTGGTCATGGACATTCTCACGGACCAGCCACCACCAAGAAGGCGAAAGAAAGTGATGATGAAAATGATGATAAGAAGAATAAAAAAGACAAAAAATCCAAAGATAACGAAGGTGCGTGGAAAAATTATTTTCTTTTCTTTTGGTAATCAAATTGTCATTTAGTCATTTAGATCTGATCAGTGCTATTAAAGGTTCATGCTAACTGAGTTGTTTGTAGTTTTGGGAGTCTGTGTTGGGTGTCTCCGTGTTGTGGGTGTTAGGAGCTGGAATATTGAAATTAATTTATTATGTAACTGACTTTAAATTCAAAAAGTGCTAAATACTTCGATTTGTAGAGGGGTATCATACTTAAAGAATAAAGGGAGAAACTTGAAGTATTGGAAAAAAGTTTCTCCTTTTTATTTTTTAAAAAGTATGAAATTAATTTATTGATTCGTCATATCTTTTTCACAGATAAGAAAGAAGAAGAAGAAGAGCCAGAAGTCAAAGTTTCAGCATATTTGAATCTGGCTGCTGATGCTGCACATAATTTCACCGATGGTCTTGCTATTGGAGCTTCATTTCTGGTCAGTCGAAATGTTGGATTGATCACTACTTTGACAATCTTCTTACATGAAATTCCACATGAGATTGGAGATTTTGCTATCTTGGTTCAGTCAGGCTGTACCAAAAGAAAGGTAAGAATTTCTTCTTTTTTGTCTTGAAAAGTTTTTTGCTTTTTTAGATGAGGACCCAATGACTTATTTAGTTAGTAACAGTCTCCCTGAAAGCATCTGAATTTCGTTTTTTCTTGAGATATCTCGTTTGATAATAATTTTTTTCCGTTTTTTCCTTAGGCAATGATGCTACAACTCGTGACAGCTGGTGGAGCATTTGCTGGTTGCATCTGTGGTCTACTAGCAGAAGGTCTTGGTACTGCTGCAGTGAGCTGGATTCTTCCTTTTACTGCTGGCGGATTCATTTACATTGCCACTGTCTCTGTTATTCCTGAACTTTTAGAAGAATCAAAATTAGGACAATCTATTAAGGAAATTTTAAGTTTACTGGTTGGTGTGTTTTTGATGGTATTGATTGCGATTACAGAGTAGAATGTTTTAATTTTAAGATTTTCTAGGAATTTTTATTTTTTTAATTTCTGGATAATTTACAACTCTCTAGAGGCTATTTCATAATATTTTGGTAGCTACGAATGGGCTCTTTCTAAAGGTCACTTCTCTTTGACGTCGAGGTTTTCTACAGGGATATATTAAAAAGTATCGAACATTTCGAAGTTATTAAGATTACTTTGGATTCCCAAAAAACTGTTTTCCTAAATATAAACATAAGTCAATTAATAAAATTGACTGATCATATCCCTACTTTGGGATCTTGAGATCTCTTTGTTACAGATGATTGTAGCTTTTTATTCAACAACCTATAGTAGTAGATAAGTTGTATTTTGGTTTGGTGGGTAGATTTGTTTTTATTTATTTTAATTATAAATTTGTTCAAGCTTTTTATTTTGTCCTTCCATGAAGGCTGATAAATTTTGCGAAAATCGTGAAAATCGCGAAAAATTCTTTTTGAGAAAGTTTTAAAGACTAGATAAAAACCTTACGATTTCCAAGGGAAGGATGTAAACATTATGAAAGAGAAATGAAAGCTACTTTTCTTCGAATGATTAATAGTCTATTGCTGTGACAGTCTAAAGCTATCGAGCTCATTTTCTTTTTCAATTTTTTAAACGATGTCTCTGCTTCCCTAAATGTATGCTATTTCTATTATTTTTTTCATTGTTAAAACATTTCTAGAAAATTTTCTATGAATTAATTTCTACTAACAAACAAACATAAAATTTTATGATGATCATGAGGAACATTTTAAGTCAATTATATGTGTGCAGACTCCTGTTGACTTAACCCTTTTTTTTACCAGGGGGTATTTAAACCAACCTGTCACTTATTTTCTTAGAACTCCCTGAAAGATTTTTCAAAACACATTAAACTTTCTGACTTTTAACAAAATCGTATAATTCATAAGTCTACAAAATTCTGAGTCAATGAGATCTGGTTTTTCATCGGTTAGCTGACATTATATCAGAAACACTTCAATCTTAGAACGTCATATACAGAAAAAAAATCAAAAAATATTCATTAAGTCAAAAAATGCAGCTTAACTTTGCCCTGATTGACTCGATTGACTTAAAAAAGGATTCTTTTTATTGCTTTTTGATGGGTTTTTTAAGTCAGCCAGTGATTAGCTTTGAACTATATCTTTCTATTGAGTAAATTTTTTTCACATTAATCAATGTTCTAAGATATAAAATTTACTCGTATAAAAATGATAATTATTGCACAAAAAGTAGATTTTCTTCTTTTTAATTTTCAATCTTCACTTTCCGATCTTTTTTTTTGTATTTTTGTTCCACTCCTGTTCGAACTCTATCAAAAGTTATAGCCTTTTTTGTCTCCGCTGTAGATTGGTACAGAGGTATTTTTTTACCTAAGTTCAGATGTACAATTGTTTCTCACATACGGAGTGCACCAAAAAAAAGTATACAGGTTTGTCGAGATATTGTGAGCTTTAGGATTTAAATTTTTTGTTCATTCTTTTTTTATCATAAAGAGGATGCTCTAACTTGAATTTTGAGCTATCATACTTTAAATTTAAAAAAGTAGTTCAAAAGTTATTTTTAAAAAACTTACTTTTTTCCATGTCGAAATTTAAAAAAATCATTAAATCATTTCAATTTTCTTTATTTGATGTATTTAACTTAATGATAACTTAACTTCAGCAGGGCTTGACTTCAGCCAGGATTTGTTGCATTTTGTTATTCCTGTTACCGGGCTGTTACCCTAAGAAATAATTACATCTACCCGGGTGGGGGCGGTTACCTGGGTTACTACCCTACCTCGAAAAATGGACCCTAATAGTGGGACTCGTTTTTCTTAAATTCCAAAATCTTCTCAAAATCTTCCATATTCTTTTCCGAATTCCCCCAAAAAGGTACCCTGCACGAGGGACTGATTTTTCTTTTTTGGTGTTTATAGTAGGTAAGATTAAACCAGTGCGTGCGTGATAGCCTGGTGACTAGCCTGTACTACCCCGCCGCTACGGGTTTTATATTTTGAAAAAACTTGCCCTTGGTCGAACCATTGAGTTTAGGGCCCGAAGGGCTAGAGTAGAATCTGTAACCTTTCTCAGGCAAGAAAAAGTGAAGCCTTATAAAATGTGCCGTATTTTTGACGACAGATTGAATCTAGCAATTCCTTTGTTTACGATTGATATTTTTTTCGAAATTTAGCGGTAAATTTTAGTTTCAACCTGTCATTTGTGTAAAAACCAGGCGAGCCGCTCAAGTCAAGGCTGCGCAACTTGGTAGGATTTGTTGGCTTCAAATCCTACCAAGGAGATTCGATTCTAGCCCTTCGGGCTTATACTTCATTGGTTCGAACTTTGCGTTATCTTTTCAGTCAGCGAAGAAGAGTCTGGTACAGGCTAGGTTGTGATTTGGTCTAGCGTGGTAGGGTCCTTCCGACTTTTTACCGGGTGTAAAAGCTGCCTTTGGATGAACAGCGGAACAGAGAAAGTTGAACAAATCAGTCGAAACCAATGGGAATATAAATCAATCTTACATCTTAGATTGACTCTTCGTAGTATATACTTAATAATATGATACAGGCGGACCCTACTGAATTGAAAGCCAAAAAGAATAAAACTTGCACTGGCAAAATGGGTAAGATATTTTTCGTCTCGTTTTAATTTCAATTTCAATTTCAATTTCAATATCTTTTTATAACAGTTAAAAATGAGCTAAAAGATACAATTCCATGAATAAAAATATCCTATAAGAGGATTTCAAAGCTATTCACAGTAAAAATAACCTATTATGGAATATAGGTTACAAGGAAAAACATACTATATACGTTATTTTACAGTTTACTATTAAAAACAAAATATAAACAGGGAAGAAGGACTATATAGATTGTCCCATGAAACAACTAAGAGAAAAAAAAAAAAAGCATTTCACCAATAAAATGTGAATTTAGAAATACTATATGTTATGTGGATAAAAAGCTCCACAAGGTTCAACAACCACAGGGTGTCAATTAAAATGTCTATATAAATCAAAAATGTCTATATAAATCAAAAATGTCTAGAAATATAAGAGATTATTTACTCATTTTTCAAATCTTTCTTCAAATGAGTAGAGAAAGCTGTAGAAGAGTACTCAGCTAATTTATAACAATTCCTATGGTTCCAGAACTGAGGCCCATGGAACATTAGCGGACAGAGAGCTTGGTCAAAATGAATAGTACCAACATTGTTTTTAGAATTTTTCCTAGCGATCATATTGCCAGTTTGAGATCTTTGGAAGAGACAAATCAATGAAGATGGAAGATGATTGTTTAGGAATTTATGTATGAGTTTACATGATTCAAGCTCATATAGTTGATCTATATTAAGTGGGTTAAAGATGATCTCATCCTCCATAGGAGGACAGACCTTGTTAATATAATTTTTACATTTAAGTATGGATTCATTAATTTTACCCAAGCCATTGGTTACAGGGGAACCCCATGAAGTTATACCGTATGTCAGATGTGAGTTCACTAAGGCATAAAAAAGAGATATCATATTCTTTCTAGGAAGAAACCAGCCAACTTTGTGTAGAATACCTATATTCTGCTTAATTCTTGTGTGCAGTCTCTTGAGATGTTCTCTCCAGCTCAGTTTATGATCAATGACTACTCCAAGGTATTTAGCTTCATTGACATGGTTCAGAGTCTGACCTGAAATAGAAATGTTGAAATTAGTTTGTTTGTGCTCACTGAAGATCATATAGTTGGATTTAGAGATATTTAGAGTAAGTTGATTAGCTCCTAGCCAGTCTGAAATCTTGCCAACCTCAACATTAATAAGATTTTGAAGAGCTTCAGGGTCTTTATGACTCATAAAAAGACACGTATCGTCAGCAAACAACGTCTGTGAGAATGATGAATTCAATGGCAGGTCATTAATATAAATCAAGAAAAGAAGGGGACCAAGCACTGAACCTTGGGGGACCCCGTGAGACATGGGTAAGGGTGTTGAATTAGCGTCGTTGCAGTAAACGCTTTGTTTTCTGTTTGCAAGATAACTTCGAAACCATGATAGAACAGGACCCCTTATTCCAATTTTTTCGATTTTTTTTAGCAGTATTGCATGATTAACTGTATCAAAGGCTTTTGCCAGATCGAGGAAGATTGCACAACCAGTCTCTTTGTTTTTTTTGCATTTGTAGATAAAATTTGTGAGATGTAGGATTGCACAAGAGGTAGACTTACCTTTCTGGAACCCATATTGACCATCAAATAAAATTTTGTTCTTGTCTAGAAATTCAGTAATTCTCTCATGGACAATTTTCTCAAAGATCTTATCGAATAATGGAAGGACTGATATCGGTCTGTAGTTTTTTATATCCGTCTTATTCCCACTTTTGAAAAGAGGTGTAACTTTTGCATGTTTCAGAAGTTCTGGGAAGACACCTGTGGATAGAGATTTGTTGATTAGTATTGCAAGTGGATTGGAAATTAAATCAGCAGTACCTTTGATGATGTTTATGGGGAAATTGTAAATGTCCTTGGCCTTCTTTGAGTTAAGATTATTCAAATGTGTAAGCACCTCATAATCATTTGTTGGTCGAAAAAAGAAGCTGGAGTTGTTATAATTAATTTTTTTTAGATAAGAATTTAGATTATGATGTTTGGAAATTTTTTTAAGAAGGTTGGGTGCCACTTCAGAGAAGTATTTATTGAACCCTTCCGATATTTGATGAGATCCTGTGTAGACTTTATTTTGAAGATTCATGGAATTTGGAAAATGGTTTTTTTTATCTTTACCAAGAAAAGACTTGATGTTCTTCCAGAATTTCTTGATATTGTTTTTCGACAGGATAAATTTGTTCTTAAGATAGATAAATTTTTGTTTGCGAATATCTTTGTTGATTTCATGCAATAGAAGCTTGTACTCTCTATGAACCAGTGGATCTTTCTCCTGCATCCATTTACCATAGAGGCAGTTCTTAATTTTTGTTTTTTCCAAGATTGCTGGAGTCATCCAAGGATTTTTTTCTTTTTTAAGTTGTTGTTTGGATGGAGATTTGGTTGGTACATGCATGTCAAAAAGTAAATTAAGACCTGTGTGGAAAAAGTTGTACATTTGGTTAATATTCGTTGCATTTTGAAAGATGTTAACAAAGTCAATGTTTGAAAAATCTTCTCTGAAGTCTTTAATATTAAATTTGGAAAAATCTCTTCTCTTTTTCCTAGTTTTTTGAATAGTTTGTTTAGGGTGAGGCACAAATAAAAAGTTGGGTAAATGATCAGTGATGTGTGGAATAAGGTTACCACTGATACATTCATTGGATATGTCATTGTAAAAAATATTATCGATGAGTGTGTGAGAAGTTTCATTAAATCTTGTTGGTTGAACAATATAAGGAAGAAGACAGCTAGACATCATTGTATCAAAAAAAGTGTTTGTAGGACGGTGGGAGTCACAGTTCATTAAATTAATATTGAAATCTCCCATAATGACAGTCTTTTTGTTTTCTTTGCTGATTTTTTGTAAGATAGAAGATTCAAATTCATTGGTGAACTTCAGAATGTCACTATTTGGATGTCTATAAACAACGCCAACAAGAATCTTACTGTCAAGTTCTATAAAGAGACACTCAAAATCAGAGTTCTTACCTGATGATGAAATTGTCAAGTCATTTCTTTCTTTGTAGTTCAAATTATTTTTGATGTACAATCCAACACCTGCATTTTGACTTTTCCCACTTTTGGCTTCAAGTGGGTGATATCCATCCAGTGTGGGTTTAGAAACTGGGCTGTTGTCGCTATCCCAGGTTTCAGAGATACCTATAACGTCAAACTCATACTTCAAGATTGTTAATAAGTTAACAAGAGGATCAAAATTTTTATTGAGGGATCTGATGTTTGTGTGAAGAAAGGAAATGTAATCTGATGAAGTATTTTTGGTAGTTGATAAAAAGTTCTTCATGTCATAGTAATTAAAATTTATTAGGCTATCCTCACAGTCTTCATTTAGATTTATGTTAAGTACAGGAAGATTATTAAAGTCTTCAAAATTATTATCAAATTTAATTGATTTGGTTAGTTTGTTAGCAGTTTTAAATTCTTCAAAGGGAAAGTCAAGTGATTGAAATGGAAAATTAAGACAGTCGTTACAAGACCAGATTTTATGGTTTAATTCAAGATTTTTAGAATTAGTGCCAAGACACTTGAGGTGAATGGAGTGATTACCCAGTTTACAATGAATGTGTTTATCAAGACCAATGGTATTATTGCATTCCTTACACACGTTGGAATCAAGTTTAGTAATGTTAGAGTTAAACGTCTCGTGAGTATTTAGGTTAAGATTGGTGATGTTTGAGAAAGGAAGTGTATTTGAAATGCATTTTTGACAAAAGTATGGTAGTGGTGAATTAGCTAATTGGTTATAATGCCTTGTGGTAACCTTGATGCATTTGATATGAAGCCAGGTGTTACAGATCTCACAGAAAACCCCACTGTTATTGACGTTCAGCGAGCAAACATAGCATACAGAGGATTCAAAAAGAGCTTTGTAATCGTTAGCGGCCATCATAAAGCATGCGAAAAAGTATTAATAACAGAATAACAAAGAAAATAATAGCAATAGAAAAAAAGTCTGAAAAGAACGTCTTAGTTAGCAGCAAGTCTAATGATATCACTTTTTGAGAGTACAATTTGCTTTTCAGATTTAGAGTTTCTGGAATATTTCTTCCATGCATAGGTGACCCCATTTACAGTGATGACCTTTTCATATAGTCCTGATTTTTTGAGTGCCCTCCAGGCTTCTTTAAAAATGTCACGATTGGTCTCAGTGAGACTCTCATTAAAAAATATCTGTTCACTAACATCAAATCCAATTTCCTTTGTTGAGAAGTGTTTCAAATCCCACCTGGCATCATATAAAAGATCTCTAACTCTCCTACTGTTGAATTTAACAATAATCGGTGCATTCTGTCTGGACGAGGTTCTATGACTCACTTCAATATCTTCACGATACAAGTCAAAACCTAATTGGCTGGCAATGTTCAGGACTATTTCATCTGTGTCTTCATCGTTTCTCCTTGGCACTCCAAATATATTGAGCATTTGTCTGCGGCCGTACTGTTCTAATTCATTCATTTTGTTCTCATTTTGTTTCATTTTTTCTTCATGTTTACGGAGTCTCTCTTTTAACTGGTCTAGCTGCTGTTCTTTGGTTTTGTTTTCAATTGATATATTTTTCAATTTAGTTTGAATGTTTTTAATCTCTTTGGTTTGATTATCAAACTTGTCGTTCAGGAAGCCCTGAGATTTTTGAATACCGTGGACTTCGTCTTTGAGTATTTTCATGGCTTCAAATGCAAGTTTAAGTTTACTGCCCATGGCATCAAGTTTACGTTCCATGATGTCAAATTTTTCAAGTTTTTCAATAATATATTTATTCTGTTGGTACGTTTGGTAGATTATTTCCTCTTTGCTGAGGTCTTCATAAACGATTGGTGCAGCCCCTATAGTTTGAGAGGGGGTAGCATAGTCCTCATCTGGTGGCTGATCATCTTTTAGAAGGTCATCAAAACGTTTGTTGAGGTTGACTACAGTAGGTGACATGTTTTGGGATGGTGGAAGGAATTCTTGGGATGGTAAATCTTCAAGTGTGGTTTGTTGTTGCTGTGGAGGTTGGAGGATCTCATGTTGTGATGGTGTTTTGAGTCCTGTGTTTTTGTTAATGGATTGTTGTTGTTGGCTCAAGGTTCTTCTTCTCTTCTTATTTTGGTTTCTCTTGGCACTGGTTCCCATTTTATTTGATTTAATAAATTGTTGGAATGTGATGTTAAATTATGTTTTGTAGAAATAAGATGGTTCAGGTCGCCATTTTGATTTTACATGCGTGCGTCCGCCATCTTTGCCGTGAGTTTATCTGGTAAAATGTTTCCTATCTATAGGTATTGGTTGAAAAACTGTATGGCCCAGTTCTTCTTCAACAGTTTGTGTATGAGTCTTACGATTAGTCACTCACTAGCTAGGTCTAGGATTGTTGGAAATCAAGGAATGAGATTTTGATTTATACTGTGAGAGAAAATATTATGTCCTATTTTTACCCCAATGCTCTCCCGTATTTACCCCAAATCGTTGGATTGTTGGAAATCAAGGGGCTAAACGCAGTTAAGCTGAAAGGAACATTTGGCGAGTTCGTGTAGAGTGTCCGTCCCCTGCCAGGTAGCAACTCCAGAAGATTTTTCAAGTTTTAATTTTTTTTTTCAAAATCTATCCTATCCTGTAGAGCTTTGAAAAAGAAAGAAAATGAGGGGTCATAGGCCTCCAGAGGATAAGTGGTTGTAAAGATATTCAAATTTTAGTGTCAAAATTTGACTAAAAATGTCAAAAAAAAGGAAAATAGCTTGGAAAAATTCGAAAAATGTGTCAAAAAAGAAAAAAAATAAATTTTCCAGTCATGCTTCTTAAATTTTGCATATCTCTTTTTCTACTGTAGCTAGAGACCTCAAATTTGGAGGGAGAATTCTTTGATGGTGTTAAAATACTATTATATAAAAATATTTGTAAAATATTTAGTATATTTATCAAAATAACGAAAGATATATCTTTTTTTGAAAAAAGAAGACATTGCATTGTTTTATTTTTGTTTTTGAAGAAAATAGCTTGGAAAAGGTTGAAATGAGTCAAAAAAGGTGGTAGGACCCATTTTCAAGGGGCCTCTGGAAATGGAGGAACAAAAACTTATGAGTAAAGAATAAGTTTTTCTGAAAGGAGAAACCCCAAATGAAAAGAAAATCCATTTCGGCAGAAATAAAAACTTTTTTTTGGGACATTCCC
Organism: Clytia hemisphaerica; assembly: GCF_902728285.1. Taxonomy (NCBI): domain Eukaryota; kingdom Metazoa; phylum Cnidaria; class Hydrozoa; order Leptothecata; family Clytiidae; genus Clytia; species Clytia hemisphaerica. Next base: position 307,701 of record NW_027103599.1, read on the forward strand.
ATGCTAAAGAAGCAAAAAAGTTAAAAAAACTACATGAAAATGAAAGAACTAGAATTAGCGATTGTGATTTTTGAATTCCTCACCCTTTTTCTGATAAACATACAAAGGGAAAGGAGCTTGTGCATGATAATTACGTGTATGGCCAACATGTCCTGAGCTACCGTGCATATTATACCCATGTTACAATACACGCATTACTATAACTACACGCATTACTATAACTACACTACACTCACTCAGTTTAGCTAATCTCAATGTTCTCACTAAACTGAATGTTCTCACTAAACTCACCCCAATCACCCCACTCACTACACTCACCCCACTCACCCCACTCACTCAGTATACTCACTACACCCACTCCGTTTAGCTAATCTCCATGCTCTCACTAAACTCAATGTTCTCACTAAACTCACCCCACTCACCCCACTCATTACACTCACCCCACTCACCCCACTCACTCAGTATACTCACTACACTCACTCAGTACTTTAGCTAATCTCCATGTTCTCACTAAACTCGATATTCTCACTAAACTCACCCCACTCACCCCACTCACTACACTCACCCACTCACCCCACTCACTCAATATACTCACTACACTCACTCCGTTTAGCTAATCTCCGTGCTCTCACTAAACTCAATGTTCTCACTAAACTCACCCCACTCACCCCACTCATTACACTCACCCCACTCACCCCACTCACTCAGTATACTCACTACACTCACTCAGTACTTTAGCTGATCATGTTCTCACTAAACTCAATATTCTCACTAAACTCACCCTCCTCACCCCACTCACTACACTCACCCCACTCACCCCACTCACTCAGTATACTCACTACACTCACTCCGTTTAGCTAATCTCCATGTTCTCACTAAACTCAATATTCTCACTAAACTCACTCCACTCACCCCACTCACTACACTCACCCCACTCATCCCACTCACTCAGTATACTCACTACACTCACTCAGTACTTTAGCTAATCTCCATGCTCTCACTAAACTCAATATTCTCACTAAACTCACCCCACTCACCCCACTCACTCAGTATACTCACTACACTCACTCCGTTTAGCTAATCTCCATGTTCTCACTGAACTCAATATTCTCACTAAACTCACCCCACTCACCCCACTCACTACACTCACCCGACTCACCCCACTCACTCAGTATACTCACTACACTCACTCAGTACTTTAGCTAATCTCCATGCGCTCACTGAACTCAATATTCTCACTAAACTCACCCCACTCACCCCACTCACTACACTCACCCCACTCACCCCACTCACTCAGTATACTCACTACACTCACTCCGTTTAGCTAATCTCCATGTTCTCACTAAACTCAATATTCTCACTAAACTCAATCCACTCACCCCACTCACTACACTCACCCCACTCATCCCACTCACTCAGTATACTCACTACACTCACTCAGTACTTTAGCTAATCTCCATGCTCTCACTAAACTCAATATTCTCACTAAACTCACCCCACTCACCCCACTCACTACACTCACCCCACTCACCCCACTCACTCAGTATACTCACTACACTCACTCCGTTTAGCTAATCTCCATGTTCTCACTGAACTCAATATTCTCACTAAACTCACCCCACTCACCCCACTCACTACACTCACCCGACTCACCCCACTCACTCAGTATACTCACTACACTCACTCAGTACTTTAGCTAATCTCAATGCTCTCACTAAACTCAATATTCTCACTAAACTCACCCCACTCACCCCACTCACTACACTCACCCCACTCACCCCACTCACTCAGTATACTCACTACACTCACTCAGTACTTTAGCTAATCTCCATGTTCTCACTAAACTCGATATTCTCACTAAACTCACCCCACTCACCCCACTCACTACACTCACCCCACTCACCCCACTCACTCAGTATACTCACTACACTCACTCCGTTTAGCTAATCTCCATGCTCTCACTAAACTCAATGTTCTCACTAAACTCACCCCACTCACCCCACTCATTACACTCACCCCACTCACCCCACTCACTCAGTATACTCTACACTCACTCAGTACTTTAGCTAATCTCCATGCTCTCACTAAACTCAATATTCTCACTAAACTCACCCCACTCACTACACTCACCCCACTCACTCAGTATACTCACTATACTCACTCAGTACTTTAGCTAATCTCCATGTTCTCAATAAACTCGATATTCTCACTAAACTCACCCCACTCACTACACTCACCCCACTCACCCCACTCACTCAGTATACTCACTACACTCACTCAGTACTTTAGCTAATCTCCATGTTCTCACTAAACTCACCCCACTCACCCCACTCACTACACTCACCCCACTCACCCCACTCACTCAGTATACTCACTACACTCACTCCGTTTAGCTAATCTCCATGTTCTCACTAAACTCGATATTCTCACTAAACTCACCCCACTCACCCCACTCACTACACTCACCCCACTCACCCCACTCACTCAGTGTACTCACTACACTCACTCCGTTTAGCTAATCTCCATGTTCTCACTACACTCAATGTTCTCACTAAACTCACCCCACTCGCTCCACTCACTACACTCACCCCACTCACCCCACTCACTCAGTATACTCACTACACTTACTCAGTACTTTTGCTAATCTCCATGCTCTCACTACACTCAATGTTCTCACTAAACTCACCCCACTCACTACACTCACCCCACTCACCCCACTCACTCAGTATACTCACTATACTCACTCAGTACTCTAGCTAATCTCCATGCTCTCACTACACTCAATAATATTATCGTATCATTATCTTACTAAATTTCACATTTCCTTGTTTGTCCTTTTTCCCCTAGTTTCTCTCTTACAACAATATATGTCATAATCATTCATAATAGACCTTTTCCGATAATGCCTCAGAGATCTTAGATTGTAGGCAAAATATATGAGAGTGAAATATATAGCAGTGAATAAATCAACAAGGTAACCAATCAGAAATAGCTTGTTTTTTTTCATGTGATGCTATATATCCAACAATTCTCTAGTAAGTAAGTAATAGTTTATTTCATGTTGACGAAAAGGTAGCAACAAAGGCTAATAAAAGTCAACGCTACTTTACAATTAAAAAAGACTAATGTTTTGTTGGCAGCTCATCGTCGCTGCTACTGAGGCTAGATATTGATAGCTTTTGGTTGGCAAAGTTTTTGTTTCTTTTTATCAAGTGAAGGTTTTCTGTCTGGGACTTCCTCTCACACGCTAAATGAAATCACCATCACATTCGGACTCGGGTGAGTTAGGGCGTGTCTAGATTTTTAAAAGTCACAAATCCCGAATCCGCGACCAATAGCACCCATTCTCAGGGATTCACTTATGGATTTTTAGATGACCTATACCTTAAAGTTTCAGAACCCGGTGTTACGTAATTAAATATTAACCTAAAAATTAATTATTAAAGAAAGTGTGAATTGTGACGTCATCAAATTATGACGTCATAAATCGTAAATTAGCTTTAACTCTATAAGTACATGTCATATCTTTGTCAAATTTGGACCAAAGACGCATCTTAATGGTGCCGAACTTTTCAATGAAAAATTTTTTGAAGATTTTGATGACGTCAGCAAAAAAAGCAAAAAATCGAAAAATGCAATTTTTTGCTGACGTCATCTTTTCCAAAAAATTTTTTCAAAAGGTTACATTTCAGTTAGATGCATCTTTGGTTCAAATTTGGGATAGATTTGACATGTATTTTTTATACTATAGCGATTATACGATTCATGACGTCACCAAATTCGATCAAATTATGACGTCATGATTACAATTTCTTTAATAATTAATTTTTTAGGTTAATATTTAATTACGTAACAACCGGGCCCTGAAACCTTAAGGTATAGAGGTACTTTAGAGTCCTAAGTGGATCTCTGAATCTGGCTGCTATTGGTAGCGAAAACTTAGGGTAAACTGTTAGGTTTTTGAGACTTGCCCTAAGTCACTCGAGGAGTTCCATTTTTTAGCTTTTTCGCACATCTCCTTGATTTTTCTTCTTTCATTGATGGTGAAATCATCAGTGATGCTTAGATGATATCCAAACTTTTTTTTTTCACCTTTATCGGACGATTTTTCTTCGATTTTTCATGTTCGAACCCAATACGATGTTGATGCGTTGGTTTGATGTCGCGGATGCCGATATCTTTGAGCAGATCCTCAATTTCCTTTTTGTCCTCTTCTTGATCTTCTTCTTTCGTGTCTTCAGCTTGTTCACAGAGTCCATGAATTATGATGTTTTTTCTTCTTGATTCGATGTCTCGTTTTTCTCTCCTCTCCTCTTCTTTTTGTTCCGCAACAACAGATTTAAGATTTTCCTTGTGTGCTTTCGTTATATCAGCGTAGGTTTTACGGGATGACTCTTTCATAAAATCTTTTGTCTGTTGTATCTCTTCTTTTATCTTTTCCTTGTTTTGACTTCTAGGTCGCTCATCTTTTGTGTTAGCATTGTTTCGATGTCGTTGTTGATGACTTCTCGGTTTTTGGTCAGTTGTTTTTTGAGTTTTTTGATTTCGTCGTTATTTTTAGCAATCTGCTCTTGCATCATATGGTACTTGTTTTCTCCGATTTTACTTCTTAAGGATCTCGTTATTCGCACACAATTGTGACATACATATTGATTATTGTACGTGTTAGCGAATATTTGCAGTTGGTAAAGTGGCAATTCTGTGCATTCGTAATGTACCATACGTTGGCAGCTACGGCATTTAAGTCGATTTTGATCTTCATCATCAATACACGTAACAAGGGTGCATGTTGCAGTTGTGTTTGCTGTTTCAATTGGTGGGTCTTGGGTGTTTTTATCGCGATTTTTGTTCATATTTAGCGAATTTCGATGCTTCTTTGAGTTTCCACCATTTTTTTGAAAGCGATGCAGAACACGTCTTGACTATTTGACGTCAAATTGCTACTTTGCCTATAGAACAATAGTCAAGAGAATACTGTGTATAATCTTATGAAAAAGTTCTGCGCCATCTTAAATAGGGTGAAAAAGAAACCAGTCCTAGTTAAGGCCCGGGGTCCACTTGCCTACGCTGTGATTGCACTTCTCAAGCAAAACCTTCTATGTTGTTTGTCAAAAGAAAAATAACCATTCAGACGTAGAGTCGAGAAAAGTTGAAATACGCCTAAATTGTTTTTCAAATGCATAGCATAGTACTTTTTCTGATGCAATCTTTTCTCCAAGCTGAAAGGACTGAAGCCATTAAGAGGTTCACAGCACAGACAATGAAGAGACGTGCCTTCAGGAAGCTAGACTTTTTGAGTTTATAGCTATATACTTTCACTTTCTAATGTTTCTATATGACTGTCTGTGTGCCTAGTCTAACCACCGCTTAATGCCTTCAGGAAGGTCCATCCTAACTTGGAAAGCCAGAATTGGAGCTATTTCACCAAACCACTGGAGCGTAAGTTATTACGTAGGCTATCACAACTGTATGAAAAAGTCAAAGTTGAATGTGCACCTATAAAGTTAAACGAACGTAAACAAACTTTTTTCAGGTTTTTAAAATAGATTTACCACACTGAACAAACAGTGAAAACACTCTAAGTGAGGTAAATCTATTTTGAAGACCAAAAAAAAAAGTTTGTTTACATTGATTGTCATTCAATTTTGGTTTCATATGCATAATTTTTCCTTTTTTGTGCTTTGCTGGTATCTTGTTTTACCAAGTTAAGAAAGACCTTCCCGAGTTACGACCATATGATGGTCCTTAAAGCTCAAGAAGCTCTATAAACAATAAAGGTAGTTATTAATAAAATAACAGACAAAGATAAATTACAGTTTGAACAAAAATATAAAATGTACATTTGAAAACTTGAGCAAATTTCTTTAAAGATTCCGGAAAAAGAATTGAAATCATTGCTACTGCCGTCCCGAAAAAAACCGAACATTTACGGAAGAGACTAACTACGGAGATGCTTGCGCGACAACACATACAAAAAAATTTCGAGACTCAGTCCAATATCTATGTTTGAAGCTATGAGTGCCTCCTCGTCGCTATGCTCCTTCGTGAGCAATAAGAATCGAATCAATTTCTCTTGATAGACGGTTACATCCCCTTCGGGAATTAGTTTTTACAAAGTAAACAAGGGATGGCGCAGTTGTAAATTGGTTTAGTGAGAATATTGAGTTTAGTGAGAACATGGAGATCAGCTAAAGTACTGAGTGAGTGTAGTGAGTATACTGAGTGAGTGGGGTGAGTGGGGTGAGTGTAGTGAGTGGGGTGAGTGGGGTGAGTTTAGTGAGAATATTGAGTTTAGTGAGAGCATGGAGATTAGCTAAAGTACTGAGTGAGTGTAGTGAGTATACTGAGTGAGAGGGGTGAGTGGGGTGAGTGTAGTGAGTGGGGTGAGTGGGGTGAGTTTAGTGAGAATATTGAGTTTAGTGAGAACATGGAGATCAGCTAAAGTACTGAGTGAGTGTAGTGAGTATACTGAGTGAGTGGGGTGAGTGTAGTGAGTGGGGTGAGTGGGGTGAGTTTAGTGAGAACATTGAGTGTAGTGAGAACATGGAGATTAGCTAAACGGAGTGAGTGTAGTGAGTACACTGAGTGAGTGGGGTGAGTGGGGTGAATGTAGTGAGTGGGGTGAGTGGGGTGAGTTTAGTGAGAATATCGAGTTTGGTGAGAACATGGAGATTAGCTAAAGTACTGAGTGAGTGTAGTGAGTATACTGAGTGAGTGGGGTGAGTGTAGTGAGTGGGGTGAGTTTAGTGAGAATATCGAGTTTAGTGAGAACATGGAGATTAGCTAAAGTACTGAGTGAGTGTAGTGAGTATACTGAGTGAGTGGGGTGAGTGGGGTGAGTGTAGTGAGTGGGGTGAGTGGGGTGAGTTTAGTGAGAATATTGAGTTTAGTGACTGCATGGAGATTAGTTAAAGTACTGAGTGAGTGTAGTGAGTATACTGAGTGAGTGGGGTGAGTGGGGTGAGTGTAATGAGTGGGGTGAGTGGGGTGAGTTTAGTGAGAACATTGAGTGTATTGAGAGCATGGAGATTAGCTAAAGTACTGAGTGAGTGTAGTGAGTATACTGAGTGAGTGGGGTGAGTGGGGTGAGTGTAGTGAGTGGGGTGAGTGGGGTGAGTTTAGTGAGAATATCGAGTTTAGTGAGAACATGGAGATTAGCTAAAATACTGAGTGAGTGTAGTGAGTATACTGAGTGAGTGGGGTGAGTGGGGTGAGTGTAGTGAGTGGGGTGAGTGGGGTGAGTTTAGTGAGAATATTGAGTTTAGTGAGAACATGGAGATCAGCTAAAGTACTGAGTGAGTGTAGTGAGTATACTGAGTGAGTGGGGTGAGTGTAGTGAGTGGGGTGAGTGGGGTGAGTTTAGTGAGAACATTGAGTGTAGTGAGAACATGGAGATTAGCTAAACGGAGTGAGTGTAGTGAGTACACTGAGTGAGTGGGTGAGTGGGGTGAGTGTAGTGAGTGGGGTGAGTTTAGTGAGAACATTGAGTGTAGTGAGAACATGGAGATTAGCTAAACGGAGTGAGTGTAGTGAGTACACTGAGTGAGTGGGTGAGTGGGGTGAGTGTAGTGAGTGGGGTGAGTTTAGTGAGAATATCGAGTTTAGTGAGAACATGGAGATTAGCTAAAGTACTGAGTGAGTGTAGTGAGTATACTGAGTGAGTGGGGTGAGTGGGATGAGTGTAGTGAGTGTAGTGATTGGGGTGAGTTTAGTGAGAATATCGAGTTTAGTGAGAACATGGAGATTAGCTAAACGGAGTGAGTGTAGTGAGTATACTGAGTGAGTGGGGTGAGTGGGGTGAGTGTAATGAGTGGGGTGAGTGGGGTGAGTTTAGTGAGAACATTGAGATTAGTGAGAGCATGGAGATTAGCTAAACGGAGTGAGTGTAGTGAGTATACTGAGTGAGTGGGGTGAGTGTAGTGAGTGGGGTGAGTTTAGTGAGAATATCGAGTTTAGCGAGAGCATGGAGATTAGCTAGAGTACTGATTGAGTGTAGTGAGTATACTGAGTGAGTGGGGTGAGTGGGATGAGTGTAGTGAGTGGGGTGAGTGGGGTGAGTTTAGTGAGAACATTGAGTGTAGTGAGAGCATGGAGATTAGCAAAAGTACTGAGTAAGTGTAGTGAGTATACTGAGTGAGTGGGGTGAGTGGGGTGAGTGTAGTGAGTGGGGTGAGTGGGGTGAGTTTAGTGAGAACATTGAGTGTAGTGAGAACATGGAGATTAGCTAAACGGAGTGAGTGTAGTGAGTACACTGAGTGAGTGGGGTGAGTGGGGTGAGTGTAGTGAGTGGGGTGAGTGGGGTGAGTTTAGTGAGAATATCGAGTTTGGTGAGAACATGGAGATTAGCTAAAGTACTGAGTGAGTGTAGTGAGTATACTGAGTGAGTGGGGTGAGTGGGGTGAGTGTAGTGAGTGGGGTGAGTTTAGTGAGAATATCGAGTTTAGTGAGAACATGGAGATTAGCTAAAGTACTGAGTGAGTGTAGTGAGTATACTGAGTGAGTGGAGTGAGTGGGGTGAGTGTAGTGAGTGGGGTGAGTGGGGTGAGTTTAGTGAGAATATTGAGTTTAGTGAGAGCATGGAGATTAGTTAAAGTACTGAGTGAGTGTAGTGAGTATACTGAGTGAGTGGGGTGAGTGGGGTGAGTGTAATGAGTGGGGTGAGTGGGGTGAGTTTAGTGAGAACATTGAGTGTATTGAGAGCATGGAGATTAGCTAAAGTACTGAGTGAGTGTAGTGAGTATACTGAGTGAGTGGGGTGAGTGGGATGAGTGTAGTGAGTGGGGTGAGTGGGGTGAGTTTAGTGAGAATATCGAGCTTAGTGAGAACATGGAGATTAGCTAAAATACTGAGTGAGTGTAGTGAGTATACTGAGTGAGTGGGGTGAGTGGGGTGAGTGTAGTGAGTGGGGTGAGTTTAGTGAGAATATTGAGTTTAGTGAGAACATGGAGATCAGCTAAAGTACTGAGTGAGTGTAGTGAGTATACTGAGTGAGTGGGGTGAGTGTAGTGAGTGGGGTGAGTGGGGTGAGTTTAGTGAGAACATTGAGTGTAGTGAGAACATGGAGATTAGCTAAACGGAGTGAGTGTAGTGAGTACACTGAGTGAGTGGGTGAGTGGGGTGAGTGTAGTGAGTGGGGTGAGTTTAGTGAGAATATCGAGTTTAGTGAGAACATGGAGATTAGCTAAAGTACTGAGTGAGTGTAGTGAGTATACTGAGTGAGTGGGGTGAGTGGGATGAGTGTAGTGAGTGGGGTGAGTGGGGTGAGTTTAGTGAGAATATCGAGTTTAGTGAGAACATGGAGATTAGCTAAAGTACTGAGTGAGTGGGGTGAGTGGGGTGAGTGTAGTGAGTGGGGTGAGTGTAATGAGTGGGGTGAGTGGGGTGAGTTTAGTGAGAACATTGAGTGTATTGAGAGCATGGAGATTAGCTAAACGGAGTGAGTGTAGTGAGTATACTGAGTGAGTGGGGTGAGTGGGGTGAGTGTAGTGAGTGGGGTGAGTGGGGTGAGTTTAGTGAGAATATTGAGTTTAGTGAGAACATGGAGATTAGCTAAAGTACTGAGTGAGTGGGGTGAGTGGGGTGAGTGTAGTGAGTGGGGTGAGTTTAGTGAGAACATTGAGTGTAGTGGGAGCATGGAGATTAGCTAGAGCACTGAGTGAGTGTTACTAGAGTACTAGTTCTTGGCCATACACGTATATATCATGCACATTGAGTGAGTGTAGTGTAGTTAGAGTAATGCGTGTAGTGTAACATGCACGGTAGTTCTTGGCCATACACGTATATATCATGCACACTGAGTGAGTGTAGTGTAGTTAGAGTAATGCGTGTAGTGTTACTAGAGTACTAGTTCTTGGCCATACACGTATATATCATGCACCAAGCCCTGGCCATACAAAGTTTCAGCCTCCAAATACATTTTCCTCCGTTTCCAGACACATTTGTTTTTCGATAGTTGCAAATTTTTTTTCTCCCGTCGGCAAACAATTTTCAAAATGTTGCAAAACGTTCGGCATTTTACCAATTTGCCGTCTAGCCCGTGTCCACAGTGTTATATACCGCTGGAAAGCTAAGATCACGGGCTTTCATTTAGTAAAAACCGGAACGCTTTAGCATACATAGAAGAAAAGTTCCAAGGGTTCAAAGTTCACAGAAAAATGAAACATTTGGTTTGACGTCAACGAAAGTTGCATGACTTCTGGAGACGCTATGCCAGGGGCACGACCCGCCCTCGACATGGCCCGAGAAAACTTTTATTGGAATTTGCGTAAAGCCCGAGTAACAACCCTCTACATGGCCCGAGAATTCTCGGGCCTCTTCGGGCCATGTTCGGGCCGAGAGACCCTATCAATTCGTTTGGCCCGAACATGACCCGAGTCATTCGGGCTATGATGTTCGGGCCATGTCAGGAGATTCCATATTTAAATTGATTCAGCATGTCCAGTCAAACAAAATAGTACAAAATAAGATTTGTCTGTTTTGTTTATATCGCTCAAAAAAACTTTACGAGCTTCCCGTGGACACAATGAAGTATAAGCCCGAAGGGCTAGAAGTCAATCTCTTTGGTAGGATTTGAAGCCAACAAATCCTACCAAAGTTGCGCAGCCTTGACTTGAGCGGCTTGCCTGGTTTTTACACAAATGACAGGTTGAAACTAAAATTTACCGCTAAATTTCGAAAAAAATACCAATCGTAAACAAAGGAATTGCTAGATTCAATCTGTCGTCAAAAATACGGCGCATTTTATAAGGCTTCACTTTTTCTTGCCTGAGAAAGGTTACAGATTCTACTCTAGCCCTTCGGGCTTTAAACTCAATGCGTGGACACACTTCAGTTTAAAACCAGGACCAGTTTACTAGCAAATATTTCCACCCTAAGTATATTTATAACTATGTTTTCATACCAAATAAGACATTTAATATTTATATGAATTTACAACATTCATATATTTAAAATAGAATTAAGAGAAACCAAGTTCTTCTCAAAGAAAATGTTAAAAAAATTCAGTCCTGAAATTTCAGGCCTGTTTAAATCATGTTTTCAAAAATTGGCCCAGGTGTGGCCCGTGCGTGGCCCGAACATGGCCAATTCTCGGGCCAGCTCGGGCCATACTCGGGCCATACTCGGGACAACCCTCGACATGGCCCGAGAATTCTCAGGCCAAAACTTTTATTGGAATTTGCGTTAAGTCCAGGGGCCCTGGGCCCAGTTTTCAGAGTATATACCGTGAATGGTCCTAAATCCGACAGCCCTGCCTAAATCCGACCCCCAAAATAACTAATATGAAAAAAAATTCTATGTTTACAAACATTCCCTCTCCAAGCTGAACAATAAACTATTGCAAGGACTCTCGAAACAAAACATCTGACAAGATGACTATAATGTCAAGATGTCAATTAATGTGATCAAAAAAGTGTGAGTTGTAAAAATAATTACCTCTATTATTCTGAATCTGCTGCTCGCATTTAAAATGTTAACAATTTATGTAATAAAAAATTATTAGTTTTGCAATTATTGTTATTTGGTTCAATTGGTTCAGAATATCAAATCTCTCAGTTTAGTTGACATTTTGGTACCTTCATTGCGTCACAGCGAAAGGTTTGTTTTTATTTTAGTTAGTATCTTTGAAAGACCCCATCGGATTTTGGCAGGGCTGTCGGATTTAGGACCACTCACGGTATGGCAGAAATCATCGAGATCTCGAGAGGGCAGAGATTGCTTACTTTCAACAGTTCAATGGCAGGGGAAAAATTTTGATAATATCTACAGTTCAGGGTCAAAATCATTGAAAACTGGCTATAATTATCTGTTCTTCTGGCTTTTTTTGTGGTGGGAAACGGATCTTAATTCTTAGGGGCAAAGTTTTATGTTGGAAATTTTCCTTGGGGGCAACCATGACATGCTCTGAAAACTGGCCCTGGGCCCTGCCCAGATGGCAATCAGTCTAGTCTGCGACCGAATGTTTTTGAACCCAGAAAAATCATACAAAAATCTCTGAAGAACTTTACCAATTTAGCTTATTTTCCTGCTGGACATTATAACTTTTGTTCTGAAAACAACGCGAGTGTGACCAACATTTATGGAAATTATCAGCCCTGACCATGCTATTCATTCTGCCATATCAGTATATAATTATAAATAAGAAACCATAGCATGAATCTCCAGCCAGTGTGGAAACCATGCGAAGTCCACGCCGAATTGTTACTTGTTTAAACTGATCTTCTCACGTCTAAAAAGTTGTCCAAAATTTGCTATATTTTCTAGTTTTATGACTAAAAAGTTAGAAAAAAAGCTTGTATTGCTGGACTTCTAAGGTGGACACACTTAAACCTGGTGTAATGATATCGGATGTTAGAATGGCGGTGCTCCTCTCGTCTTGAAAAGCTTTGACTTACGCCAATATTTTACTTATATCAGCCCCTTACGCCACTACGTCAAAAGTGATCACTGTCTCACGCAGAATATTTAGCGTATTGTGCAACATTTCCAGGCTGGATCTCCAGGCTACATTTGCCCTTAAAATACTATAAAGAACCCCAATTTTAGATCCTTCTAAGACACTGTCAAATCAAATGTACAAGAAATGGATGTTTTTGCACCATTTTTAGACATGGTTAAATTTTGAACTGTATACAACTTATGAAAAGATATGTTTCTTGACTTCCAATATTGTTTGTTGGTTAGATAAAAAGTCCAAAATTTAGATTGTGAATGTCCTGTCGATCTAGCTTATCACGGTAGTGAGATAGATTAGTTTAAAGTTCCGTCCAAATTGAGACCTGCCTGCCTGCTCTAGCAGGCTGAAATTTTACACCATTGTCATATTCCTAAGAAACAGATTTAAAAGGGTCCTTAAAATGACAAAAAATTGTCCTGTAACACAAAAAGTATGGACAACATAATACCTATTATTGGACCAAGCAAAAGAATTGGAAAATTTCTGACTTCACACTCTGAAAGAAAAAAATCCAGAGTAAAATTTGCATGCAGTTTAGTTTTAATAAATGGTCCAAAATATGGACAAAATATTAGGACAATTTCATGTCCATTCCTGGACCATAAAGCCAGCCAAAGTGGACCCTTTATCATCTACCGACTGGACTGACATCTCTAGAGTGGTTCTAAAACTTTTGTTGAGTTTAATTACTTACAGGTCATTTTTCATGCCCTTTTAGCGTCCGGTCATTGGACGCTGTCCCTCCTGAAACAGTTGAACACCAGTGATAAGCTGATATCTATAGTTGCTTCCAGCCTCTTTTCTACAACATTTTAACTTCCAGGGGTTCTACCCAGGGGATAATTTGTAATAGTCAAGTACAGTAGGCTAGAACTAAAATGCGACAGTCTATTGATTAACAAATTACTCCAGCATTCATTATTACTTTCTGTCAGCCAGTACCAACGGGATAAATTATCTTGTCCCTAAGTAACAGCTGTGTTGTAAAAGACAAAAAGATTCAACCACCCAGACAAAATTCCAAACACTGGTCCTCCTTGATCTAGGAATTGAGTTTTAGCCAATTACCACAGCCCTTTTTTTAGAACCCCCTCCCACACTCTTCAACAAAATAAATAAGCTTTAAAGACCCATTTAATTGAGTTTAAAAAGGAGAGTGTAATTTAAATAATACTGAAGGATTATATCAGTTTTATATTGTTGAATTTAAAAAGATTGCAAGAAATTGAACTTATCTCTTTAAAAAAGGTAAATATTGCACCTTTTTATGATTCAAAATTGTTTTCTTCAAATATTGAGTTTCAAAACTCAAATAAGTTCTCTGGACTCTGGTCTATTAACAGCCACAGAAAGGTGCTTGGACACTGTGACATTGTCATTAACAAACTTATAAGGGCAGCCATCCAAACTCAAACAGAAAGAACCGGCTGTCTGCAAAAATTTGTGTGCCGTGCTGGTCGTCAAACAAAATGAAAAGAAACATTCAGCCGTTTATTTTCGTTTTCAAAACAGCCAAAGCGATCAAAAAAATTATGGCTAAGTAGTTCTAGTTCTAGTTTCTAGTTTTATATTTGCATAAGACAAAAAATGCCTAATCTCGCAAATTCTACGTAAAAATACAAAAATGAAAAGGTTTAATAGCTAAGATGAAGATATAAAAATATAGAATAAATAGGTAATTTATACAATTTTAAATTAGATTTATTAGATTAAAATTCAGAAAAATTTAAAAAGTTCAAAAATAGTACAGTAATAAAAAGTGTGTTAAAAATAGTACACTAATAGGGGACGCACAATTTGGAGGGTCACATGAGAAAGGTGTTTAAGCTGAAGGAGAGCACATACTAGAATCGAGGTGAACAAGAGTCCAGCTGGTCGCTAGAGGATAATGTAGCAAAAAACATAAGTATGAGCATAGACTCAGTGGAAAAACGGGCGCAGATTTAAGTAACATTTGGCATGAAATGCCTGGAATGAATTTTTCTTAAATTTGTAATTTTGGTTGAGAATTTCTTTGCCACAAGTAAACATCCAGTAACTACAGTAATACAGTAATACAGTTCAGGTGATGTTTGGGGCTTTTTCATGTTAAAAATTGCTGAGTGGTACGAAAAAGTTTGGCCCATACCATGGTCAAGAGCCCTGTATTAAATGAGCGCTGTATTAAATGTTGCCACACCAGATAATCCTAACACCAGACCAGATGTGAATCAGTTTGGTGCGTCTAGTGTGCATTAAAACGCTAAAGAAAAAAGTCTTTTTGTACCAAGAAATCCCAAGATTTAACACCAAACAAAAACCAGACCTGTCAGTTACTTCTTTCTTCAATTTTTTAAACAAAAACTTTTTCCAAGCTAAATAAGTTTATTTGACATAAACAGTCCATTTCTGCAAATAAGATTAAAATTCATTAAAAAGTGGTTATTTCCTTTTGTCAGAAAAGGGCAGTGGTTGGTATATGAATAGACACCTTTTCCTTTGCCATAGTTGAAGTTTGGTACCAGTTGTTCAATTAAATCCAAGTATGATTTGGTTTCTTTCTCCTCTTTTCTCAAGACTGTACATCCAGATAATTTAGTGGTGACACCTATATTGATGGCATATTTTGACTTGGTACCCAGGTACAAAGGGGTGGTGATCAAAACTTGTTCTGTACTGGTCCAGTACTCTATGTAACCCCTTCCAATTATTATGTCCTAATTTATTTCCAACGCAAGAGAATAATTTATTTTCAGAGGACTTTCTACAGAGGACGTTCTATGCCTTCAAATTCTTAAACAGGTACATAACAATCAAGTTATTAAATATTCCAACATTTCTCTTGTAGAATGAGCAAAGAAAAATAAACAAGTAACAACATGGATGAAAACAAAGATGTTCTGTCTATAAACTCTGATAGCTCAAGTCCAACGTCCAATGCAGAATTTATAATGGTTGATGATAATATAAGTAATGCTTCAACTGCCACCAAAATAAGTTTCTCAGATACACAAAGTGATGATTTTATGCCAAAAATGGGTGATATGGATCATGGCCAAGATGTCAGTCAACTAGTTGCTGAAGCCCAGATGGATCTAATTTCAGATTACTATACATCGAATAAAGACCAGCTTAATGATATTGAGGAGGATTTTGGGTCAAAAAAAGAAATGATGAGAGCTGTTTCACCGCAATCTTCTGACGAAGAAAGACATATGAGTGGAAATGATGATGATAAGGATGCTTGCATAATGTTTCACGGGATTACATACCTTGGATCTTCTAATATAGATGCACCTAAAAGTGACTTAGAACTTGAAAGAGCAATATCTATATTAAGAGATCATGTTGAAGAATGCATTGACGTTATTTTATCTGTATCGGTCAATCCACTGGGGCAAATTCAACTTATTGATCCACAATCAAGAACTGAGATAGCGACTTACGATATCAGTAATATATGTTATTGGGGAAAGGGGAAGAGTAATAGTGTAGAGAAAGATTGCTTGGCTTTTAATATCAGCCATGGGAAAGAAGATGTGACTTATCATTGCCATGTATTCAAATGCAATGAAGATGACGTAAGATAAACATTTTTTATTGATGATATGCACCACTGGAGTCTTCTGAGAACTTTTAAAATTTTCCACCCAATACGTCACTTAAAAAATAGAAAAAGTGAAGTAATGAATTGCATATTGGAAGACTCTCCATATCATGATGAATTCATCTTTTTTCTTCTACTGACCAAATTTTCTAAGTTGTTTTGCTCCAAGGTCAGAATTTTTATTTAGAGGTTGTTCGGAAATCTTGCAAGCCTGGAAACAGAGTTGAACAATAACTCCTGAATTCTGGGAGCTTAGACCTTAAATAAATGAAATCTGACTTCGTTTTTTTCTTGTCCTTTACACTGTTCACATTAAGTTTTTCTTTAAACTACAGGTGAAAAGAATTTTGCAATCACTTGCACAGACGATAAAGAAAGATCAAAAGGTAAAAGATTTGCTGTAAGAATTAGAATGCTTCTCCACAGCTAGATTTTATTGGATTAGAAAAAACGAAGGACTAAGGATTGACATTTTTTTTTCTTTGTTATTCTCTGGTATTGAGGAATTTAAAGATAATATTTAAAAGCAAATTCAAAAAAATCAGAGTTCTTTATTATAGAGGAAACAAAATGAGTTCCCATCCAACCGACGTGGCTCTAAATTTGATTTAAATGATTTGAGTTTCAAATTCAACATTATTCTTGACGTCTGGGAGGAGGATGGTAAAGGCTCATTTCAAACAGTTGCTCGTGACAAAACACATTTCAAGCTGAGAAAAGATTTGCAAAGAAAATTGGTTTTTGTTATTGAGCAAACTTCTAATTGCAAACTGAAAATTGAAAGGTACAAGTATGCCTGTTCTGACTAAAAAAGGGAAATTAATAAACTAGATGGTTTTGATCTAGTATTTAAAAGAACTCTTGTTTTAATCTTGTATGATACTGCTTTAAAAGCTGTCTTGGAGTCGTTGAAATGAAATTTTTCTTTAACTTTTTGTATTTTTTTCACTGCACTTATATATTATGTAAGGATGAGACTTGGTTCCGAAACTTCCTATATTTTCTCTTTTCTACATATAAATAATTTCTAACCTTCAATTATTTTGATTTCACTTTAGATGTTTTGGCCTCTTACTGGCACAAGGAAGGGATATTCCAGAAGGGGATTTTCATTTACTTCAACAGGTGAGAGACAAACTTTTGATCAGCAATCTCTTTTTAACTTTTAAGACATGATTTTGTCTGAAGATTAAAAAACAATGTTTTCTTCCAAGATCTTCGCTATTCCTCCCACTGTCCTTGATGTGGTCATGTGTTAAACACTAAATTTTTAATTTTATTACTTTTTGCAGCATTTTCTTGATCTATTATTATCTTCATTTTTCAGATTGACACAGACACACAGATACCTGGGAAAACCATCATACATGCACACTGGGATTCAACACTAGATTATTGGAAAGTTTTGAACACAGATCCTGGAAAAGGTACACAATCTTTGTTCTTTTTTTCAAAGCAAAAGATGAAGAACATGGATGTTTTGTTTTGATTTATTAGGCAGTGAATTACAAATTAACTGGATGAATTGGGCTTTTTCAGAAAAAAGTTTTACCCCCACTGTTGAGGATATTGATTTTTCGAACCCCCTGGATATCCTCTCTTATAAAGATGCTTACCCCTGGATATCGTATTTTTTACTTGAAAAGACAGTTAACCTCCTGGATATGCGCTCCCTTGTAGATATTTGACCCCCAGGATATCCACTTTTGAACAAAAATCGTTAACCCCCTGGATATCCTCAACAGAGAGGGGCACAGACTATTTCTGGGAAAGCCCATTCTGGTCTATGAATTCTTTATCATATTGATAACCTTGAATATGTCCTAGGACAGGCGAATGAAATATTACACTGGTGAGATACTTTTACTGTCTTTGGTTGGTGAAATTGGTCTATAGAAGGACCTTGTAGTATTAAGCTGTGTTAAAGAGCCATTAATTTTGTCATTGCTTTCGCCTTCGTTGAAAACACGAGCTCTAATCTTCTTCTGTTATATTTTGCTCCTTTTGTTGAACCTTGAAAAGCTTCTGCAGCTTGTGTGAGGAATTTCTATTGATAAGCTAAGTAAAGTTCAGCTAAAGTAAAGTATGAGAAAAAATCTGAAAAAGACCTAAAAGTGAATTGATAAGCCATTTAAACCAGATCAGGTTGAATTTTATCAATTCATTTTTAGTTCATTACTTTAGTTGAACTTGACAGGGTTGCCCTTGGCTTGTAACAATTTTTTCATTCACTTTTGACAAGAGTAATTTTTATCACGGTTAAGTTTTTCGTTCATGGAAAAAAATTGTCAAACTTGTTTCTTTTTATATTCTGGTCAAAGGGTCAAAGGTTTCTCATGAAAATTGATTTTGATCAAGAAGTTTATACGAGATAACATATCTAAGACTTACGAAATGCAAAGGTGCTGTAACTGATTTGACAACTGAATTTAGTAAAATGTGATTTCTTTTTATCACATTTTTAGATAATAGAGTTTACATGACGGTGGCAGCAGACGTTGTTTTCAAAGACCTTAAAGAGCCTGTTCGTTTTGTCAAGGAAGCCAAAGTGCGTGTTTTCCCTTCCAACGAGAAGTTTTGGAACCCATCCAAACCGAGAATCCAAGAAGACTTTGTCCTTGAATTGAAAGAGGTGAGAACTTTCCTCCAGAATATATTTAATATCCTTTCTGTATCATCTAGCGTAGGTGAAAATCAAGAAAGGTTTAACCGTTTCTAGTTTTTACAGCAGAAACAAAAGCAATCCTTTTTAATCCGGTGATTTTTCAAAGCCTTTTGTAGCCCAGTGCAACCCTTATTTACTCCTTTACTGCCTTTATTTTGGCCATAGCTCTGAAGCTGTATCCATATCCTGATCTGTTTGATCAGATACATTTTGGCTGAATACAATTATAAGTTAACTTAATTACAGTCTAGCTAAGTTTACAGTTATTGCATTGACAATAATAGTAGAAATTGTTAGAGATACAGACCTTTGAACTTAACAGGTGACTTTGTTTTTAAAATACGTGTCTAAACAAACATTTCACCACCGTTTTTATTTGGGGTTTTCTCGATTTGATGACGTCACTACTGGTGCTTGCATGATTTTAGAGCATGTATCAAAAAGCGTGTCATATCTAATTTTTTTTTGTCATAAGTCTTTAACTATTTAAAAAGTAAACATGTCTTCAGAGCTGGTCACTTGCCTCATACATTTAGGATTGGAATTTTTAAACTTTCATAATCGTTACGGGAGAAATGCGTAGCTTGGGATTAGTTTATCTTTTTCTGTAAATCTGCGATTGCTTAAAAAGATTATGTGGGTTTCACTCATAATATCAATATAAAATATATATTTTTAACAGCTCCTCCTTTATACATATTCAATATAAATTTTCAAGTTTATCCAAATATTTTTGCAGTTTCTCTTAGTTCCTTAAGATTTTCAGTTGAACTTGAAAGAAGGCACATTCCATGGGAGTGGATTCATCTTTTCTCTATGTATCATGTTTCCTTTATCCTCTTATCCTACTCTCCTACTCTCTAAATACAAATAAAGAAATTGACACAACAATAAAACCACATCTGATCACATACCACATGAAATAAATATGATGTATAAAGAAATCTGACATGTCAAACGTATTACTATGTAAACAAATCGGTTAAACTTTACACTGTGATAAAAAAAAGTATATAAATCCAATGCTAGATTGATCTTGCCAAAAGAATCATAATCATCAGCTATTCAGTGCACTAGATAGATACACGTTACATTATACTATATTTTGTACGTGAAAATAATAAAACATGGTTTATAAACGAAAGTTACATGATCAATGGACCAGACGTTCCCGTAGGAAATCTTCATTGAAAGATTTGGTAGGTTTTTTTTCCATTCCAACTTTAACATCACATGAGGTTTTGGTATCGAATTTGCCAAAATTGAATGAAATTAAAATGTCTGTCAATGCTATCATATCAGAATTTTTATATTTTCGATTCTGTTAAACTCGAACCAAATTTCGTTTTTGTTGGAGCTTTTGAAATGTCCCCTTTTGGATAGTTCAAAGCCTCCTATCATAAATGACTACGGTATGGCAGAATAACTAAGTTAGAAAAAACTGGTTTAGAGAATAACATCGCCTACTTTTTTGGCTTACTTTTTCGGCTTACTTTTTCAATAATCTTCAGGTAAAATTTTGACTACGTTACTTTAAACATGAAGGCATAAACGAGTTTATTTAGTGTATCTGGGCTTTCCTGCGACGGAAACGGTTAGCTTCTGATATTTCTAGATCCTGATTGTCTGAGGACGACGGTAAATTGGCACTTTTGCCGTTCCAGGGAACTTCTCGGAGTTCAAAGTTTCTCACCAATAACCTCTTATTTTGAGTCATCTTTGATCACTTAATGCGATTTTCGGTATCAGCAGTGGTTTTCTCATCAACCACTCTTAAGATTGTGAAGAGATCGAACATCAGATAACCATTTTTTAGTCAGTGTCTAAAACATTCTATAAACCATAATAAAATCGCTTGAAAGTGAAAGAAACGTTCAGATACTGGCTAGTTTAAAACTTCGTCAGTCGTTTATAATTTCAAATTTCAGATGATTACAACCCAAGAAAACGTCACGATTCTTACACACAATCTTTTAAAGAAAAACCTCAAAAATAAAAAAAAATTCAAATAACAAGAAAGTTGTGAGACCACAACGTTTAAAATTTCAAACGACATTTATTCGAACGACAAGAAATTATTCAACAAAATTCTTAGAAAATATTATGTTTTATGAAAGTGTCTTGTAGTATAGTTTAAATCGTTCAGAAAAATCTTTTTCCTCTGAATGAGCCATGGATACCTACTGAAAACTCTACAAACAAGATGAATACCATAGCCATGAGGAAATCTTTTTATTTCCTTCCGTCCTCAATGTTTTGACTTGGTTTCGACTCTTAAAGTTATGCTATCCTCTGAAGTTGTTCAAAGACGTAAAAAAGACCATTGGCCAAAGAAGAAAAAGGACGTGACAAGAACTTTCAGTTTGAATTTGGTATATACATACAAATTAGATTATTTACTCGGGATACTGATAGATAATTTGTTCTGACTGCTAGTACAAAAAGCGAACAGCTAAAGTAATATCATATTAATTCACTAGTTTTGTATACGCAATCATTGCTAAAATGCAAGTATCATGGTACGTGTAGAAAATGTCTGCAGAAGCTTTTATAGGTTTCAATGAACAACCTAAAAGTTCACAATGAGAGACGTAAAGTAGCTTGTTTTTTTTCCGTATTGTGATTTACTCTTTGGTTTCGTGGATTGCAAAAGTTCTTTTCCATGGCGCCTTTTCTCAGGTGGACTTTAGTTATCAAAATTAAGTTTGCAGTCTTAAGTTTAAAGGCCATCATTCAACGTATACCCCACGGTATATCCTACTATTTGCTTACAAGAACAGCCCTGGGAGCCCGTGCTGTGGCAGCGTAAATTTTGAAAATTTCTTTTATAAAAAAAAAGTGTCTTTATAAGGTTGGTGCAAATGCGAATATTCCATTCAACATTTCAAAGTTCATTAATGGACAAATGTTGGATGGCAAACGCAACAAACGGCATTGAACACTTTAATTAGAATAACCACATGTATACAACATAAAATGCTGTGTCGGCAAAATTTTGGAGTCATTTGCGCTAGCTTTTATATGAAGGAGTATGAAAAATATAGTTGTAATGTCTCACCATCCATATCATTTCTCTACCATAGAACTTCAACGATGAAGGTGAAAAATGGTTGGAGAAGGAGAGCTTACATAGTGCAGTGGAAGTTCAAAAGTTGAAGAATTCAAGTGGTTCTCTCTCTTCTATATGGAAAAACAATACCAATAAACCGAAACTGAGACAAGACAGTACAATCTCTGTGGAACCAGAAATTATCAACGGTGTGTACTCTTATTTCCTGGTCTCCTTCAGTATAAAGTATAAATTTAGGGTGTTTTATGGGTCTTCGAAAACATTTGAAGCCTGGGAGTTGATGAAAGATTCAGTGGAGACTTGATTGTTGATTGAACCTTTTTAGAAGATTCGTATATTCTTTGCCGGACTTTTTCCTATCAAACTCTGCTATAACTTCATAAAATCTCAGTCAATATAAGTGAAATGACAAAAAGCATAAATGCCCTAAAGCACTATTTCAAGTAATTGACAAAATAGGAAAATTCTTTAAAACATCCCCTATAATATGACAATAATCACTGTATAGACAACTCCTTACTCTAATATAATATAGTTTCGTTTTGCACTCGTTCCCAGGCCCCGAAGAAGAAGATGACGAGCCATTACTGTCAGGGAGCGGTGAATTCGAACGATCATATTCAGAAGGTGAACTCGATAATTGGAAAGAAATTCTTGATAAGTGGACAGACTTTAACACGAAACCAAGCAAATTGACACAATGTATACGCAGGGTAAGTTTCTTGATTGTTTAGCGGTAAAAGTGTGGTGGATATCTTGCACGAAAAGGCTAAACCTTTTTTTCCTAAGACTACTTTGCATGCATGTTGTTTCTTTATCGGATTCAAGAGAATTGTTCTATGTTATTGTTTACAATGTAATGTTTTCAAATGGATAGAATTTCGGACAGATTGCTTTCGGATCGTTTTCATCTTATTTTTTATCCATGTGAAATTGTTTTGATGGTCACGCTTTTCTCTATTTTGTTATACTCTCTCTTGGATGTTTTACATCAAAACCGCTTCGTACCTCTGCACACCAACACCACCAGCTTTGTATCTGTAATGGTACATTGTGTAGGTTTTCAGATTTAAGCCCCCCGACATTCTGTGGCCGTCAGTTGGGCGATTGATACCTGAGGTCTTTCAACGGAGTTGTGCTATGTCCATGTTTCCATAAAATAATTTTGCTGATAAATTTGTTTAAATTTTTGTATTACTGTGTAGAACTATCTTTCTCTCGCAAAAGGTAATCAAAGAATGATCAAAACGATGTGAGGTATTTTTAGCAATCTCAATACTTTTTCTCGTTTTTACTTTGCCAGGGTAATCTACCGAATGCAGTGCGTGGTGATGTATGGCAAAGACTCAGTGGTAATGAAAAAGATGACGAAATTAATAGAAGCTACGAAGTCCTTTTTAATAAGGTAAAAGCTCTTCTATTTCCCCTACCTCCCTGCCTCTCAAATAATTGCTAATCGTTGATAGATAACTTCTCGTAGTTCGAACGACTCTCTCTTTAGAAAAGAAAGAGGTTATTTAACCAAGGGATTGTACCCCCTTTCGCATTCTTGTTTTTTTTGATTGTCTACCTGGGTTTTACTTCTGCCTCCATTATTCTTGTATCATTTTGCTTTTGTAACCGTACATATCTATCCTTGGTTTACTAGTTGCCCAAGGCCTTCCGAGGATCACGTTATAAACCAATTTCATGCAATATTTAAATTTAAATCTATTTGAGCCCTTCTAGAACATTCGCAGGTGTCATTTTATGGTTGTTGTGTTTGTGGCTATGCCTCGTTTCCATAGTGTCCTCCCCCTCTGGATTCAGGGGGGAATGGGTTTTGAGGTCAAAAGGACGTATAGGGGGAAAGAATTTTTTTTGAAGCCAGGGTGGGGAAAACGAGCAGGGGGGATGGAAAATTTTCATTCTAGGCATGGGCATATGTTCTTCTTTCATTTATTTCAACCAGCAATATTACGGTTTAAAAACAACCATCCTTTCCATTTATTCTTGAATTAGAACTACCTTAGGGAAAACAATAAGCGTTAAATTCATCAAATTACAGCTTTTTATGCTTGAGGGGGGGGGGGACAGAGAAATTTTTGGAGGCAGGGTGGGGGAAAATGAGGGGGAATGGAAAATTTTCATTCTAGGCATGGGGGAAAGAGACCCTGAAGGACACTATGGTTTCACAAATAGCCCAAGGAGCTGCCGGGGATGGTATTTAATAATCGATTCAATACTATTTCCATAAACTAAAATAATCAAGTATTATTCTGCAGGATTCGCAACAAGAACAGGTCATACTATGGGATGTTACGAGGACTTTCCCAGCACACGAACGTTTCAGAGAAGCCAATGGAAAAGGACAAAATGCACTGTACCACATAAGCAAAGTGAGTAACTGATTCCCTGTCATTGCCTTGCTTGTAAGAGAGATACAGTATGCCTTTCAAACACAAGTTTATAGAAGTTTATCATGATCTACTTCGAAGGGATCGATGGAGCACACGGTTTGAACGTTTTGGTTTTAGCCGTTACTTAATACTTGATTTCAACAACTACTAACAAAATTTAGCCTGGATACACTCAATCAGCCTCCTTGTGACTCTGGGGTTGATGGGTAAAGTTGTATTTATCCACAAGGGTCCAGATTCTAGAATGCTCTGAAATGTTTTGACAATCGAAATGATTCATCCTATAGTTAAGTACTTTAGAAGGTTCCTAGACCAACCTTGAGTGATTTGCTATTGGGTGGGAGATTTCTCTCCTAGAAACTCTTTTCACCAAACAAAATTCCGCTCACGTAAAATTGAGAGATGAGAAAACTGCGTCTTGAAATAATATTATTGTGTCATTCGTTGCATATACTTGGCATTGCCATGTTAAAAATATGTATTCTTGGCTTAAAATACGTCAACATAGAGCTTAAGAATTGGCAAACGGCCATGTTGCTTAACACTCGTCGACCTATTTCATTGCAAAAAACAACAAAACAGCTATGCCGTCATCATGCTATTACGGGCTTTTGCAAAAACGGTAGCACGCTCAGTTCTCTAAAATAAACATTTGGATTTAGCGATTTTACATCTCTTCTTTCCGTGTTTGTTTTCCGATTTGAAACAATGTTGTGAACTTTGGTAATGATCGAAAAAGTCTGTTAGAGGCACGTTTAATCCCTCGGTAAACAAAAACTTCCTATTTTTGTCAGATGTTTATCTTATAATGTGATCTATCCACTCCGCCTTTCAAAGCAAATTTGTTGACTTTTTCCTCACTCACATGTTCGGCGTGATCGATTTCTCCGTTTCTCTCTCAAAACAAACAATGGATGGAATTACATCCCAAAATGCCAATCATCTAAACATGATCTATGCAAAATGAAAATTTTATGTGTTTGCTTGAAAAATTATAGGGATCATTGCTATTCTCTCTCATTGCGTTCAATTTTAGGTCACGTTTCGGTCAAATGGCCAGTTCTCTTAGAAAACTTCTTTGACAAATTACCTTCTGTCCAAACAGATTTATTTGGAAGATAATTATCCATTAGGATAATGAAAGCAAAACCATCAAGCTCCCCACTGCAAATCTCGAATATTTCCTACCTTAGATTCACGCCACATAAAGTGTTAAAAGCCAAAGAATGAATGACATGGATCGGTATATCATGCCGAGAATCTTTCCCTCATGTTTTACATATTAAGGCTTGGGGACACGAGAAGTTTTTTTCGCGTTGGTGCAATGCAACATGCTCTATCCTACCAACACAAGAAAAAAAGTCCGTGTCCCATGGTTTCATTTTTTGTTTCGTGGAACAAAAGGTGAGGAAAATACCCAAAAGACACGCTGATTTTGTCCCTGGCGCAATGGAGCAAAATTGATTACAAAAGTGAGATTTCACTTTTTCTGGTAGAAAGAAAAATGGGGTGGAAACACGAGAAAGCGTTTCAGGTTGGTGGGATGGAGCATGCTGTATTACACCAACGCGAAAAAAACTTCTCGTGTCCCCAAGCCTTTACCCTACAAACAATTTATTAAATATAAAACTTCTTCAACTTTTCATTTTAGGCATATTCAAATTATGATGAAGAAGTTGCTTATTGTCAAGGACTATCGTTCATTATTGCAACATTCTTACTTCACGTACGAAAAAATTCCATCCATCATTCCTCATACATCAGAGTCCTATTCCTTCTAAACCTTAACCGATTTATCAATTAAATGCTATCGATTTTATTTACCCGTCAATACTGAGTTTGGCTGAACAGGATCTATGTAAAAAACCTTCCTGATTTTCTTTGCCCTTTTCACTAAACTAATCTATTAAAAGCTTTGAAGCTATAAATGCTTGAAGCTGCATTGCGCTTTACTAGCATTTTCTTCCAATATCAAAAATTTGTTATTGCTTTTTTCGGTATCTTTTTTTACTCTTAGGTTGAAGAGAAAGAAGCTTATTCACTATTGGTCAAAATGATGTATGATTATGGTTTACGTGATTTGTTCAACAATGGATTCGCCTCTTTACATCAATATTTCTTCGTACTCGACCGCATTCTGGAGGTTTGTACTCTTCATATTCATGATATGTACCATTGCAATGTCTTCCACGGACCCAACAGCTGATTGGTTGAAAGTGACGTATTGACTGATTTTACGTCATTTACAACCAATCATCTGTTGGGTCCGTGGAAGACATTGCAATGGTGCTTATCATGAATTCTATTAGTTATACGGTTTTTACTGACCCAACATGTACCGTATCCCACCTCGGGAGACCGTGCAACGGATTTATATTTCATATGTCCAAAGAGTACAAAAAAAATTAAAGAACTAAGTACTTACCTCGAACAGCTGCAAAGTAAAAAAAACCTCAAAATTGACATTTTATAGCATCGCAAAAGAAAGCAATCCATATAAACTTAAGAAAAACGAAAATCGAAATCAATTTTAAAGGTTTTTTGCACTGTTGACACAAGCATCCACACTACTCTCTTGTTTTTTTTTCCTAATGCTTTCTGACTTTTCTAAACAAAACATTCGAATCTCGAACAATACATTCAAACACAGTCTGACATTCTTTAATAAAGATTCACCACAGTTACCATTCCTTTATATTCGGTACACTTTGTGGTTAGCTTGGTACCCTTTCACTTGTGGTTCCTGGAGGTTACGAAGAACAATAAGGACTGAGTGGATCTAAGGTCTTTCAAGGTCTAATTAGTAGTCTTCGTCATAATTTGATTTTTAAATCCAATCTTTTCGATCATTCCAGGACACGCTAAACGATTTATATCAGCATTTCCAGAACAACAACATCGAGTCCCACATGTATGCTTCACAATGGTTCTTGACCTTATTCACAGCCAAGTTTCCGCTTTCCCTGGTTTTCAATATCATTGATATCATCTTTTGTGAGGTATGTACGCTTAAACCTGTTACAATGCGATTTCCTTTTCATGTTAACCCGGCATTGTACAGTGGAGTCTCTTTGATCCGAACCTTTAGATCTCAAGTTTTCTAGTCCTTTCAGTTAACAATGCCTTATAAACCTTACTTCATAACTCGAAAATCTCCTTAACTCGAACAAACTTGCGTTTTCCGTGCGTGTTAGAGTTTTGGAGACTCTACTGTAGCACCCCTTTAACTTGATATTGATCTAGGTGCAAATTATTTGAACTTTTTTCCGTGCAACCTTTTCCCTGGATTGTATTGGATTAGACATTATTCTGATTTAAATAATTTCACCGCTTGTTTATTTTCAGGACCTTGATTCAATTTTCCAAATAGCTGCTGCACTTCTAAAGGTAAATTCAAGTATGCATGTGACGTATCTTTCCGCGAAACTCGGTTTAACTTTATCTATTACTTACTGGTAGACAATGTTCTAGTCAAAAATGTCGTCAAAAACCGTCAAAAGTTAGCCACGGCGTTTTGATTCTTAACCTAGTCTAGCTCACTGGACATATAATTTACTCGTTTTCCGCTATTTTTCTTGGTTACAATCTTCTATCTTTCTAATTTTCAGACAGCACGGAAGGATTTACTACAATTGGATTTCGAAGGGATATTAAAATACTTTCGTATCAACATGCCAAAATATTACATGTTGGAACCACACAGAAAAGATCTTGTCAAAACTATCTACGATATTAAGGTATCATTTGTTAGAGCTCTGATAAAAATCCTACACGATTCAAGCAAACGTTATGAATCCGGCAAATTATTAAGATTTGTCGAAGATCACAAGGTTTTCTTACTTTACACTAAGGCTATTATACAGTGAACTTTCCAATTGGGTCTTAAAGGTATTAAGGTTGTTTTTTTTGAATCGGAAAAATGTTATCTCTTGTAGAGCTTCTTGGCTGAAGGTACCATAGATTTAGTTCGAGCTACAAGAAGGCTTGAAGCAGATTAAAATTAGAAAAAATCAACTGTGTACCCTGATTTAGGATCACCATATACCCAAACTAATTGTCTGAAATGCAGACCTCTATAGATATACTTCCTATACAAAAAACTCTTTTCGCTAGAGCATGAGCAGAAGCCTGCCGTGCATGTGACGTTGTTTGGAGGGCGTTGTAATCTTTTAGATTACCTTTGCCCATTGTGGATTTTGTTATAAACAACTTGGTTTCTGTATTCAGCTTACTGAAGATTAAAGAATTTTTATGCTAAAAAAGCATAAGCAGAAGCCTGCCAAACTAACTTCTAAACAAGTTTCCATTAATCTAATAAAATTCATTTCATCCATGGGGACGAGATGGAGTTTTTACAAGCTCTTATTTGATTTGGTTGGTCGTTAACCAGTAATAAAACAATAAAGAAGGCGTCATTTTTGTCCATCCATATCCATCCATCATGATTTCTCCCTCATTCATTAGATTTCCAAGAAGAAGGTGACCAAGTACAAACAAGAATACGTTCAAATGAAGGAAGAACAAGAACTAAAAGAAGACCCTGTGGAAAGATTAAAGGTTAGATTTGATATTGCTGCTTTCACTCTGGGATAAAGTCTCGTTACTTTGGTATCATTATTCCACTAAAAGATTGAAAATGAAAGTTTTTGATCCCGCAACGCCCTTTCAACGCCCTTTTGAAGGGCAGAACTATGCCTCAAAAAAGTTATCTTTGCCTTCAATAGTGTAGGGATGCCGGGCTGAGATTTGTATCCTATTCTACTCCTAATAGAGTCCCGGTACCAGTGTCTCTAATACTATTAACCAGTAATGATAATGCCAGATAACGTCGAGTTGATTATTGTGAGGCATTATTAAAAACCTTAGTTCTATCCATTTTAATATTTTTCATTCTTCCTATCTGTTTTAGAGAGAAAATGGTGAACTTCAAATGGAGAAATTACGCTTAGAACGTGAGAATGACAGTTTAGCATACGAAGTTGTCACAACTCAAGTCTCAATGCAAGAAATCATCACTGATGTATACTTTTTGTTCATTTTTGGTCCTTTTGCGTCTTTCCTATTACATTTTTTCTAAATTCTTTTTTCTTGGCATTACTCGTTAAAGTCGCCACATTTAGCCTTTTTTCAAAAGGAAACCGCCCTGGAATTTGGGTTCACTTAAGGTGTTTTAGATTGGCTTTTTATCTTTGGACTTGAAATCTGTATATAGCTCCCTACAGTTGACTTTCTCTCCCTCTCTGATCTCTATCATCCGAATCTTTCTGTAATCCAAGCTAGTACATTGGTCACCTGACCTGGAAATTCGTATAAATTACTCTCCGTAATGATAATCTTTCCCTAATTCGAACAAGAAAGTTTGGCCCCTTGAAGCCTTTTGGATTTCTGACCTCGATTTTGTTTTCATTTTCCGCAGAGAGAAGAGAAATTGAACGAGATGATTAAAGAAACGGAACAATTACGTAATCATTTAACTGACGCCGAAGAAGAAGCGGAAAGACTGAAAGTTGAAGAAGCAAGGGTATAAAAGTTGTTTTGTGTTTTGTTTGTTATCTTTTTCAGATATTTTCGCTGTTCCTATTACCAAGAATGGTCTTAAGTGTTGGACCGGCATGATTTTGAAACAATTTACACTTGATCTTTATCAGTTTGATGTTGTTTCAAGGATTTTGTTGCCTAGGTTATATAACCTAGTTATCCACGAGCTGATATTTTTGGTGCTTACAATTTGACTTATAGAGACATTTTCTTGACCATAATTTACATAATAAACTTGTTTCATTCATTCATTCAATCATTCGTTCATTCATTCAATCATTCATTCATTCATTCATTCATTCATTCATTCATTCATTCATTCATTCGAGCGGTAACAATAATGGTTTATTATTTTTCTTTCATATTCAGGTCAAAGACATGTGGCGTGATAGCATGAGACAGGCTGATGAAAATAAAGCAAAACTAAATCGAATCATTGATGATTATAAACAGGTACTATTATAGCCTGTCTACGTTTATTCTTACTCATTCTTCTTTTGTTTTAATCCCTCACCCCTACCAGTCGACAAAACTATGTGATATCGAAATACTAAAATTGGTTGGCAGTGTTGCCCAAAATATTCCGAACTGATTCGAAAACAACTATAACACTGAAAAAATGGTTCACCAAAAGCTCCTGCATGTTGTGATGGTAAATGTTTGCATATTTTTACATAATTTCAGACTCCCTCAATCCCCGAGTTTTCCAGGGTTTTCAGGTACACCTTTACAGATATATGACCTTCCCAATATGAGGGGTTTTACTTGAGCCCAGTCGTAGGGATGCTTGAGAATGGCTTCTGTTTCCATTGCTAAGTCTCACGTTTTACGTATACTTCATTTCCCTACTTTAGATTTTGGCTCGACTAGAAGAACGCAACGAAAAATTAAAACGAGATTTCACTGCTGAAACAGAACTGCTGAAGGTAAGGACAAATGAAATAGGTCCATAGTTTATCCTATATTTCGATCTCAACAAAGCCTTCTTCTATCAAAATCTATCATTTTCATTTGAAAAAAAAATTGATTTGAACCGAGATTATGAGACGTAGGTCCAGCAGCGTTTTGCTTACTTTTGTTTGAGACTGTTTTCTGGCTTCATTTCTCATTTTGGAAAAATATGATTAGACATTTTATTCTCAGTGTAAAGAGATTTTTCAAGTTGG
Source organism: Clytia hemisphaerica (assembly GCF_902728285.1). NCBI lineage: Eukaryota > Metazoa > Cnidaria > Hydrozoa > Leptothecata > Clytiidae > Clytia > Clytia hemisphaerica. The sequence goes on from NW_027103599.1 coordinate 338,579, forward strand.
CTAAACATACAAAATTATCAGTATCAATCTTCATAAGGAATCGTTTCTTCAAAATCGAATGTTTTCATCAATAATGACGGGTTTTCCTGTATGTAACACAACCTTGCTCTATTATAGACCTCTATTATAGAATCAGGTCAAATTTGGGAAATTCTTAACTTTCACCATTGTTCATGGCACTTTTTCAATGATTCTTCCAATCTTCTTTATAGAAACAGTTATCAACGTGCGAGAACTGTACGAACGCTTTGATGAAAAACATTTATCCAGACGAGGATGACGAGGGCGGACCGAGAGAACCAACCATCACTAAATTACTCTCCAAAGAGGATCACGAAGAACAGATGCGTAGCTTAGAAGAAGAGCTCATTAAAACAAAAGTCGCACTGGCGGAAGAAAAAAATCGCGCGGACGAAATCGAAATGAAATTACACAATTTGATGAGTGCGAACGAGAAGCCGTGGTATAAGAAGGTAACTGTGATTAAAAAATAGTATTGTTTTGGAAATTTGTTTGTTTCTTTGTTGTTTGAAATTAGTTGTATATAATTATTATAAATAGCTCTCTAACTCTCCTATTATAAAATGTTATCAAAATTGCTGCTTCGATAGAAGTTTAGTTTTTCTCGTGTAGCAAATCTTTGGTTTTTGTTACTCAGAGCATATTTACGTGTGTAGTCCACTCTGAGATATTCTGAAGTTTACCAAAATTGTGACTTTTTTACACTTTTTTCACTAACAACTTATACGAGTATTAAAATACACCTTTTCGACCGTAACCAATTGCCGCGCGGGCATTTTTTTGTCCACTTTATCCCGAGTTTAGATCGAGTTTAGGGGGATAATTACTGACCGCGCGACTACGGTCGAAAAGGTGTATATCTCCCCCTCCCCCTTCCCCGAAAAAAAAAACAAAAAAACGTGTGGACCGCAATGCACTTTGCTGTTTAAATGGAAATTTCGAGATTTTCATATTTTTAAAATTTAGTGTGTATTTATTTCTAAAAGCAGAAAAAGTATAGATATTTCTATTTTTATACTACATACAAGAAATAAAATTCGTTTCGAAATTCTCGCGATTCGACGGATTTTATTTTTTGTCTTCATTTTTTTACGAAAAACAAATTATTTAGTTTTCAAATTGAATTTTTTTTTCTGTTGCTTTTAGAAGCATTACATTGTTTTCCTTGTTTTGTGTTTTTCTTTTTAGATGTTATTTGTCAGTTAGTCCTTTTATATTAACTCTTCACTGTTCTTTTCTTTTTTTCTCTCGTCCCTTAGCCTAAAGTAGACGTCACATGCGTTTTTTCTATGCAATTAACGTATATTCCACTTTGCGACTTTTTCGAATGTTTGGAGCTCAGATTTTTGGAACTTTCGAAGCGGTGTCGAGGAAAAAGCTGTGGTCATCTGGTACAGACAATCAAAGCTCTAGCGAACACCTCACTAAAAACCGGGATTTTTCATCTCGTTTCTTAGTGAGTTCCTCTTTGACAATTTTTGAAAAATAGAAATAAGTCCTAAATGTTCATTCTTTTTTATGCATGTTTGAATCTCTATTCGACTTTTATTTGTATCTTCCTATGTGTTTTATTACAACCTTCATGTTTGGCCCTGAAATGCAATACTATATTTTGGTTAAACATAAAATTCTAGATATAATGTAATTAGAATTCAACTGTATTTAAAAGTAAAATAAACAGGGATATTTTTTTGTTTGTTACGGTCTAAACTTTTTTATTACCTTATCAATAGTAGATGTATATTGCCTCCTCTAAGGATTCCTAATGTCTGGTTTCTTACTAGTAGTCATGCCTAGAGTGATCATTTCATGATACGGAAACTTCCGATAAATACCGAGCGCTTGCCACTGCCGTACTTACTTATAACAATCCAAAAGTTCCCTTACCAATCAAAAGCGCCAAAATCTCTTAAACTCGGATAGTGCTGTGGTACAGCCACTTTTTTCGCGATTTTAATTGTTTAGGGAACTTTGGGATTGGTATAGGTAAGTGTGGTAGTTTTATTATTTAAACTCAAAGGTTTTTTCAGTGTTTTCGTACAAAGGATATGACAAACGTTGTAATACTTGACTTGCTACATTGTCCTTTGATTAGATACAGGCGGATTGATGAGCTGGTCTCGTCTTAATCTAGCATTTTACACTACCTTTTACTTTAAAAAGATCTTTTTAAATCTGTCAATAAGGGGCTCTACAGGGAGTCACATATGTCTACTACTAATTAATATTTGTTGATTTTCACTTGAAGAAAATATAAGTATGTAATTGTATCATGAGTTATAAAGCATTTTTTTTAAATACAGTATTTGTCGTTTGATGACCGTAAAAAATAAAGTAGAAATAAAATAAAAAGAAAATATGATATAAATTATTCTCGTGTTTATTATAAATTCCCAATTAAATATATGGTTATACAGGCCAGACCTACCCTATCTTTACTCAAAAGCGAAACATAAATTGATTTGGATTTATGTATTCTGATGTAAATCTCAAATCCTGTTTTTTTAGAAAGAAATGTTTTGTAGAAGAGGGTTAATTTAAAGCACTGCAAAAATGAATTTTGATCATGAAATTTAGAAAAATTAAATTTTGCACTATGTTTTTTTTTTCGACCATGCTTCCTGCAACAGCAAATCAAACTGGTCTCCCCGCCTAGGTGATTCATTACAAAGGAGTTAAATTAAAAGATACTAAAGAAGAATTTATAAAAAATTTCAGTTTTTGGACACTGTAAGCGGTTTAAGATTTTTGATGACGTTATCCATGATATCTGTAGAGGTTTTTGCACCAGTCGAATTCAATTTTTCGGTTTTGATCAACTTCTCATTGATTTGTTCAAGCAGATCAGACGTTCCTGGGATTGTGTAATCACCCAGGCTATACAAAAAACCTCCATCAATTTTACGTTTAACTTGTTGATCAGGGCCATACCAAAGATCAATGATTTTCTTTGAGTCATACTTCTTGAGGTTGTTAACGCCCGCTGAAGTTGGACATTTTCGGATCTGTGCAACATAGGAATCAAGACTTGGAACAAATCGTTTTGCACCGCCCCAGCGTGATTGGAATATCTTGCTTTTCTCCAACATGTCTGAAGTGATTCCAGTTTCCGAAGCATCTTTTTTGATTTCTGGAATTTTCTTCAAGTCCAATTGACTGGAGGCCTAAAATGCAAAGGTGCAGAAAACGATTAGTAACTAACGTGTTATTTGCAGAAACTAAAGGAAAACACCCGTGTCTCAGTGATTCTACTAGGAGAATTTAGAGCAAAGGATGATAAAGTGAAGGAAACGAAGTACCAATGGAGAAATTAGGAATCCCTTGTTTTTATGAGTTGAGTTTGACATCCTTAAAGTACAATTCTTTTTCGGGCGCTACCAGATTCGTTCCCCATACCATAGGGCTGGGTACGAGTTTGCTGAAATTTTACGGTGCAGAACTCTTAGTATCTGATTGAGTAACTTGTTATGCTGCAGATACTTTCCACACTAATATAGGGAAAACACCCCTGCTGCCTCAGTGATCTAGCAGGTTCTCCTCAGGTTCTCTTTAACCAGGGGGTAAAACGAGGGAGCTAAATACCAATGGGGAAATGAGGAATATCCCTTTTACGATGGATATGATGGTCGTATAATTTTCTTTTTTGGGCGCTACCAGAATCGTGCACCATAGGGCTGGGTACGAGTTTGCTCAAAACTTACCCTCATTTCTTTCGTTGAGCTTGCTGCGTGATCTGGAATACCTTTATCTTTCCATTGTTTTTCCAGTTCGCTCATCGAAATAATTTTGATCAAGCCCAGCTCTGCACCACTGAGTGATTTCTCTGCCATGGTAACCAAAGAATCAGGAAGAGCGTCTGACCTCATGATATCCATATCTGTTTTAACCAAACCAAACTGATTAGAATACGCAATATCCACATTGATTGAATCTGTCTTTGCAGCACCTGATTCTGGCTTCACTTTGGTGACAATTTCATAAACGGTTTCATAAGGAACGATAAATGTTTTAATCATAGGATTCTTAGCTCCTTGCGTTTTATAATTGTTAACAAATTTGATTTGATTGCGGTAATCACCAATGCCAACAAACCCTTTATTGTTGATATCTCCTCCGTCAGGATAAATGATAATATTTCCATCCTTATCTTCCCATATATCTTTATACTTGGATGTGGTGGATGGGTATGTTGTTTGTGATGCACCCGGGGCTTCCGCAAATTCCGTCTGATAGACTCGCATGTACGGCTTATTGTTGTATTTAAGCATCATGGCCTCGGGAAAATAGACATTATACTGACCAGCACAATACACTTGATCAAGCGTAGTCATGGCGATCAATAAAATGATCAAGGATGTCATTTTTCTTCTTGAAACCATTTTTCACAAAGCCTGAAACTAAGAAAAAGAAAAGAAAGTTACAGGTATCATGAATGGTTTAGTTTTTGCCGGACTAAAGATTTCACTGACTGACATCTCTAACTTTACCTTGCTGGAAAAAAGATAGGTATAGGTATGGACAATTTTATTCAAATTAAATTGACAATGACTTGTTATCGACCCGGGGGGGGGTTACTCATGGTCTGTGTGAGCCATAAGGGTCCCTTTTTCACACCCTCGAAAGTCTCTCAAAGAGGTACAAAAACCATTAAGAAGCAAGAAAATTGAGTCTCGGTAAGGGTCCAAAAATCACGAAATTCAAAATTTACTCTCTCAAAGAGTCGTGATTTTCTAAAATTTGGACAAAGATTGAGTGAAAATCGACAAAAATTTTGAGAAGAGTCTCTCTAAGGGTCCCAAAGACGCCAATTTGTCCTATCTCTAAGGGTAGATTTTCGATTTTTGGCTCGGGCATACCCGTCACCTCACAAACCTAGTAGCAGGGGTATCGGCTTGTTATAAAAGTCAATGGTTTATTGAAAATTACATTTATACATCTCTGTCTCACAGCCCCGGTGGAACTTTTTCCTCAGTGGGAATAAAAATTCCTATTAAAATCTCAATGAGGATAGAAATTATATTGTTTCAAGGTTAAAAAATCCAGTGGGGATGGTTTTGAGTGCAATTTTTAAACAATGGATCTTGAATGGGGATGAAATCAAAGTCAAATTCCAACTTGGGCTGAAATTCCAGGGTATTTTCCAAACGGGGGCAAAATTGTTGCCAAATTTTCCAGTGGGACTGGGGTCCCAGCGGGTCTGTGACACAGGGTTGTATTTATATTGAATTGTGAGTAACTAACTTCACCTACCTTGCTTAAGGATTCACTCAGTAATCTTTACGCTAATAATTGTAGTGCGATTTCTTCTTGTGTTTGCTGAATCTTGTGTGCAGAACAATCTTTGCTCTGAATCGATGTCTGTTAGATATTCCATCCTCTCCTATTTATACTTTTTTCAACATGTCTTTTAATCGCGTGCGAAGAGTGATAATGCATTGTGTTGCCTGTCTTTAATCTATCCTGGATAGAACTCCTTCAGATTTTTTGGAATTCTATTTTAAAATCATTGAGACATAAGGGATATCTCTAATAATTCTGACAGGTTTTTGCAGATTCGATATTGTCTTGTTTTTTTTTACGTCATTGATTTTTCGCTTAGGACATTCTTGCACGCGAATTTATTTGGAATCATTATTATTGTCACATGAAATTTGTTGTAATGCCACTTCGAGGTTACATTTACACTGAATGTTGCATCTTATTTTTCGATTACAATACAAAAATGGAGTCAAGAGTCAATACACTATCTGAAAAACTTAAAGCAGTTTGATACTCACATGAAGGTAGTTTTGAGAATCTCGAGTAGTGGAAAGACTCACAAGATGGCTATTCTTTTTGTTTTCAGCGGCCGTAGCATGAAAGTAGACCATCCAGCTACGGTGTGCAAGGTTGTGGGTTTGATTCCCAGCCGGGTCATACCAAAGATTCCCAAAATGGTTCCTGATGCCTCTCTGCTTGATGCTCAGGGAAAGGAGTGTTAGCAAAAGTTGCTTTAAATACTTGCTGAAAAGATGCTGACGTCAGCAAAATCCCAAAATCTTTTGTTCAAAACATCCGATTCATTTGTTTACACCTTTTGGCCAAATTTAATTCGAAAAGTTTGATCTAAGCTACGTCATATCTTCCTTCGTTTTGAGCGTAAAACTCCTACTCTTCGGGATATGCGCACTGTTCTTGCTTTCAGATATTGAATTTCTCTGGATACATTGCATATGCGCAGTGCGGTTTGATGAATTATAGGGAAATGAGGCAGCTGAGAGGGGATGCAAAAATTATAAAATTGTCTAGGGGGTAATTGTCCTAGAGCCGATTGTCTGGGAGATGGTCCTTGACTTAAATTTTACCTTGATTCCATCCTCATTTGAATTTAAATTGAAAAAATTTCAATTCCAAACAGTTTAAAACGATAGGATTTATATGCGAAAGACTAATTCTTGGTAATAAAAGTGTTGTAAAAGAGCGGCAGTTAAATTCTAAATTACACGGTATGCATGATGATTACAAAGAAGCTCTAATAAAGTAAAATGAAATTTAAAGTGCTAATTCAGACAAACAAGGGCTTTTTTTATCTTCAAATACAAAAGTCGATTTTCCTAAGTCCAAAAACTACTGTATTGAGGGTGTAGAAGAGTAGATGCTAGGACTTCCATCATATCTTCCTTTGACCATGTTCAGACGTTACGATTCTGTATGCGTTACTTCTTTTAACTACCCTGAGTATCTTCTCCACTATTTCTCGTCTTAGCTTGGAGTGGTAAAGATATAAAGAACAAATCTTAATTTAATTTTGGAATCATATTGCATTGAACACGACTAACTGAGGTAATATATACGTATATAATATAATACTTATAAGTGAAAAGTAAAGCGATCATCTATTTTATCTTTTGAACATCACGCTCATATGATATAAAAGTTAAATGATTGTGGAACGATCGACCAGTGAAAAATACTGAAGTGGTAACACCATAACAATCTGGTTAACACTAAAACAATGATAATTTTTCCGCTTTTCAGTTTACAACAAGAATTCCAAAAATAAACTCGTAAGAATATAAAAAATAAAGTTTGTGACGAAGCATGTAGCGTAAAACCCCCAGTGGCTGTTTATTTTGGAGGAAACATTATCTCCGAACCGATGGCATCCGTCACCCCAACCTTCGGAGGTTAAAGGTCTTCCCTCCCTTTACGTACAATTTTGTTAAACAAAAATATTTCTACATTTGTAAATTTTCGGTTACTAATCGTACATTCACGTTTGTTCGAACGAGTCTGTTAAATGACGCGCCTTACGCGCCCACGCGCCTTCCATTTATTGACGCGCCCACGCGCCCACGCGCCTTACGCGCCCACGCGCCTTACGCGCCCACGCGCCTTACGCGCCCACGCGCCTTACGCGCCCACGCGCCTTACGCGCCCACGCGCCTTACGCGCCCACGCGCCTTACACGCCCACGCGCCTCACGCGCCCACACGCCCTACGCGTCCTACGCGCCTGAAATTTCGACGCGCCTTTAAGTTTTGACGCACCTTCTTAGAGGATTTTTTCATCTGCAAGTTGCGAGTTGCGAGTTACGAGTTGCATTTAGAACCACGAGTTACGAGTTACTTTTCACGAGTTACGAGTTACGAGTTGCATTTTAACACACAAAATTCGCGAGTTGCAAATTGAAAGTGCGAGTTGCAAAACAAAAAACGACTTGGAAGTGCTCTAAATTTGGTTGGAAGGGTAGAGTTTTAGGACCTAGGATCTGAAGATCCAAAATTGAAATGGCCCAAAATCGACTTTCTCGCAAGAACTCCAAATTCGAAAAACGAGAAAACAAGCTAAATTCCCAATAAATTTTGACCATGATTGTAGAACAGCCCATTTGAAAGCTATTGAAGCTTGAATAGGGTGTCAATTTCTATCCTTTTGTTTTATCAGCATCAAATTTATAAGTGACAAAACCTTTGCCGGAGTTGTTCAAAGAAGCTTTATATATGACCATCAGATCATTATTTCATTAAAATAAGTGATTTTATCAAAATAAGGACAATGGAATATTTAATTAGAACTGTATCTCTAAAACTGCCTTTCCCAGTGTTTGCTTTTTGAAAATATTTATCTATTTATATCAAAGGCACCTCATTCGGTACAATTAAAATATTTGGTTTAATAAAGCTTGCAGGTATCACACTTAAGGCCCTTTAAGTAGCTTGTCAATAATTTCATCAAAAAGTGTCACTTTGTCAAGAAAATGAAAGGTAATGTCCACGTTATTAAAAGCAACATTAAAAAATGTTTCTCCTGGAAGACGCACGCGCATTTCCTTTCAAAACTTAAAGTTATTTAATGCTCTGTTCATACAAAAATGAGCGAAAAGATGTATGATTTGAGTGGTTACACAACTTTAGTCACAAAAAGTAAACAGTTTGGCTGGGTTTTCCATGCTTTGCTTTGGGTTTTAAGCTTCTTTTGTCATATTATTATTTAAGGATAACAGGCTCAGACTTTTTTTTAATTTGCAACTTGCATTTTAAATTTGCAACTCGCACTTTTAGATTTGCAACTCACACTTTTAATTTGCAACTCGCACTTTCAATTTGCAACTGGCGAATTTTCTTTGTTAAAATGCATCTCGTAACTCGCAACTCGCGATTTTATTTTGTTAAAATGCAACTCGTAACTCGTAACTCGTGAAAAGTAACTCGTAACAACTCGTGGTTCTAAATGCAACTCGTAACTCGTAACTCGCAACTCACAAAAATCCTCTAAGAAGGTGCGTCAACACTTAAAGGCGCGTCGAAATTTCAGGCGCGTAGGACGCGTAGGGCGCGTGGGCGCGTAAGGCGCGTGGGCGCGTAAGGCGCGTGGGCGCGTAAGGCGCGTGGGCGCGTGGGCGCGTAAGGCGCGTCATTTAACAGACTCTGTTCGAACCACTTCTTCACAGATTTCGTTGTCTTTGTTTCTTATCGAACGTCCCGTAGAAATTTGATCGTCTCGGTTTACACATATAAGAAAAAATTAGGAAAGAAGAGTTTAAAAAAAAAGGTTAACTTAACTAATCTCAGTTAGCGCTCTTCTACAAATGCGAGGATTATCAGAATCGAAAGGTACCATTTTAAATATATTTTCAACGCATGCGCGCAGCTTGTCCCAAACACACTTTATAGTTTTTATTATCAAATACATCAATACAAAAAATACTTTACTTTCCACAATCATTATTTTAACTTATAAAAATCACTTATTTTTCTTGCTTTTGTCCGCTCACATCTTACTTATAATATAAATATAACTCATCGTATAATATAAGAAATACTCTTTTATCCTCTTCTGTTCTTTCTTAATTAAAATAATCCTTTTTTGTTTATAATTTTTTATAAAACTCCAAGTGCAAACCTCTTCCTTTAATGTTATAATGGTCTTAGCTGGTTGTTGTCTCTCTTCTTCATTTATCATTAAGATAAATAACATACTCAGTATCTAATAACCTCTTTCCCTCATAGTCTTTTTAATAATCTCTTTTCACATGTCGTTCAGTAGGCTGGAGACAGAACTTCGTCATTAACCTAAATCCATAATGGGCAAAGACTTTCCTAACTGAAAGTGACGCCCCCAAAATAACATAACATATGCGCGCAGCTTGTCCCAATCTGCGTGCGTAAGATATATAAAGCAGCATAAGGCGCTAGCCTGCGAAACCGTTGAGAAACTCGTTTCTCGTCTTTCTTCGCTCGCCGAGAAACACGCAGAGGTTGAGTTTTCAAAGAATATATCAAACCTCTGAAGACCAATAATGGAAATTTTATCGCGCATGTGTCAATCTAATCACTGTAGAAAGACCCAGAAACCCCCAAGTGTAATTGAAATGAGTTTCTTTAAAAAGAAATCTTTTACATGATCCCCAAATGTATAACAGTAATTACAGTAACTTTTAATTATTGAAATGTCACCTTTAATTGTTATGATTCTCTATCACTGACTCTTTTTAAAAAGCATTGATGACATTTCTGAGTTGTGTGTTCAACATAACAACGACGGGAGTAAAATCTAGAAATATCAACTTTGAACCTCATCGACCTCATCCAAGATCTTGGATCATGGTTACTTTTCTCTGCGTTGATTGCGCGCTGAATAGAATCTGGATTGGTCGGCACAAGTCATTATATGATGATATCGACCTGTGCTTTTCACGGTATCTTTTAAGGTACGTGTACACCTTTTTTCCGATTTTTTGTCAAAAAAAATTTTTTTCGGTCAAAGTGGAAGCAAAGTTACTGGATTTCATTTTGGTAAAATCACGATCTTAAAATCTTTTTTTGATCCAGAGTTATAACCATTTAAATTTCAAAACAAAGTTCGTCTTATGATGGACTATTTACTCAAATAATTGTCTCTTTCGGAAACAACAAAGACAAAAGAGAGAATTCAGCTGATGTTTATTCTCACCTCTATTGAATAGTAATATTTTTGACACATTTCACTGATTACTCAAATAAACAGCAATTATCTGGTTAAAAATTTCAAATTGATGTAGAAAAAAATGAAATTTTACCACACCATACTACTTTTAACGAAGTTAAAGTCACCCATAGCATTTAGATATCGACTTCATTCTTTTTTTATGAGATTCCCAAAAGATCAAACTTAAAAAGTGTCTTAGGATTTTATTTCTAACCGAGTTGTTTTTCCTCAATTTACAGATAACTGAAAAAATCACATTTAAATTTACTTTTTTATCGATATTTTTACATAATTAATTTCGCTTAGCGAAAGTATTACGATAGCCTTCCGTGTATGTACCTCTGTATAGATGGCGAGACATTTTTTGGGGCGCAAATTATGGCGTGGGCGTTTGGCTGCGGGCGTACTACGGGCAATATTCTGAAGGTGGACTCACTCACAAAGATAAAAAGTGATAAAAACAGGGCTTTTCTTAATAAATAAAATACGCTAGGCGAAGTAACCAAGTTTTTGTAAACATTCATGTATCGTGAGAACTTTTTAAATGGCTGCTTGATTATTATTGCACATGCTTTTGTGCTTTTGAAACTTGCTGCTGCTGTATAAATTTTAATCATGTTTTCTGGTCCTTTGTAGAGTGTTTAAAGAGGTTTAATATTTGTTTACTACTAAGTATTTTATGTTTGTGTAGTTAGTGAATGCACCAACAAATTGATCATGCTCAGTAAGTAGGAGTTAATTTTCCACAACAAACAACAACATTATTAACCCTCTCTTCTCTTCTTCTCCAAAACTACAAACAGCACAGGTATGATCTTTTTCCTTTTTTCACCAGATAGTTATGTGTTAATAGTGAAACCAGTCAGTTTTAGCAAGTACCGTGAAGTCGGGTAACTTGCATCAGTGGAGGCTAACTTATTGCATAGGCATCAAATGACTGACCCATCATCAAAGCAGCAAAATTTCAAAACAAATGAACTCCACTTGCAGCTCTAGCCTACCATTTTTGTTTTGATTTAACTTTGTATTTTAATGACCAAACGGGTCATTCATTTGAAGGCTATGCATGTTAGCCTCCACTGATGCAAGTTGTTTGTTACCCGATCTCACAGTATTTCTTAGAAATCATGTCAATTGTGAATTGAAATTCAGCAATCATTTTTGTATAATCGAAACAACCCTGCCTAGACACTGCCGTACAGTGTCATTGTACCGTGATTTACGGTGGGTAAGGTGGGGTGTACAGTAGATTTCAAATTAACCTATTTTCACCGCCGTACAAAGGACATTTAGATCCAGCCCCACCGTACACCACTGCACAATGTACAACGGTCCCTCGTTAATGATGACAGTTTTTTATCCGATGAAGTTTGATTGGTGTTCGATGAGTTTTGTTAGTAAAAGTTCCAGCTTCCCAATGGGATGATAGATATTGGCTCGCTCTTTAAGCTTTAGTGTGGGCGTCTGCTATTAAGCCGTCGAAATGTAAAAAGAATGGGCAACAAGGTAATAAATCAAACTAATCAAGCTTCAATCAAACTAATCAAGCTTCAATCAAACTTCACCGATCTTGATACACCTCTTGCTAATTAGGATTTTCACTTTGAATCATGGTACCGTTGTTTGTATAAGATTCCCATTTCCGCACCAAGATTCTTGTCTGCTTGTTACTTTTCTGGAATCTTTCCCCTACAGTATATATTTTTCACGGGATGAACGGCAAGAGATTGGGGTGGGTTTGTTTAAAGCAGTTATAAAGGAGTCAAAGGTTAATCTCAAGGAGTATTAAAGTTGGCTAGTTTTTACCCTGCAATTTTCTAGTCCAGAAGCTGGAGTTCAACTACTCCACTGCTTTTTGCCTTTAATGGGCTCTTCCAGAAAATGTCTGTACATGGGGGTGGAGGATATAGTGTCTGGAGGGGGGGGGGGGGTAGTGAAAAATCTACAAAATTTGCCCTGTCCTGGGGGGGGGGGGTAAACTTGCTCTCAATGGGATCAACTGATGCTTGTCCGGGGCGGGGGGGGTTAGACCTGCTGTCCGGGGGATCAAAAGTCACAATGTCCAGGGGGGGGGTTTCCAAAAAATGTTATATCCTTTACCCCCCCCATATTCAATTTCTTTCTGGAAAAGTCCAATGATCTTGATGGTGGTGGGCCATCATTCATATCAGAAAGCGAAGATAGTATACAACAGATTTTTCTGACTAGCCATTTTTCTCAATTTTAGATAAATTCTACTGTTTATAGAGAGAAGTAGATATAAACTTTGCGCAAGTGAAAGAGGTCTTTATCACAAGTTCCTTCAAAGCACAAAATGAGGGTTCTGGCATCAAATAATGAAAAGTTCATTTTTTCTTCTTCATTTTCAAAAAAATTTAAAATTATTTTTTCTCAAAGTATATTGCAGTTCTCTGAATTATTCTGAATTGAAATTGTTTACGCTTTATAGAGTGGAATTCTTTAGTCACATTTTTAAGGAATCTTTTTTTTAATGGATTGAGATTTTTCATTAAAAAAACATGGTATCTATGACCTGTATGTACAATACATTGTGTATATTTTGTGTAACGCTTCATTCAAAATGCATAATGCTGCAGGAGTCACGTTTCACGCATCTTCGTCGTTGATGTTCAAGTATTATGCGAAATTTTCGACTTTAAGTCGTCTTGTTTAGGATTTAAATAGTTAAAGTCAATTCCAAAAAAAATCCCAAGACAATTTTTTAGTTCAATCTATTGGGAACATAGTATCGAAATTATTTTTTCAAAATTCAAAAGCTATGGGTGACTTTAACTTCTTTGAAGTAGGTAAGGTTAAAATTTTTAAGATTTTAATTATATCCTGCCCAGTTTTTTAAATTCAGCTGAAACTTTTACCATTAGAAAGAGAATATTATTGGCTTTCAGAAAATATATACTCTTGATATATAAAAATTTGTTGTTCTAAAGATATGATCAATCAGAAGCAGCCACCGACCTAAAATTTGCAAATATCTGTTCTGATTTGCCAGCTGGAAGGATTTCCACGAAATTAAGAACAGTTCCTCGTTTTCCAGGCGAGAAATTTTTACTTCAGAACAGTTATATTTTTCCAGCTAGGAGGTAAAAAAACTTTCAGAACAGATACGAAATTACCAGGCGATTGATTTTACGCGTGTTAACTGTTCTTATCTACCAGGGCTGACAAAATCTTATAAGAACAGATCGCTAAATTCCAGCTTGACATTGAAGGACTTTTAAGAACAGAAACTTAATTTCCAGCTAACAGTTCGAACAGATCCACAATTTCCAGATGTTTTGTAGAACAGATGGAGAATTTTCAGCTGCCACTCCAGGCAACCACATTCAGGACTTTTTTTAAATTCCCTCAGAACAGATAGGAAATTCTTAGACACGTTATTTATAAATATAATATATCAGACTATTTTTTCATAAGAACAGATCATATTTTTCCAGCTGGTCCCAATCTTCAGTAGAACAGATCATATTTTTCCAGCTGGTCCCAATCTTCAGTAGAACAGACCATATTTTTCCAGCTGGTCCCAATCTTCAGTAGAACAGACCACTTTTTTCCAGCAGACTTTTTTCTTTAGTTCGGTAAGAACAGACCGCCATATCCAGCTGGAACGTGCCTTCAGAACAGATATTTTGAAGTCCTCCTTCGGTGGATGCTTTCGATCAATTAAAGAGAATGTGTCAAGAAAGGTGAACACATAACGAGACCGTGTTTCCCGCGCGTTTTATAACCCGATGAACCCGATTTTGCACCCGTGCGAATCCGAAGAATGTAAACAAACTTGCATGCGTGCAAAGTTCATTCACAAAAAATCTAAAACAGGATGACATGACATGACTGAAGGACCTTGATACTCAAATCTGCTGATATTGATGATTCTTCAAGAAAATTTCAGCTCAACAACATGAAGTAATAGACAAGCTTTAATTTGATGCCATATTGTAGAGAGATATCAAGGGAAGATAAGAGCAGCAAAGAGAAGGACACTTATCGTTTAACAAAATCATCATAGAAAATGGTGTTTCAACGCACGGTTTCTAGAGCATTGCAAATTAGGCAACAGACGGTCAGAAAATCATTCATATCTTCGTCATTGTTTTTGAAAAGAAGAGATGAATCAACACAAGCAAATATAGCATCTGAAATTCCAACAAATTGTGAATGCAAGTAAGTCCAATAACTTTATCTTTTCTCTCATCGGCGTCCTAGCCTAGGCATCATCTGTTCCATCTGGATCTGGCTTTGGCAAATAAGATTTTGCGTCAAAGTCACCTATACTTTAGATAGATTTAATTTCTATAGATTAAAATTCAAAGCATTTTCTGGTCGTATTATTCAGGCCGGCCAAAAATGGCCAAATATTCTTTTGACCAAAAAATTGATGCTCAGGCCAAGTTTGTGTCACAAAATTTTGGAATTTTCTCCTTGAAAAGCTGGTCCGAACAAGCCCTGTAAGGTCCCGCAAGCAAAATGAGTGGCCCAAAAAATATTGTGGGTCAGTGTCACAAGTTGTGTGTATTTTAGCTAGAAACAGTTAGATAAAAATGCTAAAAAAACCTTGCTCTCTTTTCTGGACGTATATATAACTAAAAATCAGTAATTGTTTTATTGAGAAAATTGTTGATTGAGCAAACTAAAATTGAAAATTGCTGTTTTTTGGCAATATTCTTAAGTTCAGGGAGAGATTTCAACAACACACTGGGTTCAAGTAAGTTAGGAATCAAGGAGATTTGATGTAGATTTAAAATTGGTAAATAAAAGTAAGCACCATTGAAAAAGTGGGCGGGGTCTTTTGTTGTCTACTGTATATCAAAAAAATTGTTCTTCATTGCTTCTGGCCATTTTCACTGGCTTTCATGGTGCTGAGTGTTGGTTTCTGTGCTACTTTGTAACACTTTTCATTTAATGGCCTTATGGTTTAGCGCTTTTTTAAAAGTTCAATTGAATTTAAAACTGATGTGTGATTGTGTCCGATTTATTATTCAGAGTGACAGGAGAAGGGTCGGAGCCAAACTATGCTAGAACTGATGAAACCGCAGACGAGATAATCATTCATTCTCCAGAACCTTTCGCTACCAAACATGGTGGAATACTGCCAGATGTCAATATTGCATATGAAGCTTGGGGTCAATTGAATAATGAAAAGGATAATGTTATCTTATTGAATCATGGCTTGTCTGCCAGCTCGCATGCTAAAACCAACAGTGTAAGTATTTCGACATTTCAAGGTTTCAATATTTTGAATACTGCTTTTTAACATTGGAAATGGTAGAATATCTATATGCAATTATTTTTCTTTGATTATCTTATATCTCTTCTAGCAATGGCATAGGGCAAATAAAACTATAGATTAATGTGTTCATTTTTATTTATTTCTGCTCTGCTCTACAAGAGAATCCATATTCTTTATCACAGGACTTGTTTTGTAAGAACTTTTCTCTCCTTGTCATGTTTTATTTATTAGTTTATAACTTGTTTGATGTGTGTAATGTCATGCTAGACATATCAATCAGATCATATTTTCTTTTTTAATTGATAATCTTTTTTGAAAGACTATATCACATGTCAACTCACATGTTTCTGAAAGATTCCACGTGATCAGTCAGCAATTTTCTTGTTTGGGTTCTTAAAAACCTGTAAATAATGACTTGCAATTTGATTGAGGTAATAACTTTACATTTCATTTCAGAATCTGTTATCTTTAATGGCACTTGTTAATAAGTGACCCTAAGTCTATAGTAACAATAAAAACAGATCATTTTATTGAAAGAATTTTGAAGAGCTAGAAATTAAATTATCACGAAAAGACACCATCCAGTACGTTTATGAACAACTCTCTTCAATACATGCAATAGAAAAAGGCCTCGGCCGTTTAGGAAAGTACCATAATCCATCAATGACATTTCATTATAATGGTAATGATTTTATAAGAGTTCTGATCAATGTCGATTTACAAACGAAATGATACAGTAGAGCATCACCTTATTGTCGGTCCACTTTTACAAGATGGATGTATAGCCCAAAAATAATCTTCTATTTGGATTTTTAATTAAAAAAATTGTGATCGGTGTTAAAGGAATATTTTGAAGTCTCTTATACTATCATTTTCAACCAACGCTAAAAAGTTAAAAAGAAATGTTACAATTTTCTAAAACATCTTGTACTGTATAATAATATATTGTAACTTTGACAGTACATGCATTTACAGAAATAGTTTCAGACTACATCTTTTTCCTTAGAACAACCCAATCTCAGCAAATGGCTGGTGGGAGAAATTTATTGGACCCGGACTTTCAATCGATACCAATAAATTCTACGTCATTTGTGTCAACCATTTAGGAAGTTGTTTTGGGACATCGTAAGTGAACTAGTCAATCACCTGTATTTCGACCCCATCTTTAACACAATTTAACACGTTTAAAACATTGGACCTGTTATGACCAAAGTTTATGAATCTGACTGCAACTTCTTTTTTATTGTTGCGTGAGTACAGCCGGTTCATACATGTTTTTTTTATAAGAACGAACTATATAACACAAGGCTTCGATGACCAAAATGTTAAGAACATGTTAAGAACATTTTAAGGCTTTGCGGACTCTTAAAACATCAGATTTCTTTGGAAAATGGCCAAAAATGTTCGGAAGAATATCCGAAGGCTTCAAAAAATTTTGATGTTCTTGTAAAAAAACGTGTATGTACACATCTTTTTTCAAATTTAATTAATATTATGATCTTTGAATATCGTAATTATATATATTGATTACCAAAATGTATTGGGACTCTCTTCGCAACAATTTTTTACTTTTTAATGTATTTTTGCATAGGATCCACCCCCCCAGCGATTTGGGGGTACCTAAAAAAAAAGTGTTAAAAAAGCCAGGTACCTGGAAATATTCTTAAATTTAGGGGGTACCTGATATATTTGGGGGTACGTTTTTGTATGAAGTCATCACCCTTGAATTCTTTGAAACCCTTGAAAAGTCAATATTATTTTGGGGACCCTTGAAATGCTAGATTTATACCCATGAAACCCTTGAAATGCCAAATTATGTGGCCATTTTCAGCCATTTAACTTTCAGAAATACAAAATTCTTCCCATTGCGTGGGATACAAACATCACAGTGACTTAAAAATGAGAAAACATACCTTTGGAACCCCTGAGACTCAAGGGGATATTCCACGCTCATTCTTAGGGGGTTTACCTTTTAACCCGTTAAGTGCCACTGGAATTATATGAGATTGGCAGGTCTGGGTGATAGAATGGGTGGTTGTAAAATTATCAATTATCAGCCAATTTAAGGGCCCTCCTTTACACAAAAATTGAAAATTCAACCTTTCTCCTTTTGTTGACAGATTTCCTTGAAATCTTTGAAAACTAGCAAAGATCAACTATAAACCCTAGAAACCCTTGAAAGTTGTGGTATACAAAAATCTCTTAAAACCCTGGAAAATTATAGTCAAAAATGACACCCTTGAATTTGTTGAAAAAGAAGTGCTGGCCGCCGGGTAACTCAAAGTTGGGGGGGGGGTTACTTTAGAATTCTAAAAATTTTGGGGGTACCAAAATGATTGGGGGTACCTAAATTTTTTTGGGGGTACCTGAACCCTGGAGGACCCTATGTTTTGAGAATTCTGAAATGTTTTTTCTGCAAAACGCTCCAGATTTGTTAGCCTGTCAGAATAAGAGGGCAGCTTTTCGTTAGACCTGGTGTTACCCATCCAATAAGATTCGTAAAAAGATTTACAAAAGAATCATTGTTCTTTATCGCCATGTTTCAGGGCTAGTGAAATCAAATTATAGTTTGTAAAACGCTTTGATTAAGCTGAAAATTTTTCACCTCGTTTTATTTTAGGGGTCCATCCACAATTAATACCACCAGTGGCAAGGTAAGACCCCTGAATGATGTGCAAATCTGTGATCCCTTTAACTACAGTACATACTTTAATCGGATTAACTTTCGCGAGATTAAGTTTCGCTATTTCGCGAATTTTTGCCATTTTCGCGAAATTAAAACTCGCGAAAACGTGTGAGATTCCTGACTCGCGAAATTAAATCCACCACAAAATTTTTTAAATCGCATATTCGGCGGAGAAACCAGTCCAAAGTCACCATTTTTGGCAAAAAAAGGCTTTTTTTCAGCTGTTTCCAGGCTTATTCGCGAAATTAAATCCACGCGAAGTTTTTCAAAACCCTGACTCGCGAAATTAAATCCAGAAAATTTCGCAATATTTTTCGCTCGCGAAATTTAATCTCGCAAAATTTAATCTCGCAAAATTTAATCTCGTGAAATTTAATCCGATTAAAGTAGTCCTCATATACAGGAGAAAAATAAAGGGTCAAATCTCTTCCCCGTCTCTCGCGTCTACAACTAACGGAAAAAAAATAATAACATCGGTGTTGCCTTTCATTATATTTTTTTAAACGTCTCTTTTATAAGAACAAACTATATAAGAACTTATTAGAAGGCTTCATGCAGCTTCGCGGACTCTAAAGCACTCAATTTCTTAAAAAAATGGACAAAAAATACTCACAAAATGGTGAAAATAAGAACACATTAAAAACAGAGCTTGAAACGCGTAAAAGTTAAGAACACCCGAAGACTTCAAAATTTTTGAATGTTCTTATGAAAAAATACGCATATTTTATACAGTAAAACCTCTAATTAACGGACACTCTAAAAAGCGGACACCTCTGATTAGCGGACAATTTCATTTTCCCCGGCCGTTTCCTAGTCAAATCCTCATAAAAAAGTTTCTAAAAGGCGGACACTCAATTAGCGGACCCTCTGATAAGCGGACAGATTTTTTTCGCACGAAATGGCCAAAACCCCTATTTTAGCCCTCCAATTAGCGATCATTGAATATCAAACGGGTCACAGACGTCCAAAAATCGAAAAAAAAAATTTTAAATATTTTTATTTCAAGCACTTGTTAGTCTTATTATTAAAATTATTTCTACAAATTTCCAGTTTTCCCTTGACCCATTCAACGAATTTAGGTGGACCAAAGAAATCATAAATCACTGGTACTTCAAGTCCGTACCCACCACCTCGATTTAACCTCTTGCCAGTCACTCGATGTCTGATTCCAGTGTTTAATACTTAAAAAAAAAGGATAAGTACTTTAGACCCCAATTTTATATTTTCGACACCCTGGGATGGCCTAATTTCAAAATTGGAGCTCCGGGATCAAAAGTTTCTAAAGGCGGACACTTCTAATTAGCGGACACTAACCCCTTTCGCCGACGGTGTCCGCTAATTAGAGGTTCCACTGTATTTTATATTAATCAGAAAATTGAAAATTAAAAGAAATGCCAGCGTTTTCTGCTTTAACAATCTAATTATCGCTCTACATAACAGATTTTTAAAGCTATTTCCCACCCGATATTTTTTTCTTTCCTTCGTTTAGCATTTCGGATCAGATTTCCCGATCGTCACAATAGAAGATATGGTTCGAGTTCAGTTTAGATTACTTGATATATTTGGAATCGAAAAGGTAATTTATATTTTACAAATCATTTCTTCTCAAAGAATTTCTCAAAATTCAGTGTAAAATGGTATTTCCCATCCGTCACTTTAGGAAAGTAAAAACTGACTGTCCTTTCTTTATAAAATTGTGCTGGTTATAAAAATGTCCAAAGAAAGTATTAGCACAAATTTCTGAACTATGATAACGCACTAACTGACGAATGCTTGAAAGAGCAGGAAACTTTTAAGTATTAGGAAAAAAAATTTCTTCTTTCATTTCTGAACTATGATAACGCTCTACCAGGGTATAGAGCACTCTTTAAAATTTAAATTCAGTCATACAATAAAATTATATATCTATATTTTTTTAGGTTCACGCATCAGTGGGTGCTTCCCTCGGTGGAAAATCATCACTTTTGAGTCCAGCACTTTTTCCTGATCGTATTAACAGGTATTCCAACTGTGGTTTTTATTCTCAACCTAGTGTCATCAATTAATTGAAATTAGTTTGATACATCCGAAAACAGGCTCAGGGATGCTTAGGTCGAATTTTTTTAATAAGGCTGAAAAAATGGTTGAGGGATGCTTATATCCAAAGAAAAAAATTAGGGAAATACTGAAAAGCCTTAAAATTCCAGCCAAAAAAAGTCAAAATCAAGAAAAAACATTTTTCGTAGGCCCAAGTAATGCTTGCCATATGCTTGCTTAATTTCCCCCATATCTGAGCCTAGATATGCTTACAAGTGCAATGCTTATAAAAAAACATGTATCATATCGTCACTATTGGGTACAACTGAAGAGTGTAAATGCCAAATTGCGTGTTTAATGAATTCTTAATAGTTACCTTATCCCATATTTGGAAGCTCTTACCTCCTTTCTTTCCATAATTATTAAATTGAGGCTTAAAAGCGTTCCGTTATATGAATCAATTTTGTGTATTTTTCAGAATGGTCAGTATCTCGGCAGCCGCTGCATCGCCGCCATCTTCAATAGCGTTCCGTTATTTACAACGTGTCGCATTAATGAACGATCCCAAATGGAATAACGGACACTATTATGATGGATTGTTCCCGACTGATGGTACAAGACTAGCAAGGTTTGTCTTTCTAACATTATCGGGTAACGACTGTTCAATTGAAGTTTTATAGTGTTTACACGCTTGTAAATAGCTGCCCCCCCTTGACACCCGACCTCGCGGCATTCTCATAATGTAATTCATATAAAAAGAATACATTCTCTAAAGTTATATACTTTTCCCCAGAAGGTTATATATATTCTCATGCGAGACCTGATTGTTTTACGGGCCCGAACGACCCTGCAATTCTAAAAATCGAAATAAAAATAAAATTGATTTTGGTAGTATATTTTTATTTTCATTGCTTTACATACTGCCAAATTTTTAAGATTTTGGTAGTTTTTCCAAGGTTTTGAGAATTTTATGTTCAATTTTTCATTTTATTCACGAATTCGACCTTTTTGTGTCTTTTTATATCTATTTCGCATTTTTTGTTAAGAAGTAGTAGTTTTTGCTGCCTTTTCAGGAGATTTTATTGGTGAAATTCTTCTTTTGTTTTTATTCTTTTTGCCGACCGACCGACCCTCTTTTTTGGGTAGCTTGGCCCGTAAAAAAACAAATTAAATTGGCTTCATACAACATATAATACTTTTCCCCAGAAAAATTGCAACATTAACATACAGAAGTGGTCCAGAATGGGAGAAGCGATTCAAAACAGAGAAGATCAATCACCCTGATGCTGTGCTACCTCGCTATCACGAACCTGAATTTCTTATTGAAGATTATATTCGACACCAGGTGAGCATGTTAAACTTGTTTCGAACGCGTTCCTTGTAATACAATTCCAAGGGGAATGGGGGTAATCTAAAAAAAATTGATATGAAGAAAAATTCTCATGACTTCTGAGATAGCTTTTAGTCAATAATTTCGTTTTTCCTTTAAACGAAATATATTTAGTACTTTGAGAATCGAATACTTTAATGGGATAAATTTATGCGGGAAATAAATTTCGCGGATTTTGGCGTCATCCGCGAAATTAAGTCCCAATGGAGATTTTGATTATCCGCGAAATATTATCAAACAAAACTAAAAAAATGTCAAATAAATACTTTTTGAATGTTTACTGGCATCACAGAGGCGCTAATCATGCGTATTTCAACAACCAAATTGCATGATTCGACAGTAAAAGGCACAAAATCGTGAAAATATTTAACCCAATAGTGCCATTCGCGATAATTAAGTCCCCTTGAAAACTTAGAATCTTGCGGATGTGCTCAACCGCAAAATTTTATCTACGCGAAAATTAATCCTATTAATGTAGTGATTTTGATGCTAGATCAAATGTCCATCAATGTGGTGTGAAGCAGAAAGTTTCTTGCCAGAGCATGAAGCTCGAAGACAACCAAAAGTAACCAAAAGTAAGTATGGTTCGAAGGTTTTATAAATTGTTTTGGTATTATACTTCTCATTTTAGGGTGAAACCTTCATGGCGAAAACAAAGTTCGACCCAAACAGTTTGATTTATTTATCAAAGGTATATTTTTAGTATCATTGGGCTATAATATTGAAGAATAAGTTTATCCCCATGTTGAGGAGGTCATCTTTTCCGTCCAGGGGCGGGGGTGCCTCAAAAACTTGCCAAAAACTCAGATGGTGTCTCATAATTTGAAACATAGTTTCCTAGGTGGTTCAAACCCCCCTATATAATCAAACCCCCTAAAGGCCAACTCCCCTATATAAATTTCTCAGACCCTCCCCTTAATAACAGAGGTCGTGAACCCTGAGATCAGATTTTTGACTGAGAATGACACTGAAAATGATAAATTTATTTGGTAAACAATTTTGAAACCCGGGGGGGGGTACCCTATATAACCATACCCCCAAAAGGCCAAAGCCCCCTAATAATTGAGACTTTTTCAACCCCCCCCTTACAGGGTTGTCTGAGAAATTGAAGACCCCCCCCCCTAAACATATGGGGGGATGAAACTATGCTGAAAGTCATTACGAAATTGTTTCTTGATCTTGTTCACTAGGCTGCTGATTTGTTTGACATGTCGAATGGTTTTCAAAATTTGGAAGAAAGTTTTGCAAGAATCAAATGCCCTTCCCTTGTACGTGTCATGACATTTTTCAATGAGCAAAATTTCCATTCTAAAAATATTCAAATTATGAGTTTTCCCGTATTTATTCACGCCTTACTAAGTTACTGATCGGCATCCCAAAAGACGAAAAGAATACTCAAATCTCTCTGGTTCAAATTTCTATTATTCAGATCTTTCTGTAATTCGAATTAAAATAATGGTCCTCTTAGCTGGAAAGTGGTTTTAATATTTCTCTGTATAGTTCGAATCTTTCTCTAATTCGAATAAGATTTTTGGTCCCCTGAAGATCGAATTAGGTATCATAGTCAACTGTTAGCTTCAATTTAACATGCGACCGTGGCATATTAAATCAATTGAATTTTCTTTTTCAGATAATGGGAGCAACTTCAGACATACTATATCCAATAACCAAACAAAAAGAAATGGCTGACCTCATAGAAAAAGGAGGTAAGAACTGTCATAACAACTAAGCCAAATCTAGGAAATTCGGGGAAAATCTTTTTTTTTTGAATATCCCATACCCCATTGTGTTATTTGATCTGATTTGGCTTGTAGAATAAACCCGAAATCGTCCACGATCAGTAGCGTCGGCTGATTTTTTCGGGGGTCGCTGGAATACAAAGGGTGCAAAAAGACGCCTCTGATTACTAATTTCGGCACTCCTTTGCTCTTTTACACTTTAGATATGGTAGTTTTTGGCCTAAAAGAGAGAAAATACCCCAAAGTTTTCGTATAATCTTTTCAAAGATATTTATGCTTCATAGGGAGGCGCCATAATCGAAATCTTTTAAAATTGCCTACCCACTTTGCCCGGATTTTAGTCGACCCACCACGCTAATGTCCACAATGAAAATCTACAGTATTATGGCTTCATTATGAATTTTTTTCGTTGCTTCAAAACGTATCAATTTTCTGTGATCTTTCTCATCAGGTAATAAAGATGTATTATATTATGCGGATGAAGGGTACTTTGGACACGATACTTTCTTGCTAGATGTCGAGGGTATGGGAATCAAAATGAAGGTGAGCACAATTTAAGTAACAGCAATCCCGCCCACGAAAAAACAAAAGGTTACATCTGTACCTTAAAGGTCTCAACAGAAAATGATTATCTCACAGACTCGGTGGAATTTTTTCAGCCAGTGGGGCTAAAAATAACGAACTGAAGCTCGATGGGAATTGATACTCCTATATTTTTTTGGCTGGGGATTTAAATTCCATTGTTTTCAAGTCAGAAAATCCAGGGGGGATTGGAAAAATGCCTAATATTTTGCAGTGAGGATTGGTTATTTCCATCGGGGACAAAAATGGAAGTATAGTTCCACTGATGAGGGACGATATTTTGCCAATTTTTCCGGTGGGAAGGGTTCCCAGTGGGTCTGCGAGAAAGCTGTGTTCTACAGTATGTGTGTTACTAATTTTTTCTCACTCTCGCCAAACTTTAAACTACACACTCAAATTAGAAGTTCAGCATAAAAAGTCAAAGAATCTTACCATTCGAGAGAAATTTATAACCAAAAGAATATAAGCTGAGCTTCATCTTTACGTGTTTTATCATCTGTTTTATAGGAATTTTTAGAAGCCTGATCACTACACCAAAAAACCTGCTAAAAACTCACACACAACAAAACAAGATGTAAACAAAACAAGATGTAAATAAAAGAATGATGGCATCATTGTTTGTAAATAATGTACACAAAGATGTTTATGATAGACGCACCCAATCACAATTTCTAAAAAAATATTCACCGCAACTCAATCTACAATACAACAACGCACTCAGGGTTTGATAATTTTTTTAAATTTTTTAATCTTTAACGTATGGTTCTCTTACCAAAACTTTTTACCCGTCATGCACTTTTATATGTGATAATTCATGCACCAAAGGGGAAGGGGTAAAGAATAGGGTTCGAAATATTATTTTGTACCTTTTGTAG
This sequence comes from Clytia hemisphaerica, assembly GCF_902728285.1. Lineage (NCBI taxonomy): Eukaryota > Metazoa > Cnidaria > Hydrozoa > Leptothecata > Clytiidae > Clytia > Clytia hemisphaerica. The sequence goes on from NW_027103599.1 coordinate 363,585, forward strand.
ATAGTACCTCTTAAGATTTACATTTTCTTGTAAAGATTTCTAGTGTCTACAGTTCTTTAATTAAGTTGAATGAGTGATGGACTCCTTCGGCTTACAGGGAAATCATAAATAAATGCCTAGTAAATGTTGCTATCAAAATATTTTTGCGTTCGGTTCGGTTTAAAAGATGACTTATCTTACCCCCAAGATCTACTTATGCATGGCTTTAAAAATTCAAACAAAGGGGTCTTCAAAACTATGTCTCAAGTCAGTCAGTATGATTCTTATGTTCTAATTCAAAGAACATTCAAACTTAGAAACAATAATAGAATTTTATAAATTTGTATATTTTTATATTACATTTTCAAAAAATGATGAAAAATTGATATAACAATTTAATAAAAATAAAAGAAACATTTTGTTACTTAACTGCTACTAATTAGATTAGATACAAAATTGGGTGAAAAATTCTTTCAGAATTCTGAAGTTATTCGATGATATCATTGATAAAAAAATAAAAAAATTCTGTTATTTAACATTTGAAAGTCGATCTTACTACCCATTTTTAATACCAAAGTAAGGTGTATTTCTAGTCAATGCCGCCCTATTACCCAGCTGACAAATAACGTTGTTTTAAAGGGCTATCTAATGTTAACAACGTCCTTATAAAATTAAATGAACGTTGAAATGACGCCAATGCCGCCCTAATAACACTACCCGTCCATCATGCATCGATACCAACCACTCAGTTTGATTATTGAAAATTATACGAATTTTAAAGTCAAATCAATACAATTTACTTTTTCTTTCGCTTGAATTTACTGAAACGTCCTTTCTTTTTGTCACCGCCCTCGCCGCCCTCTCCTCCACCCTCTTCGTCATCATCATCACCGCCCAAGTTGACGTAACCTTCATCTTCACTACCACTCTCATCATCAGCCAGATCTTCAAGGATTTTCAAATTCTCTCGTAATTGGTCCATTAACATTTCGTAATAACTAAAAAGTGATACATGGAAAAAAGTGGAAAGTAGCTGAGATGAATTAAATATGCATTTATTTGAACCATCCCTAGTCTTGAGTAAACGGTTCTTGACAGGAGATTTATCAGGCCCGGCGAAAGTGGGAAGACTGGGGAGTCTCCAGCCTCCTCACTTTTGCGTAAATGAGAAGTTTTTCACAAATTCCTAGTGAACTTTATCTCATTTCGAGCCTTCAGCATTACGGTCGTTCCGCCGGGCCTGTTTATACTCTAATTAGACGATTTCTTCCCATTTTTACAATTTTGAAACATCCTTAGTCTAGAATATATGGTTCTTGACATGACATTTATATTGTAATTCCAATTTTGAACCATCCTTATTTAAATCATTACGCGCTTGATAGGCAAGATGTAACCCTATTCCAGACTGATTTGATCAACACAAGAAGCTCCCAAAAGCCTGAATTAGGGGGAAATCACTTATGACGCATACCCGGTGACCCCCTATATTATTTCAGGATCATTATATGTACCCTAGTAAGTTTGTACAAACGGTTTAACCTTTCCACCACGCTGTTTTTTATATTTTCACGCTGTCCCCCCGCAACATTTTTTGACAAAATGGACATGTTCGGTTATTTTGTCATAACTCAAGAACTAGAAATCTTTTGATAAAAAAATAGCTATCCCTGAAAAGCTAATTGAATTCTGCAGCTTTTAGGTTGGGTACCAATCCAAATAAAATACTCCAACTAAAATTTTAGCTCCACATTTACCAAAATATTTTTTTTCATTTTTCGATAATGTCACTTTTTTGGTATTTTTCACTTCATATGCAAAAAAAAGTGGGGGAAGTTTAATTTTTAAAATCTTTATTATCTTATCGTTATATCCTTACTCCTGAAGCCATATACCAAAAATTAGCATCCAAAAAACATTATAGTGCTCACAATGGCTTTCCAAACATCAGTCACTTTTCTCAGAAACCAGTGTTTTTCCGTCCGCCGTCCGCCATTTTGAATCAGTGTTTTTCTTCGAAAAGTGCTGACTCACCACGTGATCATAATATTACATCATTATATATCAACGGAAAACTTAGACTCTCTACTTTCTTTTACTTCTTTTTTGAACGATTACCAAGCAAGCCAATAAAAGATATGGCGTGAGAAAAACGTGTCTATCAAATTGCGTACATGTACGGCATTCGGAATGTATCAAGGACGTATATGTACGGCATTCGGGGTCAAAAGGTTCAGGTAAAATAATAACGCGATAGTTGAATGGTTAACAGAGTGATTACTCTATAGCTGATTGGTTTAAAAAAACTCCATATTTCATTGGTTAAAAAAGCTTTTTTTCGTTATTTGATTGGTTAAAAAAAGATTTTTTCGATATTTGATTTGTTAAAGAAAACTTACTCGATAGCTGATTGGTTAAAAGAAAACTTACTCGATAGCTGATTGGTTAGAAAAGAATTACTCGATATTTGATTGGTTAAAAGAAGACTTACTCGATAGCTGATTGGTGGTCATGTAAAGTGTGATACATGGCCGCGATGCAAGCACATGATTTAACTAAGCCATCCTGATCTTCAAGTTGTTTTGCTAATTCCAATCTATCTTTCTGATATTGTATGGCTTTCTCAAAGTCCATCGTCATTTCATAAATATTTGCCATGTTGTTATAGAGACGTGACATGCCCCAACGGTTGTTCATCTTTTTACAAATATCCAAGGATAAATCGTAACGTTCCAATGCCTCTGATAATTTCCATTGCAACTTTAGTAGAACACCTTTAAAAAAAAGAAGGTTTTCAAATTATGCGATGTACTATCTTAACATAAGGTTGTGGATTTAACGATCAAATTTTCTCTTGTAGATGATAACTGCCATCATAGTATGGTAACCATGGCCCCCGGCGTGCGAATCGAATTGAAGGGGCCAAAAATATTTTCGATTTTTTACCCTTATTTCACCCCTCTTAAACGGTATATATAAGATTTTTAAAGTAAAAAAAAATTACTTTGCAAAATTTTTTTGGGGGGGGGGCATGGTAACAATTCAAAATGAAAACACCGTAGACTTAAAACCGCTTATATATTATTTTCATCTTCAATTATTTTCTTCATTTTCTATTCCACTCACAAATATATTTTCAAAAATCACAAAACTATGATTCAAAGTCTAATAAAAGTTACTCTTTTTATTTTCTTTAGTTTTTTTTGTAACATAACCTAAAGTATACCTAGATTATTGCTACAGAAAAAGAACTTAGCCGAAAATTTGTAGCATACCAATATTGCCATGGGCCATTCTTTGTTGTTCCAAATCTTTCAATTCTTCACCCATATTCAACTGAATCTCATAATTCTCTCGAGCTTTCTCAAAATTCCCTAATTTGAAAAATGCGGTACCTAGTGTCCCGTAAATCATGACCTGCTCTTTTTCTGTTTTCTCGTGTTGCTGGCAATCCCGTAAATGTTTGTTTAGATATTTGACTTTTTTTTTTAGTACATCTTTTGTTTCGGCTTCCGGTAAAAAACGGTATGCTTTTGCATCGTTGTCAACCTTTTCATATACCATTTTGCTGACTTCAGCAATAAGTTTCTTAAAATTAGCCACCATATTTGAAAATTGATTTGTCTTCAATTTCTCTCAATTTAACTTTCACTGTTCTTCTAACTTTTTCAAAATATTTTGTTGTTTTCTACCACACTTGCCTGTTAAATCATTAAAAAATTCTTTTTCTATTGGAAATTGAAATCAGCTACTAGATATTATTCATTTATACAATTATCAATTATCAATTAGAATAATCAGATTCCATTTTCAAACACACACATTCAGTATAAATACAAAAAAAGTTTTAATTAAACTTTAACTCTTATTAGCATAGTGCTATACAGCGTGTCCGCAAAAATCCCGCAAAAAAGGAACAAAATTATTAATGTTTGAAAAAGTTCTCAAAACCTTTGCTTTACAGGACTTTACTCGATCACTGTACAAGTCTTTGTTCATTCTAAAGTTATCCACTTTTAAAAGCCCTTTATATTACTTTTTCCAAAAAAAAATCCATAATCATGTTCTCGTGGGAACAGTGTTTTGTATGAAGGTAAGTTCCAAAAGTGCCAAGAATGACAGATTCACCACATTTTTTTTATTTGGCATTTATGTTTCAAAAATTTTGCCCCAATTGCCAAATTTTTGCCAAAATAATTGGTAACCAGGGCAAAATCGGCATATTTTGAAGTCAATCGAATTGGCTGATGGTATATGATATGGAATAAATCATGGGGATTTTCATTTTTGTGAATCCTGTTCCGTATTTTATCCAACCCGCTGTAAACGAGTTTTTGCATTGATTCTCAGACGTAAAATTATGACTTTTGATTTTCTTTTACTTGCTTTACGCTTAACATTGTGTATACTAGTTTATAAAATTCCAAATATATAAAAATATAAAAATTATTAAAGTGAATTATAATATTATTAATAAAATACGAAGAAAATAAGTTAGTAAAAAAGAGCAAATTTTCAGGGAACTCCTTAAAATTTCTGGTCAAAGAACTGTTATATTACACCCAAATAATTTATTACGCCTGTCATTAATAAGGACTAGCTGGTTTTAGCTGAGACACTAGAAGATGAGTACTTTTATCTATTTCTAAAATTTATAGCTTGATTTCTTCTCAATTTGCTTTTAGGTTTCAGTCAAAATTTAGCCCTATGTTCCTAAAAAAAAAGTCTGTATATTTTATTATAAGAAATTCTTTAGTTGATATTGAGTATCCTTTCGAGTAAACAAAATTGATTGGTATAAGCAATATAATATTTACAATTTTTACAGTGTGTCCCGAAAAAAGCTGACTAATCTTTATGCAAAGTAAAATCCACAAAACGCATTACCTAAATTGGGTTTAAAATAATTGAAATAATATTACAGTTCTCTTTGTAATCAATAGATGTTCCATTCCCAAGATGATCGAATAGCTTTTTGAGATGGAAATGTTAAGTAACAATTTGGCATAAATTAGGAGGGTTTTACTTTATATAAAAAATTTTCCACTTTTTTCGGGACACACTGTATACCCTAATGACAATTTTTCTGTTGAAATCCTCCCCCTACTTGTTGTTCAAAACATAACATATAGGATTGCTAAACTTTCTCATTCTGAGAGAAATATTTTTGGCTCATTTCCGAGATCCTTTCGCTGTTTTTTATGGGCATACCGACAAATTCTTCTTTGACCGCCTATCAAGTGGAAGCTACTTTGGTGCCTACCCAGAACGTTGGTCCTTTTCCTTTGTTATAGTGGCAATGCACCTTTTCGACCTTAGCGCGGTCAAGCGCGTGCTACTTTATTATCAAATTATCCCCCTACCTAAACTCGATCCAATCTTTTTTTTGCACCTTTTTCTATTGTCTATAGACGTGCAAAAAAAAGACTTGGACGGCAATTGGCAGCTACGGTCGAAAAGGTGTATAGGAAAGTTTTCCCGGGAATGAGAAAGCTTACTCATTCTACGGTACCGGATAGAACGTTCGCGTGTTGCTTTGTCTGTCCATTAAACAGGATCTAAGAATCAGCTCTGGTTAAATCGATTTACCGCCATCTTTCCTTTTTTGTTGTCATGTCAAATACATGTCTTGCTCCTCATATGAGCGACAATAATAATCTCTGTAATACTGTCAGCCATATATCTATATTACTTTTAATCCTGGTTTCGACCTTTGTTCGTTTCTTTTAAAATTACTATTTTCCATCCACGAACAATCAATTCTGTCCGAAGCTGTCATCCAACATTCATACCTTATACAGTCCATATAAAGTATTTCATCATTTTCATGCACGATGTATGCATATTGATGCTAACTTGCAAAGCTTATGAATTATTATTGGTCGTTTGCGATAAAATATTTTTCAAGTCATTATCAATACTTTTCAATAATTTATATCCTTTTGTCTTTTTCATAGGTGTTTTTGATCCTTTGTTTTTCTCTAGATATTCTGTAATCGGGTGTTTAGCACCCTCAATCGATGTTTTAAACGAATCGCGTAATTGTTCGAGTTTATTATCCGTTTCGTTTCGATATTCTTGGTATTCGCTTCGAACGGTCGTTAGTTCGCTTTGCATCGATTCCTAAAAATATGAAGAACATAAGGTCAAGGGATAATCAAATTGCTCGAGATCTTTCGCCTGCAAATCTGTCCCACAGACTTTGAAAAGGAGATAGACACAAAAAATTGGAGGTTTTGCTCAGAGCAAAGTTTTGTCATCGTTATTTTTCGAAAAGCTCAACTTATGACTTTTACAGCTTAAAGTCATACTATCCTTAAAATCCTACTAAAAAGATGGATGGCGAGGTTCCGTGGACCTGAAATATATTTTCAACCCATCTGAATGGTTGAAAGTAAACCACGAGATCAAAATGAACCAATCAAAAACCTCCACTGCCTTACCATTTTCTTTTTCATATCTTCAACTTCATCTTCAGTATTTCTGACAGCATCTTCTTTTTCCCTTCGTAAAGTTTTATTCAATGTTTCAGAACGCTCAAATCTTCCATCTAATTCCGCTAAATTTTCATGTAGCTCTTCCATTTGATCTACCATTTTGGCTCCTGCTTCTTCACGTTCCTTTAGTTTCGCTTTCAGACGGGTTATCTCGTTCGACTAAAGGTAGAATGAAAAATACAACTCGATGTATTACACACTTTTTTATAAGAACCACTAAATCCTGGCATTTTTTAATTTTCAGGCTCTATGTTCTTAAGATGTTCTTAATATGCTTAGCTTCTTGACTTAAAATCTGTTAAAATCAGAACTGTATTAGTTATTTCTGAAATCTGAGGCTAAGATTGTTCTTGTTTTGTTCTTTAGGTTTAAGTCGCTTTTCAGCCTCGTGTTCTTATAAAATTGTTCTTATCTATCTACCTTATCGGCCAAAAGTTACCATTTTATTGTTTAGGCATTTGAAAAGAAAATATGATGGTTAAAAGTGGGGAAATAATTTTCTACCTTTTCTTTAATTTCTTGGTCCATGCTTAGAAATTCTGCTTTCATATCATCAAAAGATAAGTCCTGTTGATTTGTGTCTTTTGTAATTGCTGCCATCTTGAATTTCAATCAAATCCACCAATCACAAGAAAGATGATTTTTCAATGGACCAATCAGGAACGAGGGATATTCTGTATAACTAATCAGTACGCACCATTCAATTCAGTCTAAATTTACTGTTCCTTTTTTATTTTGAGTGTTTGATCTACCTGTTAATTTCTCTAGTAATCTACATGGAATGGAAAAAAATTGAAGAGTTTTATGAGTTGGAAAAATCTCCTTTTTTCATTCCCAGCGGGCATCTCCATTCAACCAAAAGGGATTTTTTGAAATACTATGCGTATCCAATAAAAGACACTAATCTTCCTTCTGATTTGAGATGAAATTCTAAAATCGAGTTGCTAATTATGCATCGAGGTACGAGATACGAGAATGAGTGAAGGTAGAAAATCTATCACCATATTTCTCTAACACCCTACCTGGAAGTGCTTGGGATTCAAACACAGTCCATTGCGGTGAAAGTCTCTAATCGAAACCGTCACACTACCTATCGGCAGAATGTTAGTGAGACACAGACTCGATACGAGAAGGCGGTGAAACATAAGCATATCCCTTGTGATACTGACCCGTCGTGGTTCTTGCTCAACAAATAAAATCAGCCAAAAACCGTGATCGGTGAAAAAAATAAATGGAAAACACTAAAGTTTTGCGCCTGAATCGAATTATTTTATAAATCTTTATAGCTGTTAACAATAGAATAAAAAAACGCAACCAAATTAAACAAACAAATGTTTTTCGTCTCCATCGGAGAATTCGTTGCCTCCGTTTGTGCCCATATTGTATTACACACTCGACGACTTTAAAAACCATTACCTCCTCTAGTACATAAGTACATAAAAAGGTTTGATGAAGTACCGAGACAATTATTCCCCTAAACCGCTGATGAAACCTTTAAAATACGATATTAGATTTTCGCAGTTTTCCCTTTGTCAACATATAGATTTCCGTCAAATTTCACATGTCTAGTACTTTCCTATGTCGTCACTAACAATGACCAATAAAACTTGGACTTATTTGGTTAAACTTTTTCAACAGACACAGCCTCCTTGATAGACTCATCACCGTTAAAATATTCTAGAGACATAGTCTGACTCCCCTGTGCCACAGACCCGTTGGGACTCTCGTCTAACTGGAAATTTCGCCAAAATTTCGTCTCTGATGTTGAAAATACTCTACAAATTCAGCTCCACTGGAAAATTGACTTTTATTATATCCCAATTTAAAGTTCAATGGAAAAAATTGCACTTCAAAACCATCCCACTGTTTTTTTTTGGGCTGGGAACAATAGAAATTCTATTCCCACTGTTGGAAGACAGTGTATATACTGGTAAATTTTATCTCGAGTTAAGATTACTAATATTATTACTTGTTAGGCGAGACCAATTTAATTTGTTGTTCTACTGGCCCGACCGACCCTATTTTTGCTAAAATCAATCAAATTAATTCAAGAAAATGAAATATCATAAAAAGCATTCCATACACTAAAATTTTATTATGATCTTCATCGAAGATAAAAAAACAAAGGGAATTTTTGATCCAGATACTTTTTGGAAAATTTTCTCGGTACCTTACCAACCCTGATAAATGAAAAATTTATTCTTATTTTGCCGACCGACCGACCCTTATTTTTCTAACGATCTGTCCGTAGAACAACAAATTAAATTGGTCTCGCCTTAAGACACTTATTTGTACACTAACTCGTACCTCTTCATTCGAGTTTTATAGGTACCAAAAAACCATATTGAAAGTAAAACATCGAATCTTCAAATATACTCCCTCTGTCTCTCTGTGTGTTAGACTTTTTTTTCAATAAATGAAAATGACAGTTTACGATAAATTTAGACTATAATCTACTAGTATATTTTAACAGTCATAGTTAAAGTTTTCCCATTATATCCTTGACAAGTCAAAAAAAATCTTTCGGTTATGATATGTTGAAACAAAAATTTCTCAAAAAATTGTATATAAAGAAAATAAGGTCCAGAAACAAACGCAAGGAGATCCACGAATAACTCTCAAAAGGAGATCTATTCTCTGTTGTAATTTCCCAATAACGAAAATGATAACCCTCCTCCAAGTTTGTTTTTAAAGAAAATAGTACGTAAAATTGATCAAAGTTTGATCAAAGTACTCACTCTATGAAAATAAAACATCAATTTCTTTGTGTGTAAGTCAAGAGCCAAGTGGTTTTGGTAGGTTAGACCTCTAGTTCTGTTGTTTACTGACACATCAGAGATCTTTAATCAAATATTATAAACCCCATGAAACTCTCGCAACACAACATTTTTTTCATAAGCATGAAGACAATTTTGTAAGCCTTGTTGTAATGCTTAACAAATTGTTTACTGACATATCAGAGATCTTTAATCAAATATTATAAACCCCATGAAACTCCTCCTAACGCAACATTTTTTCATAAGCATAGACAATTTTGTAAACCTTGTTGTAATGCTTAACAAAGTATTGTTTGAGCCTCAAATATATTTACATCATTGGGTAAATTGCAGATTATGCATGTTGTTTTTATAATTTTGAAAATTTAATTCCTAAAATTTCATGAGATGAAACTCAACCTATGTTTAGACAATGCTTAAGTTTTATCAAGATTCGATACGGTTATGTGTGTTATGCTTGTAAAAAAAGCATATATCCTGTTCTCGAATTGTACAATCTTTCATTTGATGATATCTAAGCCTCGCTTAAACTAATTGGTACATTTTTAAATTGAAAGTAAAGACCAAAAAATCCCTTCGGAATCCAAAATCAAACAAATTGTGATTAAAGTAGGTTGAGTCAAGTTTTGGTCCACAAATGAAAGAATGTCTCAAAATACGTACAAATTACCCTTTAGCTTTTGCGATTAATAGCAGCCATATCCGAAGACCCACTTTGGATTACTCAAAAGTTACTCTATACCTTGAAGTTTATGAATCAGGTTGTGACCTAATTAAAGATCAACCCAAAAATTGATAATTAAAGAAATTGTATTTATGGCGTCATAATTTGAGCAATTTTATATGACGTCATTATTCGTGAAAATATATTGGAATCCTTCGGAATCTAAAATCAAGAAAACAATAATTTGGATTTCTTTAGAATCTAAAATCAAACAGATTGTATTAAAGGTGGCTGAGTCAAGTTTTGGTCCTCAAATGAAGGAATTTAATATATACCAGTATCCACATTGTATTTTCAGGGACTTCGTAAAAGAGACTTCCAGCGGCACTCGGGCATTTTGCACCCCTCATCAGTACCAGTATCTTTGCATAACGCAAGAATAGCGAAAACTAGAATTGCACCTCAAATTTCTTTTTCTATCACGTCATCACACCAAAAAATCATTCAAATTCACGTCATTTCATAAATCTCTTGGGGGTCCTAGGAAAGGCTTTTTCCCATTTTGGAAATCTTCAATCTATGAAAAATTGTCTTAATTTGATTGCTCTATATTTTGCTTAATTATTATACCCCCTTCTCACATACCCACTGGGAACCTTTCCCACTGGAAAAATCGGCCAAAATATCGTCCCTGGTGGAAAACTGTACTCTAATCTTTGTCCCCCTGAAAATAATCAGATAAGCAAATCCCCACTGCAAAATATTGTGCTATTTTTCCATCCCCATTGAATTTTCTGGCTAGAAAACAATGGAATTCAAACCCCAGCCACAAAAAAAAAGGGAATATCAATCCCCATCAATTCCCCCACTGGCCGATAAAATCCCGCCGGGTCTATGAGAAGGGGGTGTTTTATTAAATATCCAGTTCCCTAGATCAATAACATTGGATTAAGATTATTACACCCCTGTGTCACAGATCCGGTGGGACCTCTAACCCACTGGCCAAAATTTCGTCCCCGGTAGGAAAAACACCCTACAATTCAGCCTCTCTGAAAAATTGACTTTGTTTTCATCCCCATTTGAAATTCCACTCCAAAACCATCCCCACTGGATTTTTTTACCTACGGGAACAATAGAATTTCTATTCCCATTGGGATTTCGATAGAAATTTTTATTCCCATTGTGGTAAGAAGTTCCACCTGGGCTGTAAGACAGGTGTATATTTCTCATGCCGTTATATTTTCTTTTTACCCCCTATCCATATTTTACTAAATTCTCGTAATTTGAACAAAAGTTTGAAAAATTTGGCTGAAAATTGGAAAATAGTCTCTAAAAGGGTCGTAAAAACGTCAAAAAGGGGCAAAATTTTCAAAATTCAGTCTCTCACAAGGTCAATAAACCACCTACCTGTTAAATTGTACTTGTAATTGCACTCTTTGTGTTTTTAAGTCAAAATTTCAGGCACCTGTTTCCCATCAACCAACCAATCTCTACCTCTAACTACAGTATATTTATTTCAAAAAGGTTTCTTTTCTTAACAATACTGGGAACAAGTGACACTGACCTCTCATCATGATTAACATAACAACACTCTGCTAATCAAGTCATCATTTCAATAAAGATAATAATCAATGACACAAATAAATCATCAATTAGAACTACAACTTAAAGGATTTGTAACCTGCGTTATTTTGATCGTTGTTTAAATGAATTGATTTGTTTTTTATAAACCTTTTTCTTTCATACAGTTTACTGTAAGAAGCACATACTGGGTTGCATGTTGATGTCATTCTACACTCTTTTCATAAGAATCAGAGAAGCCCGGGGGGGGCCTGACCTTGATGGCCGACGGGATGTGCCGCTGGACTAGAAAAATGGACCCTATCATGTATGAATGTTAGGTGAATTTGGGACCCTGTCAGAACGAAAAACAGGAAATTTTTCCCATTATCGAAGTGATTAGTGAAATTTATCTGATAGGCTTAGCTATTCTTCTTTCTAGGACCACAGAGCCTGAAAATATTCTTTTTAGGTATTTTAAGCTTTTTGCCCTATTTTTTGCTAAATTAACCCAGCCTTTCCTTAAAATATAATTATACAAAAGCGCAGATAGGATCCGTTAGTGAATGCCAAAAGCCTAGGCTCAGGTTCGTTTATCGATTGTTCTCTTTGTTGAAGTTTTTAGCAGTAGATGAGAACCTGACCATTTTCGCGGAGTTTACCATCTTGAAATCCTTCTGTTAGGCTTCATGCCAATCAATCAATTACAATGGAAATCAATTTGTCAAAAATTCCTCACTCTGATTACGAAAAATGTCAAAATCAAAAAATATTTATCGCGATTATCGGTAATCTATTTAAAACTTGTAAATCAAGATCAAGATTTTATCTAGCGAGGATTCTCAAAGATTCTGTTATGATTAGTACTACTGACAGCTTTTCTTTTGCCACTAAATAATAAGTTTGATGTGTTAAAAATTAATATGCCTTTACATGCCTTTCCAGTTACCGAACAAATTCATGGCATCTTCCAATACGAGGGGGGTCAGACACGACTTAATGAGAATCAACGAACCAAATAATATGTCAATGAATGAATGAATGAATGAATGATCGAATGAATGAATGAATGAAAGATCGAACGAATGAACGAACGAACGAATGAACGAATGAACGAATGAACGAATGAATGAATGAATGAATGAATGAATGAATGAATGAATGAATGAATGAATGAATGAATGAATGAATGAATGAATGAATGAATGAATGAATGAATGAATGAATGAATGAATGAATGAATGAATGAATGAATGAATGAAGATAAATCACGCAAATAACAATTAGTTAAATAGAAGAGATAATTTTGAAGAATGAGTTAAATAGGTTGTAATTTTATTAAGAAATCTATTTTGTAAATGGCAAAGATGAAAAATTCACTATAGTCAGAGAGATAAATTTTATTAACAAAAGTACGTTAGTATGGATACCAAATCTGTTGTAGCAAAAAAACCACTCTGCAAAATAAATTAAGATTCCACTTTATCAAACTATCCAAGATGTACCAAAACACACAAGATTTTCACGTTAAAAGCGCCACAATACAAACGCAATAGATTCATTAACAACAACAGAATTTAGAAGAAAGCAATTAGTTCTTCCAATACGTCATTAGTATAGTCAGCTTGTTAGTTAGTTCATTAACTAATTATAATGTATTTCCTGTTTGAATGAAATTAAAAGCAGTGTTGTTGTATAGAGATCAAGTATTTACTATTTTTGTTCAGTTCGTAGATTGTATTGATTGTACCTGATTGATAATGTTAAGCCGGCACTGGCGCTAGAGGAGAATTTTCTTTAGGAATTTGATAAAATATAAAACATGTTTGAAACTTTTGAGGTAAAATGTCAAATTCGCCATTAGTGTTAATTGATGTACGACCCGACCAAAAGAGATAACAGCTGAGTCTCTCTAATTTGAGCTTCAAGGGACGAAGAATTTTTTTCGAATTAGAGAAAGATTCCAATTACAGAAAATATTTTTTACTAATTTTTAACTGAGGGGATCAATATTTTAGTTCGAATTATAGAAAAATTCGAAAAATAGAGGTTCGAATTCGAGAGTTGACTGTAGAAACAGTCGAGAGCCCAAACAATATCCATTGAGTGCACGTGAGTAAGAAAAGAAGTTTTTGAAAGAAGGTTTTGTTCATATTTCTCCTTACGGAGCCTTGAAACTCAAAGTATCGATGACACATAACACCCAAAGTAATTATTCTTCATGAAGGGAATTGAAAACAAAGATTTACAGACTTGAATTCTGCGTACGATTTGCAAAATTGTAGATCTAACTCCTAACCATTAAATCTTAAATCGTCAATTCAGAGGTATCCAATCATCCAAGAACCATCAATCTTCACTTAGTATATTTTGAACCTCGCTCTCTATTCGTCCTACTACAACCTTTCATAATTTTGAAAAGAATCATTTTGAAATATTTTGTTGTTTGTAAACATCCCATTTCATAAATCGACTTCTAAAATCATTAATTCTCTTATTTATTTGATTACTAAACACTATCCTTCAAAAATCGGCCTAAAACCTTTAAATTCAACATTCAACTTTAACCCAAATATGGAAAACCTATCATGCATGATAAAACTACTGTGTGATTATCTCTTTAAGCTTTAAACCTAGTTAAACCTACACAGGAATATTATCCAGATAAGCATAGACTATAGAAACTCAATAAGGAATCTTTTTCCTTTCAGTCTAGGTCGTTTCTGAGTGAAACTCTCCATCTAGCACAGCGTTATTTCACCGTATCAAACCCTTTGTGTCCATTATACATAATTATATATAAACCCTTTGGGTCCATTATACGGACACCTCGAGACAACGTTAACGTAAACGCTAACGCCAAAACGAGATGGTTCAGGTTTTAGGCTCAGACATACCCGTAACCTCTAAGTACCCTTAGTCGGGAGGGGGTGGGTTGTAGGGGTTCGAAATACCGTTTTCTCGTAATAATTTTTTCTGAATCCCGGAATCCCGAAAATTGAAAAAAATAATAACACCGTCACGCCGGTTTGTAACGGCATAATGACAAAAAATAAGGCCAAGTACCGTTTTACCGTCCCTGTTTTCGTCAAATCCCGTAATACCGTACTAAAATAGGGCCAATCCCGCCACACCGTAAAAGTACAAACCCCACCTTAGTCCTCTAGAAACCTCTAGAAATTGGACTACAAAAGTGCAAAAGACAACTGAAATCAACACCATAAAAATCTTTCAAATAAACAAAAAAAATACGAAAAAAATCAAAAAAGTAAGCCCTAATCATGACAACTCACTTACTCTTACAACTCAACATGTTTAATAAGAAGATTCTTACCCTAACCAGAAAGAAACCATCTCATTATTATTAGGTTTGTTTATCTTGTCATAAAGTAAACAATGAATGACGTCCTACACACAACAGAATGATAATTGACCTACATGACTACCAACATTTTTGAATCATCTTCACTTGTCTTAGTGACTCAACCATCAATTTTTGCCAGCTACGTTTGACGTTAAAGGCCTAATTTTGTGCCGCACGTATGGTCGTTTTTGAATCGAGTCCCCTCCCGGGCTCTACCGACCTTTATATGACCAATAAAGTATCGCTATCGCCAATACATAGACTTTGTAAAGACTTTGAAAGTGGTTATGTAAATCAATAACTAATAAACTAACATTTTTCGGAGACAAATAGCCCCTCAATGACCCGGCATTACTATTAATGTTTTAGTCAGTTGAGAATAAAATCAAACTAAATATTGATTTTGATGGAGAATTTCTTATGTAGTGGGTTGGGATTTCAAATTCAATAAGACTGTGCTGTTGTTTTCCAATAGGGATTTAGGTCGATTCTCACACCCCTGTCTCACAGCCCCGGTGAAACTTTTTCCTACAGCGGGGATGAAAATCTGGATGAAAAAAATCTCAATGTGGATAAAAGTTCTATTGTTCCAAGGTTAAAAATATCCAGTGGGGATGGTTTTGAACAGCAAATCTTTGCATTGAATTTCGAATTGGGATGAAATCAAAGTCAATTTCCCAGTGGGACTGAAATTGCAGGGTATTTTGTCCACCGGGGATGAAATTTAAGCCAAATTTTTCAGTGGGGCTGGGGTTCCAACGGGTTTGTGACACAGGGGTATATAAGACTACTGTTGTACAATTAAATTTAGGTCGATTCTCCCTACAAAGGCAAATTACCCCTTATTCTGACAAATTTTGACATAAGATTCTATCTTAATCCAGCGATTACAAATTGACTTAGAGTGACTAGTTAACAAGATTCGCTAATACAACACATCTCTTTTGTAGCTAAGAGACAAGATTTGACTATATCAAAAGGATAAGAAACCTGACTCTTCGACAATACGTCATTACGTCATATTTAAACTGTGATGTCATTACAAATCGCAACTTGATGACTCGGAACTTACCTCAGTCTCGATCAAAAGGGATATCAAAATATTAAATCGAATTTCAATACACCCCCTTATCACAGATCCGATTTTTGTTTTAAAGTCAGAAAATTCAGCGGGGATGAGAAAAATATTTTACAGTATGAGGATTGGTTTATTTGATTATTTTCAGTGGGGACAAAAATTGTAATATAATTTTCCACTGGGGAAGATATTTTGGCCAATTTTTTCAGTGGGAAGGGTTTCCAGTGAGTCTTCAATTTTATCAGACACTATTTTCATTTGAATAGACGAGGAAAAGCCTATAAAATCGAGAAATTGGAAATTGAAGAAAAAGAGGTGAATCACGATACACAAATCAACCGGCCAATTTAGACTATTTTCAGACATTACGGTTCGATTCGAAACGGTTCCGAAATACCCGGCCAGTCTCGCACTTATTTCTACCAAGTGTAGATATTAATAAATTCCATAAATCTACCATATTGGTAGTTACGGTAAATAATATCCAGACAATCTAAAAAGAACGACAAACCCTAGTAGGGGCCACTATGTCGCGAAGAAGCTTCCCGTGTGCAGCAGCTTGTGCAAAGGGATTTTATGATTAAATATTGTTCCTTGAATGTAGAAGATCAAAATTTGAGAGATGGGGCCGGGTGTGACCACCCGTTGCCATGGAAACTGACGTCATTGGTTACTATAGCAACCAAAATAAAAAGTCATCAAAATTAAAAAATTCTTATTCCATTCGAAAGAGCATGAAAAACTGATAAAGAAAAAGGTCACAACCTATATCTGAAAATGAATATATCAGGAGATATTAAAGAAATAAGGCAAAATTACGTCATAAACGATGACGTCATCGACAAATAAAAATTTGCCAAAACTCAAAATTTTTTGATTTTTTGGAAAGAAGACCCTCCAGTGAACATAAAATATTATTACGAAAACGTTTGAAAATTCCTTAAAAAAAGTCTATTGGCCAAAATTGACATTTTCAATTTTTGCCTGTCGAAGGTTGGAGCTTGGGGTATGCGCAGCCTAGCACATTACAGGCAAAATTTAAAAATATCAATTTTGGCTACAGGCAAAATTTAAAAATATCAATTTTGGCTAGTAGGCTGCTTAAAAAGGATTTTCAGACTTTTTCGTAATAATATTTTGATTTTTGGACAATTCCCCCTGGTGAATTCCCCCCGGAAAATTGTGATAAAGTCTCTCTAAGGGTATATATGACTTTTTTTCAAAAATCGAAAAAAAAATTCAAAAAGTCTCTCTAAGGGTCACCTTTTCAGCAAAAATCAGTCTCTCTAAGGGTCGGTTTTCGGAGGTCCCGTCCGCACATACCTCTCATTTGCCAACCCTAGTACCCCCCGGAGTTACAGTCCATGATTTCGAAACTTAAAAGCACATATGAAAATATATGGGTGGGAATTCACCAGGGGGGAATTCACCAGGAGGGAATTTACTGGGGGGATTCACCGGGGGGGGGGATTCACCAGGGGAGAATTGTCCGGACACCTAACAGGTGTCTTTCCAAAAAACCAAAAATTTTGGCAAATCTTTATTTTTCGATGACGTCGTCGTTTTATGACGTCATTTTGCCTTATCTCTTTAATATCTCCTGATATATTCATTTTCAGATATAGGTTGTGACCTTTTTCTTTATCAGTTTTTCGTGCTCTTTCGAATGGAACAATTTTTCAATTTTGATGACTTTTTATTTTGGTTGCCATAGTAACCAATGACGTCAGTTTCCATGGCAACGGGTGATCACACTCGGCCTACCTCCAAAACAAAATTCAATCATAAAATCCCTTTGCACAAGCTGCTGCACACGGGAAGACATAGTGGCCTCTACTATAACCCTAACTATCAAAGAACGACAAACCCTAACCCTAAGTACGACATATTTCAAACCCTAACTATCAAAGAACGACATATTTCAAACCCTGAACCCTAACTATCTAACGTTTCCAGGACATATTTCAAACCATAACCATAACCTTAAGACACCAAAAATTTGAAACGTAAAAAAAGAAGACATTAAAAAGCAAAAAAGGTCGAATCAGCTACGCTTCTTTATTTTCACCGGACCGGAACTGCTCCGATTTCTTTTTCCGAAACGTTCCGAAACCAATATGAACACATCCTATCCATAACAAAAACGATACCGAAGCGTAACATATGAACATGGTTTTTAGTCTCTATCTTGTTTTGCCATACATAAGGCATAGGCGTAGCGAGATACCCTGCAAAATTTATGAGGGAGTGCATCAGACGTTTATGACATATTCATTATCTTTTGATAAAACAAAGACAATAATTACAGTGTCGTAAAAACCGCTCTCATCCATAAATTTTGCAGGGTATCTCGCTACGCCTATGCATAAGAATTCTACCTTTAACGCACCCCTTCTCACAGACCCACTGAGACCCCTTCCCACTAGAAAAATTGGCCCCGGTGGAAGATTATCCTTCAATTTTTGTCCCCACTGAAAGTGATCAAATAAAATAATCCACATCACTACATATTTTACTATTTTTCCCATCCCCGCTGAATTTTCTGACTTGCAAACATAAGAATTGAAATCATCAGCCATAAAAAATATGGAAATATCAATCCCCATCGAGTTGCATTCCATTACTTTTACCCTCACTAGCTGAAAAAATCCTACCAGGTCTATGAGAAAGGGGTGTTTTAACGTGTCAATTGTCAAGAATCTCTTGCTCTTACGTTCAATGAAACTTCAATCACAACTTGATAAATTCTGACCATACCACCTGCAACCGAGAGTCTCTAATAAAGAAAAATGCTCTGTTTTTATGAGTTCCTTGCTGCAAAACCTAAGAAGAAATATTAAGATTATGATGATTTGAAAGTCTTGAATTGAGATTATTTTGTGAGTTTAAAGTATATTTCAGACTACTGTTTCTTTGAAGGGTATAAGTTTAAGAAAGAAAATACCCTGATCAAACTTCCTACTGGTACTAACAGCTTTCCTGCCAGGAAAAATAAGTTTCGATACATTCTTGTGCTCAGTGGTGGTCATTAGATTACTTGATGGAATGCATTCTTTTTTTTCAGCAAGAGACTTGTAACAAATCCTCTAGAAAAAAATTCTATAGTCTTACCAAAAAATTGAAGTGCCACTATTGATTTTGGAATTTTCCGCTCCTTAGAGTATTTCAATATTTTTCACATGTGAAATCTGTAACTATATATAATTAGTCAAAAAATATGTTCTAAATTTTGGTACAAATCGTATTAACATGGAATACTTTATGAGGCCATAAAACTGGCAATTATAATATCGGATGTCCAAATATTTGACCACTTGGTGATGCTATGTTGCGATGTTTTTTTACTTTTAAATTTTTAAAGTAAAGTTTATCAAAAACAAATACTCCATAACGAAAGAGAAGACAATGTCCGTAACATTCTCTTGGGAGTCTCTGGTTTCTCATTTGAAAGTACATTTACAGTCAATGGCAACATACCCTTTGCCTATCCAAAGGTCCAGACAATAGTTCAGAGATTTTCAATAGTCGACACCTTTTCCTCCAAACCAATCATCTCCACACAGAGGTTTGTTCTTTTTAGCTCTTAAAACAGTTTGTGGAGAATACTTATCACGTTGGCATAGCAATCGGCAGTGCCATGAACATCGCAGCACCTTCAGTATTGTTCGATTCATCATCATCGTCATCGTTATCATTATCATCATCACTATCATCAGTATCTGCGTCATCTGACTGTACCAATCTCATAATGTTACTTTTTCTAGCCGCCATTCCTTCCCCGGCGGAGTCAGTCTCTGGTATATCATCTTTGATCATGTTAAAAGGTTCATCGTTTCCTTCACTAGCCTCTTGCCACCTACTAGGTGCACCGAACATGGATTGTGGATCACCGGCTATATTTTCAGGAGTCGTCACCCCTTCTGTATTCGTATCCTCTGTTTCAGCAGGGTCAGGCATTGCTACCAACGTATGTGGTTCCCCGAGCTGTGATTGCGGCGGGGACCCTCCGTCCTGATCAGGAGGTCCACCTTCCACATTAGTAATAAAGTTATTTTGTTTTTGTACAGCCGTGTTAAACATGTCTCTTAATCCGTTTTGCGTTGCTTCTTTAACTCTAGCCATATCACCCTTAAGTTCATCCTGTTGGAATTGTTTCATGAAAGCGGCTTGCTCTAAATGCTCGTTTTGATCACTCGACGAGATTGTATTTTCGATTGTTTTGCCGTTGCTCGAACCTCCATTCCCAGGGGTAGTTGTAATACTTTTGATGAGCTGTTTTTCTTCAATATCCTGTTGTGGAACTTTTTCAAATAAAGATACAGGCTTGCTCTCTATATTTTCTTCTTGAATTTGCGGACGCTGTTGGTGATGTGTGATTCGAAGAAATTGTTGTGGTTGTGATTGTTCGACCAGTTCGATTGGTTCAGCATGCTTTGCATGTACTCTCGAGGATTCTATGAAAAATAATGAAAAATTAGTTCATGGTTCATTATCCAACTTGAAACTTAATGAGGCAACATATAAAACAGATAGAATTGTTGGATATCCTAAATATTTGATCACTTGGCGATGCTATGGTAATGTTCTTGTATTCCTTTGCATTAAGCAGGGTCTGCGCGATGAATTTTAAAGTGAGAGGCTCATCGATTGTCTCATATTAAGCGCCCAAGAAGAGTCTCGAGCATAAGTGCAATTTAACTACAGCGGCAAATAGTGAAAAGATAAAGATGTTATTCTAGCCAACCAGTTTCAAGGCAACGGTTCTTAAAGTTATTAAAAAGACATAGGAACGGTAAGGGCCGATAAAGCAGTATGGATATTGAGCCATTCCATTTTATATCCATACAGTGGGTGGACGAAGATTTTCAGAGGGTAATTCGAGCAGAATTTCAGGGGGTCTAAAAGAGTGTTTTTCTCATTTTTCCAGGGAGTAAATTTCAAATGTTTTTTGACTTGAAAAGGTTTGTACAACCTCCCCCCCCCTGTATGGAAATTTATTAATGGAGTGGCCCATTAGACGTGAGTAGAAGGTTAAATGAAATAGGTAACCTTTGGGTTCAGTTTCTTCTTCTTCATATTGTGGAGTAGCAACGAAGTTTTGGGGTTCTTTACTTTTATCTACCTCGTCATCATCAACTTCAGAGACTTCTACAGGATCTGCCGTCCCTGTTATTGTTGGCGAGGCAGCTGCTGATTCTTGATTGGTCACCAGATCATCACCAACATCAGCTTTTGGTTCATTTGAAGCAAAATGCTCAACAACTTTAGATAATGAATCCTCATGAACATCTTCCTTTGGTGTCGAGTCATCACTACTGGTCAGCTCTTTGAAAATGTTAGCTTTTCCTTTTAACTTGTGGTCTTTCTTTTGCTTGAGATCATCAAAATGTCTTGCTTCGGCTGTCTCTTTGTTGACCAAACGATCAATCTCACCTTCGATATCGGTAATCATGTGCAAAGTGGATTTCAATCTTTCACGACGTTTGGCTTGGCGATCCTCTAGATCTTTAGATTGATTCAACGCTTGTTTCTGTTCAACTTGATCAAAGTACTGTTTCAAAACATCCGATCCCTTCTTGTTACCACTATCAACTACTTTCGATTTCTGGCTTTGATTTTCCTCAATTGCTAACTTCTTCTTAGAATCTTCCAACATTCCTTTACTAGATTCTTTGAACATTTTCCATTTCTGAGCTAGTCGTCGCATCAAAGTATCATCATCGTCGTCTTGGTTACTATCAATTAAAGTGATATTACCAGTCTGGTGATGATGGTGTCCACCAGATCCTTTGAAATGTTTCTTAGTACCAGTAACAGAATCAAACTCTGTTACTCCATCATCTTTCTCATTATCTGGTAAAGTGTCCATAGTATTAATCTTTGAAACTACTTGACCAACAGCTGGTCCAAGAGGGCTACCAAGGTGGTTACTAACAGCTTTGTCAACAAACACGTCAAAATCATCATTATATTTCGATAACAATTTTTGGATCTCACTCACATCAGTTTTCTCTGGTGACTTATTGGTTTTCTCATTTTTCAATTTCAACGGTTTACGATCCGACATTGCATTACCAAGAGAATCTTGAATCAAATTGCTCAGGATATCATTCTCGGTAGATTCAGCTAAATTGGTGATTTTCTTAACACGATTCTCATACTGGTTTTTAGATTCGAGTGGCGTTTGAAGCTGTGGATCTTCAGGTCGTTTACCTTTCATTTTAATATTGGCAATTCTACCAAGAACATCTGATGACATCTTAATATCATTTTTTGTCTTCTGACTCGGTTCATGAGCTGTTTCAAACCAATCACCTTTCAAGATATCATTAGAAATGGCATGTGGTGATTTCGGATTCACAATCTTAACATTGACCGAAGGTGGTGCCCCATAAATGTCCTCTCCAGTCATTTGCTGCTTTCCCTTCTCATCACCAGTGCCTTTTTCAGCGTTTTCTTTCAAATAATCAGTAAGCTTCTCGTCCTTTTGCTTTTCACCTTTAATCAATTTCACAGCTGCTTCTGCCATGTTGTTAAAACCGTCCTTTAGTGTTTGAGCAATGGTTGGTTTCTCCTGTTTCCCCTTATCAACTTTATAAGTATCTGTGGATTTAGCAACTGCTTGGTCAGAACCTACAGATTCATGAGAAGCCATAGGGAAGATAGTTTGAGATGTTTCATTTCTCATTGATGTGCTATTAGATGTTACCATATGACCAGCAAATGAGTTATCTTCACCAACCAAGATCACCGGTTTTGAGGTACCATTTTTCTTCCTTATGAGTAGATTCTTGGATGAAGCATAGCTATTGACTGTTGTTTTTTTGTCAGAATCAACGATATCAAGTTCCGAAGAATCTCCACTGGAGTCTGTTTCAGCAATCGTTGCCACGTTATTAGATCCAACCTCTGTTGTATCAAAGACTGTGTTTGTGGAATCTGCTTTTTGAAGTAAAGCATTCCCAACTGCTTGCTGGCTTCTAACTTCGCCTGTATTGTCTGAATCCTCAGTCATGTTTTTTTTACCAAGAATGGACTTAAAAACTTTAATACTATTCTCTATGGTATTGACAAGAGAAGCGTCTTTGTCTTTAATATCCTTCGATGCTTTTCCATTCTTCTCAAAAGAGCCAGCAGAGGAGGTGCCGTTTCTTTTTGCAATCACTTTAGAATGGTTTTCTTTATTCACGGGGGAATTATGACTATCTTCAATATCTATAGAGGAATCTTTCTCGGTTTCAAAATTATCAGCTTCATCAACGGTAACATCGATCACTTTCCCTTTGAATCTCCGTTCTCCTGTCTTGAACGTGCTATCATTGTGTAGACGACTTCCACTTATTGCTGGTTCTTTTGTCAAAGTGTTGTTGTGTGCTTTGACGATGGTTGTCGTATTACGAGCTGTTATTGTGTTAGCTTTGTGAGAAATCCCTAATCCGGTTATGTTCTTATGTTTGGCGAAACGATCACGGTAGCTGAGTGAATCAACGAAGGTTTTTCGTGTTGCTGTTGTCACGTTGAGCGTGTGTTTCGATTCGATTACGTTAATGTTTTTGATTGCGTGCTTGTTGGTACGTGTTCGACCGTGGAAACTGAGTAATTGTGGTGATTTCGCTTTGAAGGGAATATCAATCATCTCCAGAGTATGGTTGGTTTGTTTCTTTAATCCTCGTGTCCTAGATCTGACCACTGGTTTAGAATCTGGTATGGTTCTCTTGCTGCCAGTAACTGTATTAACAAACCGTCCGCCATTGTTGTAAGGTCTGTTTATGGATGGAGTGCGAAAACTTGCAAAAGGTACTTCTGGTATTTGTCCGTAAAATGGAGACATTGGGCGTCCGAAAATAGGATCGAATTGTGGATAAAACGGCTGTTGGTAGGGTGAGAAAGATACCGAGCTTCGACGTTGTGGTATGTCTTGGTAGGCTGGACCATAATAGAAATTGTTGTAAGGGAGGGTAGGATAGTATGAACGTCTTTTTCGTGAGTTGATAGTTCTGTATGTCAACCCTGTGAAGATAAATAAGAAGAAGTCATTAATTTGGTTAAAATTGGTGAATTTTATCGGAATCAATTAGGGATCAATTTTGTCCAGACAGCCTTCGATTTTGATTATATCGAGACTGAAGTAAAGCACATTAAAAAAATTTTTTTAATCCAAATATCACCACTACCTTACCTTTCGTGATTTGCAAGAAAACCCCAAGAAAAATAAATGAAAATGTGAATCTCATTTTTGTGCCAAAATTTATAATTCTTTAAGATTTCAAAATTAAGATTAATCAATTAATTAACACCATCTTTTTTTATTGAAAATTAAAATCGAATTAGAAGTAAAATATCATGCATCATGCTGAAAATGAGTATAAAATCTCTTTTCAATGCCTGATTGAATAGTTCGTTTGTTAAACATCGTAAACTAAAAAGCTGATTGCAAATTTGTAACAGTAATCAAATTACTGAATTTATTTACTAACTTTCTGGAACGGTTAAATTAAATTAATTAAATTAGTATTTACAATGTCTGCTGTCGGCTGTTGATACATAGTATTGAAAATCTCCAAGTAAAATCAGAAAAACGGTTTACGCGTTTTTTATATAAGAACAAACTATATAAGAACATAAGGCTTCGATGGTCAAAATGTTTGGAACAAGTTAAGAACATTTTAAGGCTTCGTGGACCCTAAAACACCCGATTTCTTAGAATAGACAAAAATACTCACAAGATGGCCAAAATAAGAACATGTTAAGAACGTTTTTAGGCTTAAAACTCCAAAGGCTTCAAAAATTTGGATGTTCTTATAAAAAAACGTGTAAAGTAAGTGGAAAAAAGAACTCCAACTTTCAAGAGTGGTTTTCGAAAATCACTTGGTAAGGAAAAGGAAATGAAGTGTGAAAAGTTTACTTTTAGACCTCAAGGATTGCACTCAAAAAACAGCACTGCAAGAGGAAGAATTCTATTCTACGGAAAAAAAACAAGAACTTTTGCTTCAAGACATACTTTAGGCGTACAAACTTTCGTGAACAGAAACTTTCGCGACAAGGGTCAAAATTCGCGAAAATCGCGAAAGTTTCTGCACGCGAAAGTTTGTACGCCTAAAGTATAGCCCCTTGCTCACAGACCCGATGGGATTTTATCAGCCAGTGGGGGTAGAAATAACGGACCAAACCTCGATGTTTTTTATGGCTGCGGATCTGAGTTCCATTGTTTTCTAGCCCGAAAATTCCGTGGGGATGGAAAAAATAGCACAATATTTTGCAGTGAGGATTTGATTATCAATTTGACAAAAATTAGAATATAACTTTTCACTGGGGACAATATTCTTAGTATGGAGTTTGTCTCCTTGACTCGAAGAAATTGTTTGGCTGTCAAATCTGACATCAAATCCATTAACAAGAAAGCTCTGTAAATAGAACAATCCTGCGCTCTCCGTAGTTGGAACAAGCTGAAGTTTTTACAAGCTCCTATTTGATTTGGTTGGTCGTTAAGATGTAATAAAAGAATCTTATTACTTTTTCTAAAGAACGCGTCATGTCTATCACTTTAAATGACCATTTAGTGAAGTATCTTGTAAAAACTCCAGTTCATCTCCCGTAGTTATGGAGTAAGGTTTATAAGGCATCGTTAACTAAAGGAACCATAAAACTTGTTCGAGTTTAGAAGACATTTGCTTTTATTGAAAGAGGTTCGAGCTAAAGAGAATCCATTGTAAATAGAAAAGTGAAACGGGGGAAATCAAAGAAAAAATATAATTTTCACTGAGGGGGGGGCTCACTCAGCCACAAGGAAGTACGGATACAACCTCTCACAAAATTAATCACTGCATATCCCCATCTCATCATGCCTACACTAATCACAATATCAATTTGGAAAAGAGCAAATTAATTGGAGACATGTATTGCTCAATTGTTTACATTTCAGCTAATTACACCTTTTTCTTTTATAAGAACAAACTATATATGATATAAGAACATAAGGCTTCGATGACAAAAATGTTAAGAACATGTTAAGAACATTCTTTCTAGGGCTTTGTGGACTCTAAAACACCCGATTTCTTAGGAAAACGGACAAAAATATACACATAATGAAGAAAATAAGAACATATTAAGAACATTTTTAGGTTTAAAACATGTCACGTGAAAAGTTTACTTTAAAACTTCACGATACCAAGGACTAACTAAACTGACGTAAATTTTTGACGAATAGATACCTTGCAATGTTATTTTTTGTAAGAGCAACGGAACTCTAGTATAAAGCTAATAAAAGTGATGCTCTTAACAAACGCTCACTATCACAGTTTAGCAATTTCTATACCTTATCAGCCTTTACCACTTACTTAAAAGAATTGGCTATTCTACTCTCAGGATCACACTCTGATCTTAAATGGAGTAAAATATTTACCATTTTTCACGCCATAAAATGACACCAATAAGTCGGCGTAAAAAGGGCTGTCTAGGTATTTCATTTTGAAATCTAAAATTACTATCAAAATAACGTTAATTAGTATTTTAATACCCCATCATTGTTTCCGATGAGACTAAACTATGAATACAATCATTTGTCGCAATTACAAACTAATCGTTTTTAAATTAGGTTATTCATTCAAAAGCTAAATTTTTACCCGCTTAAGCACGTTCTCGTATATCCTGATTTCCCGATTATATAGAGAGCGTAGTACAAGTTAATTAACTGAGTCTCTGATCCATTTTAACAAGATAATACTTTCAGAGATTTCATGGAGATTTTGATGGCATGGGGAGAATTATCCCACATGGCACCACACCCCCTGAAAGCAGACGGGTAATCTATATCAATCTAAAGACTTGGGGACACGAGAATTTTTTTTCCCGCTGGTGCAATGCAACATGCTCCATTCCACCAACCTGAAACGCTTTCTCGTGTCTCCACCCCATTTTCCTTTCTACCAATAAAAGTGAAATCTCACTTTTGTCAGCGTGTCTTTTGGGTATTTCCCTCACTTTTTGTATTGTGAAACAAAAAAAAGAAACCGTGGGACACGCACTTTTTTTGTGTTGGTGGGATGGAGCATGTTGCATTGCACAAACGCGAGGCCCCAAGCCTTAAGTTTGTTAAAAATAAATAAACAACAAATAGGATAAACAGGGGAGGTGGATCAAAAGTGGATAGTTGTAAAAAAATTGTTGTTTAAGAATTTTAATCCCGCCAAAATGTAATCATGTCTTGACTCTTTAAGTCCCATGCGTTCGTTCAGCGGTCTTTGTCCTTAGAGGAATGTATCCACTGGAAATTTATCAAAAAAGTACGAGGCTCTGGGACAGATGCATTGGAAAAAGCAATGCACAGCTCAAATCTTTTAAATTTTTTTCTTTAAAAGAATTTCATAATCATATTCTCATCATATGTATGCTTAATTGGAATTGACTGAAAATCACTTAAAGAAGGGTTACATAAACCTGGATGAATCCCATCTGCGGTGAAAATCTCTTTTTTCAGGATAAAATGTGGCAAAACTAAACTTTTTTGAAAATGGGCAAACCGAAGCAGAAAAGGTTATATTAAACTGAGAAGAAGTGTAAGAATGGTGACAAGGATGATAGTGAAAAGATCTCTTTGAAAACACGCATATCATTGGCAATCAGTGGGTTAATTTTAACCATCCCCATACTCAGGTCCCGAAAAGTAGGGGGCGTGTCCAAAACTATTTCAAAATATAATAAAAGAGGTGATCTAATTGTTTAGCTTCTAATAGGTGAAAATATTTCCAAAAATAAACGAACGCGGGAGTCTTCGTAAGAACAGAGTGATGGGTCCGAAAAAATATTCGAAAATCAATAATCGGAGAAAATATAAAATGTTTATTCGGGACCTTAGAGTAGCAGTGTGATGGAAGCACAAAAAGTTTCAAAAATCTTTAAGACTATACACATGCCTTTTATCATCGTTAAAGATTATTTTGGATTTTTTTCAAACCGAAACCCACACATTTATTTGGATTGCCAAGATTCCTCGACCTTTCGCGCACCTTTTCCTCTCACATACACAAAACGTGCTTGCGTGGTAATCAGAATTCTACTACACGTACTAAGTTCCCTATGATTTCGGTTGCTCGGTATAAACACTACACATAGCAACAGAAAAATAATATCATAACGCGGAAATTACATATTCTAACGAGGTCATTGATAGAATTACGCATTTTAACAGTTTTGTTTTGTTTGACTTCTAAATCAATCTTGTACCACAGAAGGATGCGATATTTCTTTCATTTGAGTCTTTGTTGTCGATTTAACCCTTCAAACCCGAAAGACGTGTATGTTCGTTTAAAATCAGGCAATAAACCAAGTGCCAGACTTAGGCTATAGCTCCTGACCATGCCTTTTGAAAAAGTATAAAAATACGTTTCTAATGGTTCCAAAAATTATTGTCTAACTCTCAAGTTATAAGCTTTCACACCAGTTTGAAAAAAGTTGGAAATTTTCACATTTTCAGAAAAGGTTGCGTGCTGGAAAAGTTAATTTTCTTATGTTTTTACCATCGAAGTTACAAGACCATTAAGTTTAAAACCTCTAAGAGGTTACACGTTTTTTTTTTTAAGAAACACACTTTTAAGAAACACAAGGCTCAGAATGCCTAAAAACTAAGAAACATCTAAGAAACATGCTGAGGCTGAGAACAAAAAAATAACATTTTTGGTTTTTTAAAGAACCTTCCAATCATCAAGGCAAAGTTCCAGAAAAATACTTACATAACAGTTAGAAACACTTGAGAAAGTCAGAAAAGCAATATTTAAGATAGGAAAGTACCGTAGAAAGACTATTGTATTATCAACATGCGTTCTTTAAGCTTGAAAAAGTTTAGAAACATGTAAGAAACATTTAAGGCTCAAAAGGCCGATTTCTTAAGAAACATTGAGGCTGCTTGGTAAAACTAGTTTCTTAAAAAAAAAACGTGTTCAGGGAATTGCTTGAATGAGAAACGAAGCCACTTATTTACTATCTTTCCTCCTTACATTGAAAAAGTTTGATACAGGCTAACATGTTGGAACGGTCGAATATTGTTTGTTTGTTTAATATAACCCGGACGGAAGAAAAAAACGCTAACTGAAGGAAAATGTCGTAATTTTGAACAAAATATATTGAATTCTGCAGTTTTTGACTATTAGGTAAAAAACTATCCTCTACAGTATATTTAAATATAGAAATCGAGATTATTAAGCATTCTTTGTTAAGGCTTGAATGCCTTATTCATGATACTTATGACGTAATGTTTAATAATGAAACACGTAATTTTATAAGACGTTTCAATATACCTTAAATGGATAAATTTTGGCGGGATTAAATTTGGCGAATTTGGCGAATTTTGACAAGTTTGCCATTCACCAAATTAAATCCCCGCCAAATTTAACAAAAAG
Organism: Clytia hemisphaerica; assembly: GCF_902728285.1. NCBI lineage: Eukaryota > Metazoa > Cnidaria > Hydrozoa > Leptothecata > Clytiidae > Clytia > Clytia hemisphaerica. Next base: position 392,898 of record NW_027103599.1, read on the forward strand.
AGTATTATGTGAAAAATCACACCTTTTTAGTATATTTTATAGTAATTTTCATCCACTTAAGTGTCTCTAAATTCCTAATAGGCCAAATTAAATCCCCGCCAAATTTTACAAAATGGATCAATCGCCAAATTAAATCCTCGCCAAAAATCGCATTTTTGCCAATCGCCAAATTAAATCCACGCCAAAATTAATCCTCTTAAGGCCCGGGGGGGGGGGCACTCAAGGTAAATGACCTACCAGACGTTCGGCCCTTAAGGGTAGGTTTTTCATAGTTCAGCTAGTGCACTGTAAGGGTATGAATTTACAAAACTGCACTGAACTGCACTGTAAGGGTAGGAAATTTTGGTAAAAGGCCAATTTTTTGGTAAAATTATCACAAAATTGGTCAATTTTGGAGGAAAAATTCCACATTTTCTTGGAAAATTGCAAAATTTTCGCCCTTACGGGCGAGAAATTTTGAAAAAGTGCACTGTAAGGGTATGATTTTTCATGGAAATTCACTGCACTGTAAGGGTCCGATTTTAGAAGCCTAATTTTGGGCCGAACGTATGGTCGATTTCAGATCGAGTGCCCCCCCCGGGTCTTAAGGTTAGAGACCACCCCAATTCGGTCTTCACTGGACCTACTTCTCATTACCTATTAAATTGTGCTTAAATCATAAAGAATTCTAAATACACCCCTGTGTCACAGACCCACTGGAAAATTTGGCAAAAATTTCGTCCCCGCTGGGAAAAACACCCTGGAATTTCAGCCCCACTGGGAAATCCACTTTAAATTCATCCCCATTCGGATTTCAATGTTTGAAAATTGCACTCCAAAACCATCCCCACTGGGTTTTCTAACCTTAGAAGAAAAGAATTTCCAACCCCATTAGGATTTCAATAGAAACTTTTATCCCCACTGTGGGAAAAAGTTCCACCGGGGCTGTGAGACAGGGGTGTCTAAATGGAAAATTCTTGATATGCTTACATCTTCAATTTCTAAACTATTGAAAATTGGCACATCCAAAGCTAAACAGAAAATTTGACTTTTTTAGTAATCCATCTCCAATCTATCATATACGAGGAAGTGGACAAAATCATATCCCTCTAGAGGATCCTACTAAATCAATATAAAGAAAATAAGTTTTAGAAACAGAAACAATCATTTCAAACTATTAAAGATTTTCATGTCCTGCTTCTTGCATAATACGTAAAAAAAAAAATATAAAAAGATTAAATAAATAATTTCAATTTCCTTGCTTTAGAGATATCTTTTTTCATTTTCCCTTTTCTTTGTCTTAATTGGGGTGTTGGATTGATATAAATACTCCGGGATGACAACACCCTCATCATATTAACTTCGAAATCAAAGAAAGAAGCTTTTATTTTACTGTTGGATGCATCACATCTCAATTTGATCAAAGATCAAAGGTAAGAATCTTACTTCACATCAAACCATTTTAGGTACACTCTATAGGTTCAAATTTCAACCACTACATCTACAATGCACGAAGGACTTGAAGCTAGGGGAGCCCAGGGGGAGGCACTCAGACAACATGGGGTATGGGCATGTGTCGTTGGTCGGGGTAACTTTTATCAAGTCCTAGGGTCAAGTTCACTAAAGCTTTAAAGTGATTTCTAATAAGGTTGACTTTTGGTCTTTCTCACTACTTATCACTATCAGGGTATTTCAGTAGAATAAATGATTTACATCGAGCTGGTTTTTGTTCCAAATTTCGTATGAAAGACGAATCCATTGTTTCGTCGAACTGTAGTCATTGTTAGGCTCAATTTTTTGAATTCCAGCGACATATCTTTAGCGGCCGCCAAGATTAGTATTCCAAGGCTTACAGCATATAGGGAAGATAGGACTCTTTTTATACTGAGGCACCCGTTTGGTGCAGCATAGTGATGGGTAGTTGACGTGACTTGAAAGGTAAGTTCCCAGACGGCACACAACGTCAAAACAACGTCCATATAACGTTCCTAACGTTCGAATAATGTTAGATGAATGTTAAAGCAACGTTGCGTGCCAGTCGGGTTGGCGTAACTAGAAATACTCTTCTTTCAGTTAGATGTAGCCAATGGTTTTGACAGTTTCCAATCTGTGTCTTTTGAAATGGATTTTCGCTTGTGGGCATCGTCAAACTTTAAGAATGCTTCATTTCCTTTGATGGATCGAATCTCTTTTCCTTACAGATTGAAGATGATGTTTCCACGGATGTCAGAGATTTTACCATATTTGGTGGTGCTCCTTGCTGCTGTCAACGCTTGGGAAGGAGGTACGGTATTCATCTTGAGTGCAATTTAGTTTGAGTACTTTTTCCACATCGTCTATCTCGAAATTTCTAAACTTCCTTTTTGGTACTTACTCGATCAAGTAAATTGATTCTGGATATTTTTCTTACACTCCGACACATAGGGACAACTCTCTTTTTGCAAAAATTCCGAGTAAATACTACTAGTCTACTCCAGTTATTAATTATTCATGATATTCATGACGTAATGTTTTCTACGGAAAGACCCCGGTTTTTGCCAGTAGCCCTAGCAAATTTTATACTTTTGTCTTGTTCAAATTTGCCACTACTGGCTAAAGAGGGGGTATTTCCTTAGAAAACATTACGTCATGAATATCATAAATTGAACCTAATTATAATTAATTTCTCAATTCAAATATCGTTAACCTCATATTAGAGTTTTTCGTTTTTCAACCCCATTCGTATAGTTCGTACGGTATCGGCTTGGGTAATGACTTTTTACCCTTTGGATCTAATGCACGCACATTACCTTTTATTGTTTTATTTTGGTGTACTTTAAGGGCAGAAACTTTTGCGATTTTCGCGATTTCTGCCCTATTTTGCGAAAGTTTCTGCCAAGTAAGAAATTACACGAGAAATTCGAGAAAGTTTTTTAGCCGAAAAGTACACTTTTTTTTTTTTTTTGATTCTAATTTAATCAAATCAAACTTTATTCAGCGAGATACTTTAATCGTAGAAATTTTAGCGTGACTAATTTTAGCGTTTTAGCTAGTTTTCCCTGTTTTCGCTAAAATAAATCTTGTTAAAACACGCCGAATCGCTAGGTCGCTAAAATTTATCCACGCAAAATTTTTTGGTTATATTGCCTTGATACATTTTTATCAATAGAAAGGGTTTCAGTGCAAAAAAATACTAGAAAACGAATTCAATCAATAATCTAATACGAGTATTCGCTAAAATTTATCCACGCGAAATTTTTTGAAATCGTGATTCGCTAAATTAAATCCAAAAAAAATCAAGATTTTCCTGGCTCGCTAATATACGCTAAAATTAGTCTCGCTAAATTTCTACGATTAAATTATAATTTCACAAACCCGAATTAAAACCAGAAGGTAAACCCATGAAAGTTATATCTTGCAAAAGTGCCATAGTGGCACTCTAGCTGAAATCCCCGATTTATATCAAAATCGTTCCATTTTTTCATACAGTGTCCATCTGCAAGTATGGTTTGGATTGTAAACATGGTGGCTTTTGCGTCACAAAGAATGGTGTGGAAGAATGTCTATGTGCCAATGGATACGATGGAAAATTATGTGAACGAAAGATTGAAAAGTGCGAGGAAGATCTATGCAAGAATGAAGCACAATGTATGAATATCCACGGTGGTTACAAATGTGTCTGCAAAGCTGGATTCACTGGAACCTTCTGCGCGAAGAGAATCAACAAATGCCAGTCCGGGCCCTGCAAGAATGGTGCCACTTGTCAACCACTTCTTAATGACTACAAGTGCATCTGTAAACCAGGATACAACGCCAAAGATTGTAGCAACAACATTAATGATTGCAATGAGTATTCTTGCAAAAACGGTGCTACTTGCATTGATCTGGTGAATGCTTACAAATGTGAATGCAGCAATGGCTTCACTGGCAAAGATTGCAGTGTAAACATCGACGAGTGTGCTCCACAACCTTGCAAGAACGGTGGTACGTGTACTGACAAAATCAACGACTACCAATGTCAATGTGCTGACGGCTTCACTGGCAAAGATTGCAGCGAAAACATCGACGAATGTCTATCAGAACCTTGCAAGAATGGCGCAACATGCGTGGATGGAGTTAACGATTACACATGCACGTGCGTCGAAGGATACTCTGGCAAACAATGTCAAACCAACGACGATGACTGTTCTCCACAGCCTTGCGAGAACGGTGGAACTTGTACAGATGGAGTTAACGACTTCACATGCCAATGCGTCGAAGGATACTCTGGAAAAAGATGTCAAATTAACGACAACGAGTGCGAACCTCAACCTTGTCAAAACGGCGGAACTTGCACAGATGGCGTCAACGATTTCACATGTCAATGTGTCGAAGGATACTCCGGAAAACGCTGCCAAATCAACGACGACGAATGCGAACCCCAGCCTTGTCAAAACGGTGGAACCTGTACAGACAAAATCAACGACTTCGAATGCGCCTGTCTCCCTGGCTACATTGGAAAACGTTGTCAAAATAACAAAGATGATTGCGATCCAAACCCTTGCATGAACGGAGGAAGCTGCACAGATGGCGTCAACGATTTCACATGCAAGTGCCAAGATGGATACTCTGGCAAAAGATGTCAAATTAACGTCAACGAATGCAAAGCTGAACCATGCAAAAATGGCGCAACCTGTACTGATAAAATCAACGACTTCGAATGCGAGTGCAAAGATGGCTTCTCCGGAAAGAGATGTCAAATCAATAACGACGAATGCAAACCAGAACCATGCAAGAACGGAGCCACATGCAAAGACTTGATCAACGACTTTCAATGCCAATGTCTGCCTGGATATTCTGGAAAAGAATGTCAAACTGATATCAACGAATGCCAATCAGACCTTGCAAAAATGGCGCCACCTGTAAAGACAAAATCAATGACTTCGAATGTGAATGTAGAGATGGCTTCACTGGCAAAGATTGCAGTGTAAACATCGACGAGTGTGCTCCACAACCTTGCAAGAACGGTGGTACGTGTACTGACAAAATCAACGACTACCAATGTCAATGTGCTGACGGCTTCACTGGCAAAGATTGCAGCGAAAACATCGACGAATGTCTATCAGAACCTTGCAAGAATGGCGCAACATGCGTGGATGGAGTTAACGATTACACATGCACGTGTGTCGAAGGATACTCTGGCAAACAATGTCAAACCAACGACGATGACTGTTCTCCACAGCCTTGCGAGAACGGTGGAACTTGTACAGATGGAGTTAACGACTTCACATGCCAATGCGTCGAAGGATACTCTGGAAAAAGATGTCAAATTAACGACAACGAATGCGAACCTCAACCTTGTCAAAACGGCGGAACTTGCACAGATGGCGTCAACGATTTCACATGTCAATGTGTCGAAGGATACTCCGGAAAACGCTGCCAAATCAACGACGACGAATGCGAACCCCAGCCTTGTCAAAACGGTGGAACCTGTACAGACAAAATCAACGACTTCGAATGCGCCTGTCTCCCTGGCTACATTGGAAAACGTTGTCAAAATAACAAAGATGATTGCGATCCAAACCCTTGCATGAACGGAGGAAGCTGCACAGATGGCGTCAACGATTTCACATGCAAGTGCCAAGATGGATACTCTGGCAAAAGATGTCAAATTAACGTCAACGAATGCAAACCTGAACCATGCAAAAATGGCGCAACCTGTACTGATAAAATCAACGACTTCGAATGCGAGTGCAAAGATGGCTTCTCCGGAAAGAGATGTCAAATCAATAACGACGAATGCAAACCAGAACCATGCAAGAACGGAGCCACATGCAAAGACTTGATCAACGACTTTCAATGCCAATGTCTGCCTGGATATTCTGGAAAAGAATGTCAAACTGATATCAACGAATGCCAATCAGACCCTTGCAAAAATGGCGCCACCTGTAAAGACAAAATCAATGACTTCGAATGTGAATGTAGAGATGGCTTCACTGGCAAAGATTGCAGTGTAAACATCGACGAGTGTGCTCCACAACCTTGCAAGAACGGTGGTACGTGTACTGACAAAATCAACGACTACCAATGTCAATGTGCTGACGGCTTCACTGGCAAAGATTGCAGCGAAAACATCGACGAATGTCTATCAGAACCTTGCAAGAATGGCGCAACATGCGTGGATGGAGTTAACGATTACACATGCACGTGTGTCGAAGGATACTCTGGCAAACAATGTCAAACCAACGACGATGACTGTTCTCCACAGCCTTGCGAGAACGGTGGAACTTGTACAGATGGAGTTAACGACTTCACATGCCAATGCGTCGAAGGATACTCTGGAAAAAGATGTCAAATTAACGACAACGAATGCGAACCTCAACCTTGTCAAAACGGCGGAACTTGCACAGATGGCGTCAACGATTTCACATGTCAATGTGTCGAAGGATACTCCGGAAAACGCTGCCAAATCAACGACGACGAATGCGAACCCCAGCCTTGTCAAAACGGTGGAACCTGTACAGACAAAATCAACGACTTCGAATGCGCCTGTCTCCCTGGCTACATTGGAAAACGTTGTCAAAATAACAAAGATGATTGCGATCCAAACCCTTGCATGAACGGAGGAAGCTGCACAGATGGCGTCAACGATTTCACATGCAAGTGCCAAGATGGATACTCTGGCAAAAGATGTCAAATTAACGTCAACGAATGCAAACCTGAACCATGCAAAAATGGCGCAACCTGTACTGATAAAATCAACGACTTCGAATGCGAGTGCAAAGATGGCTTCTCCGGAAAGAGATGTCAAATCAATAACGACGAATGCAAACCAGAACCATGCAAGAACGGAGCCACATGCAAAGACTTGATCAACGACTTTCAATGCCAATGTCTGCCTGGATATTCTGGAAAAGAATGTCAAACTGATATCAACGAATGCCAATCAGACCCTTGCAAAAATGGCGCCACCTGTAAAGACAAAATCAATGACTTCGAATGTGAATGTAGAGATGGCTTCACTGGCAAAGATTGCAGTGTAAACATCGACGAGTGTGCTCCACAACCTTGCAAGAACGGTGGTACGTGTACTGACAAAATCAACGACTACCAATGTCAATGTGCTGACGGCTTCACTGGCAAAGATTGCAGCGAAAACATCGACGAATGTCTATCAGAACCTTGCAAGAATGGCGCAACATGCGTGGATGGAGTTAACGATTACACATGCACGTGTGTCGAAGGATACTCTGGCAAACAATGTCAAACCAACGACGATGACTGTTCTCCACAGCCTTGCGAGAACGGTGGAACTTGTACAGATGGAGTTAACGACTTCACATGCCAATGCGTCGAAGGATACTCTGGAAAAAGATGTCAAATTAACGACAACGAATGCGAACCTCAACCTTGTCAAAACGGCGGAACTTGCACAGATGGCGTCAACGATTTCACATGTCAATGTGTCGAAGGATACTCCGGAAAACGCTGCCAAATCAACGACGACGAATGCGAACCCCAGCCTTGTCAAAACGGTGGAACCTGTACAGACAAAATCAACGACTTCGAATGCGCCTGTCTCCCTGGCTACATTGGAAAACGTTGTCAAAATAACAAAGATGATTGCGATCCAAACCCTTGCATGAACGGAGGAAGCTGCACAGATGGCGTCAACGATTTCACATGCAAGTGCCAAGATGGATACTCTGGCAAAAGATGTCAAATTAACGTCAACGAATGCAAACCTGAACCATGCAAAAATGGCGCAACCTGTACTGATAAAATCAACGACTTCGAATGCGAGTGCAAAGATGGCTTCTCCGGAAAGAGATGTCAAATCAATAACGACGAATGCAAACCAGAACCATGCAAGAACGGAGCCACATGCAAAGACTTGATCAACGACTTTCAATGCCAATGTCTGCCTGGATATTCTGGAAAAGAATGTCAAACTGATATCAACGAATGCCAATCAGACCCTTGCAAAAATGGCGCCACCTGTAAAGACAAAATCAATGACTTCGAATGTGAATGTAGAGATGGCTTCACTGGCAAAGATTGCAGTGTAAACATCGACGAGTGTGCTCCACAACCTTGCAAGAACGGTGGTACGTGTACTGACAAAATCAACGACTACCAATGTCAATGTGCTGACGGCTTCACTGGCAAAGATTGCAGCGAAAACATCGACGAATGTCTATCAGAACCTTGCAAGAATGGCGCAACATGCGTGGATGGAGTTAACGATTACACATGCACGTGTGTCGAAGGATACTCTGGCAAACAATGTCAAACCAACGACGATGACTGTTCTCCACAGCCTTGCGAGAACGGTGGAACTTGTACAGATGGAGTTAACGACTTCACATGCCAATGCGTCGAAGGATACTCTGGAAAAAGATGTCAAATTAACGACAACGAATGCGAACCTCAACCTTGTCAAAACGGCGGAACTTGCACAGATGGCGTCAACGATTTCACATGTCAATGTGTCGAAGGATACTCCGGAAAACGCTGCCAAATCAACGACGACGAATGCGAACCCCAGCCTTGTCAAAACGGTGGAACCTGTACAGACAAAATCAACGACTTCGAATGCGCCTGTCTCCCTGGCTACATTGGAAAACGTTGTCAAAATAACAAAGATGATTGCGATCCAAACCCTTGCATGAACGGAGGAAGCTGCACAGATGGCGTCAACGATTTCACATGCAAGTGCCAAGATGGATACTCTGGCAAAAGATGTCAAATTAACGTCAACGAATGCAAACCTGAACCATGCAAAAATGGCGCAACCTGTACTGATAAAATCAACGACTTCGAATGCGAGTGCAAAGATGGCTTCTCCGGAAAGAGATGTCAAATCAATAACGACGAATGCAAACCAGAACCATGCAAGAACGGAGCCACATGCAAAGACTTGATCAACGACTTTCAATGCCAATGTCTGCCTGGATATTCTGGAAAAGAATGTCAAACTGATATCAACGAATGCCAATCAGACCCTTGCAAAAATGGCGCCACCTGTAAAGACAAAATCAATGACTTCGAATGTGAATGTAGAGATGGCTTCACTGGCAAAGATTGCAGTGTAAACATCGACGAGTGTGCTCCACAACCTTGCAAGAACGGTGGTACGTGTACTGACAAAATCAACGACTACCAATGTCAATGTGCTGACGGCTTCACTGGCAAAGATTGCAGCGAAAACATCGACGAATGTCTATCAGAACCTTGCAAGAATGGCGCAACATGCGTGGATGGAGTTAACGATTACACATGCACGTGTGTCGAAGGATACTCTGGCAAACAATGTCAAACCAACGACGATGACTGTTCTCCACAGCCTTGCGAGAACGGTGGAACTTGTACAGATGGAGTTAACGACTTCACATGCCAATGCGTCGAAGGATACTCTGGAAAAAGATGTCAAATTAACGACAACGAATGCGAACCTCAACCTTGTCAAAACGGCGGAACTTGCACAGATGGCGTCAACGATTTCACATGTCAATGTGTCGAAGGATACTCCGGAAAACGCTGCCAAATCAACGACGACGAATGCGAACCCCAGCCTTGTCAAAACGGTGGAACCTGTACAGACAAAATCAACGACTTCGAATGCGCCTGTCTCCCTGGCTACATTGGAAAACGTTGTCAAAATAACAAAGATGATTGCGATCCAAACCCTTGCATGAACGGAGGAAGCTGCACAGATGGCGTCAACGATTTCACATGCAAGTGCCAAGATGGATACTCTGGCAAAAGATGTCAAATTAACGTCAACGAATGCAAACCTGAACCATGCAAAAATGGCGCAACCTGTACTGATAAAATCAACGACTTCGAATGCGAGTGCAAAGATGGCTTCTCCGGAAAGAGATGTCAAATCAATAACGACGAATGCAAACCAGAACCATGCAAGAACGGAGCCACATGCAAAGACTTGATCAACGACTTTCAATGCCAATGTCTGCCTGGATATTCTGGAAAAGAATGTCAAACTGATATCAACGAATGCCAATCAGACCCTTGCAAAAATGGCGCCACCTGTAAAGACAAAATCAATGACTTCGAATGTGAATGTAGAGATGGCTTCACTGGCAAAGATTGCAGTGTAAACATCGACGAGTGTGCTCCACAACCTTGCAAGAACGGTGGTACGTGTACTGACAAAATCAACGACTACCAATGTCAATGTGCTGACGGCTTCACTGGCAAAGATTGCAGCGAAAACATCGACGAATGTCTATCAGAACCTTGCAAGAATGGCGCAACATGCGTGGATGGAGTTAACGATTACACATGCACGTGTGTCGAAGGATACTCTGGCAAACAATGTCAAACCAACGACGATGACTGTTCTCCACAGCCTTGCGAGAACGGTGGAACTTGTACAGATGGAGTTAACGACTTCACATGCCAATGCGTCGAAGGATACTCTGGAAAAAGATGTCAAATTAACGACAACGAATGCGAACCTCAACCTTGTCAAAACGGCGGAACTTGCACAGATGGCGTCAACGATTTCACATGTCAATGTGTCGAAGGATACTCCGGAAAACGCTGCCAAATCAACGACGACGAATGCGAACCCCAGCCTTGTCAAAACGGTGGAACCTGTACAGACAAAATCAACGACTTCGAATGCGCCTGTCTACCTGGCTACATTGGAAAACGTTGTCAAAATAACAAAGATGATTGCAATCCAAACCCTTGCATGAACGGGGGAAGCTGCACAGATGGCGTCGACGATTTCACATGCAAGTGCCAAGATGGATACTCTGGCAAAAGATGTCAAATTAACGTCAACGAATGCAAACCTGAACCATGCAAAAATGGCGCAACCTGTACTGATAAAATCAACGACTTCGAATGCGAGTGCAAAGATGGCTTCTCCGGAAAGAGATGTCAAATCAATAACGACGAATGCAAACCAGAACCATGCAAGAACGGAGCCACATGCAAAGACTTGATCAACGACTTTCAATGCCAATGTCTGCCTGGATATTCTGGAAAGGAATGTCAAACTGATATCAACGAATGCCAATCAGACCCTTGCAAAAATGGCGCCACCTGTAGAGACAGGGTCAATGGTTTTGAATGCAGATGTAGACCTGGCTTTAATGGCAAGCAATGCGAGAAGAACATCAATGATTGCAAACCAAACTCTTGCTTAAATGGCGGAACCTGTCAAGACAAAATCAATGGTTTTGTTTGCAGATGTAAGAAGGGATTCACTGGAAAACGATGCGAAAAGAACATCAATGATTGCAAACCAAACTCTTGCTTGAATGGAGGAACTTGCCAAGACAAAATCAATGGTTTTGTTTGCAGATGTAAGAAGGGATTCACTGGAAAACGATGCCAGGTGAACATCAATGATTGTAGAAAGAACTCTTGCTTGAATGGAGGAACTTGTCAAGACAAAATCAATGGTTTTGTTTGCAGATGTAAGAAGGGTTTCACTGGAAAACGATGCCAAGTGAACATCAATGATTGTAGAAAGAACTCTTGCCTGAATGGAGGAATTTGTCAAGACAAAATCAATGGTTTTGTTTGTAGATGTAAGAAGGGATTCACTGGAAAACGATGCCAAGTGAACATCAATGATTGTAGAAAGAACTCTTGCTTGAATGGAGGAACTTGTCAAGACAAAATCAATGGTTTTGTTTGCAGATGTAAGAAGGGATTCACTGGAAAACGATGCCAAGTGAACATCAATGATTGTAGAAAGAACTCTTGCTTGAATGGAGGAACTTGTCAAGACAAAATCAATGGTTTTGTTTGCAGATGTAAGAAGGGATTCACTGGAAAACGATGCCAAGTGAACATCAATGATTGTAGAAAGAACTCTTGCCTGAATGGAGGAACTTGTCAAGACAAAATAAATGGTTTTGTTTGCAGATGTAAGAAGGGATTTACTGGAAAACGATGCAAAGTGAACATCAATGATTGTAGAAAGAACTCTTGCTTGAATGGAGGAACTTGTCAAGACAAAATCAATGGTTTTGTTTGCAGATGTAAGAAGGGATTCACTGGAAAACGATGCCAAGTGAACATCAATGATTGTAGAAAGAACTCTTGCCTTAATGGAGGAACTTGTCAAGACAAAATTAATGGTTTTGTTTGCAGATGTAAGAAGGGATTCACTGGAAAACAATGCCAAGTGAACATCAATGATTGTAGAAAGAACTCTTGCTTGAATGGAGGAACTTGTCAAGACAAAATCAATGGTTTTGTTTGCAGATGTAAGAAGGGATTCACTGGAAAACGATGCCAAGTGAACATCAATGATTGTAGAAAGAACTCTTGCTTGAATGGAGGAACTTGTCAAGACAAAATCAATGGTTTTGTTTGCAGATGTAAGAAGGGATTCACTGGAAACGATGCCAAGTGAACATCAATGATTGTAGAAAGAACTCTTGCTTGAATGGAGGAACTTGTCAAGACAAAATCAATGGTTTTTGTTGCAGATGTAAGAAGGGATTCACTGGAAAACGATGCCAAGTGAACATCAATGATTGTAGAAAGAACTCTTGCCTGAATGGAGGAACTTGTCAAGACAAAATCAATGGTTTTGTTTGCAGATGTAAGAAGGGATTCACTGGAAAAAGATGCCAAGTGAACATCAATGATTGTAGAAAGAACTCTTGCTTGAATGGAGGAACTTGTCAAGACAAAATCAATGGTTTTGTTTGCAGATGTAAGAAGGGATTCACTGGAAAACGATGCCAAGTGAACATCAATGATTGCAAAGCAAACTCTTGCTTGAATGGAGGAACTTGCCAAGACAAAATCAATGGTTTTGTTTGCAGATGTAAGAAGGGATTCACTGGAAAACGATGCCAAGTGAACATCAATGATTGCAAAGCAAACTCTTGCTTGAATGGAGGAACCTGCCAAGACAAGATCAATGGTTTTGTTTGCAGATGTAAGAAGGGATTCACTGGAAAACGATGTGAAAATGGTGGACAAGGTACATGCAAACCCAATATTTGTATGAATGGAGGAACTTGTATGAATACCCCGTCCGGGATCAAATGCAAATGCCCAGTAGGATGCTACGGGCCAAGATGTGAGAATTTTCTCACTAGTATCTGCTCCATCAAACCTTGTAAAAATGGTGCAAAATGTATCGACTTTGTTGGTTATTACAGGTAAATATATTTAAATCATAAGACATTAAATTAGATTCTGATTGATTAGTCAATGCAAAATTGTTTAGATAAACGAGTTGAATCTTTGAATTGAGCTAAGGTGTTTCAAAAAAAGATAGCTCACTAAGGAAAGTGTTATTTGATATTCTAATAATAATGTATAAATCGCTATTCTCCTTATTTAGGTGTCAATGCAAGTCAGGATTCTATGGGCGTAATTGCCAACACAGTTTGAAGCACAACCCTTGTGCTAGTAAACCGTGTAAAAACAATGGATACTGTTTACGAGCTGGTTCAAACTATCGATGCTTTTGTCGAAACGGATTCACTGGAAATCATTGCCAAACTGGTGAGCTTTAAATGAATTTCGTTCTCTCCTACCATATTAGTGCCATCATCCAATGAGTTCCGCACTTTAACAAAGGATACACTTATAAAAAAAATTAAAAGAAGTTTGGGTAGCCGTGGCGTTTATTTGGTGCTACGTTACATTAATTTTTTTTCCATGGAAGATACCATTGCATATATTGTATAATACTGAATACATTAGTTATGTATAAAATACATGAATTACCCCAAAAATGAGAAAATGGCAAGACCAAGACCTTATGACACTACAACTCCTTGTTGCACTTGTATTCTGCAATGTCACTCTCGAAAGAGTACAGCTCAAAATTATAAATTTCTTTATCTCTGAAGAAGCTAATCAAATTTCAGAAAACACTAAAAGTTTACCCGCATCTTACGACAACAATCAAACGACCAATGAATTTTAACAACCGAAAACCCTAAAAGACAAAACAAACCAAATTTCACCAGAGACACATTACTAGAACAATTAAAATCTAAATTAGCGAAATCTAATATACAATGAAAACACCGGAGCAGCAATTTTGTAGTACTTAAAATAAAAATTTTCTCTAAATATTAGAATCTTATTTACTATCCTTAGCCGGAGGCTCAATGAACCGATGCGTTAACAAACCCTGTAAAAACGGCGGAATTTGTAAATCGACTACGTTTACGTATACTTGTACATGCAAGCCGAGCTTTTACGGTCGGCATTGTGAGAAAAAGAGTAACAAGAAACCATGCTATCCTAACCCATGTAAGAATGGTGGATTATACGTAGCTGATCGCTTCGGTAGCTTCAAATGTCAATGCCCAACAGGTTTCAGTGGGTTCTTATGTGAGCGAGGTGGGTCTAGTTACATGCTAAACTTGACAAATTTTAAGCTATTATAATGATGTATATCAAAACGCCTGAGTTAAACAACTAAGAAATTATAATTGTAAAAATTCATGAGGTTTTGACATTACATTGTAAAATACAAAGCTATGCTTAAGCACAAAAATCAATTTCTAGTACCTGAGAAATATATTTGTGAAATTAGTAAAATTTATTCTCTGAGGGGCATTCTTTAAAACAAAGGAAACCCCTTTGACTAGCTGAAATACTTTATAGTGGTCCCTTAGTAAGAAACACCCTGGTCCTAATCATCTGACACTTCATCTACCTGATACTATTGTATTCATGATATGTACCTTTGCAATGTCTTCCACGGACCCAGCAGCTGATTGGTTGCAAGTGACGTATTGACTGATTTTACGTCACTTACAACCAATGAACTGTTGGATCCGTGATGTAATGTCAGAGGACATAATTTAACTGAATTTATCTCTCTTCTCTAGCTGGTATGCAAGGTGGAGGCTACGGTTACGGTGGAGGCTACGGTGGTACGAAAGGTGGCTGGTAATTCATCAAAGTACTGTACTCTAAACCATCTACACTTACAAATGAGACAAACCGAAAAAAGAAGATTATTGAAGAAATTAATTGGATGACTGAAGAAAAATTTAAAAACAAAAATTTTGACGATAAACATATTTTAGATAATTAAAAAAAAAGATAAACATTTTTAGTGAGTTAATTTTAAATTTTTCAAAAGTTCAGCTTCACAATCAACAAAATTAAACTTTGCACCACGAATTTTTGTTAATCAGTTTTTTAAAATTGTGTCTAGCAAGCAAAAGTGAAGTTCATGTACGTTAAACTATTGGCCCCTTTTTATAGATATTTGAAAAAAAGCTGAATCTTTTAGATTTTTTTAAATTATTTTTTAGTACTTTTTTAATTTTTCAAATGAATTTTTTATTGATTGTAAGCTAACTTATTTTTAATATTATTTCTTAAATATACATTTTGATGATTTTAAAACAAATAAATTTTGAAAGCTTGCTTGCAGGGGTTGGGTTGGTAAAGTTTAACAAACACTCGTTAAGAAAAACGCCCCTGTGTCATAGACCCGCTGGGTCCCCAGCACCACGGGTCCCCAGCACCACTGGAATGTTAAAAATGGTAAAAATTTCGTCTCCGGTGGGAAAAATATACCCTAGAAATTCAGCCTACTGGATTTGGCCTTGGAACAATATAATTTCCATTCCAATTGGGATTTTTTTTCTTTATTTGAAAAGATCACAAGTGCACTAACGAACATATACTACATAATAATACTAACATAGATATAATAGTCCCTCCCCTACTTAGCCTGGGAATCCATGCTATGATTTCTTCTTTGATAAACTGATAGCGAAATGTATAGCATGGTACGGGTTGAGAGTTTGAATTTCTCAGATCCTAATAACGGTTGAAAACATAGCCAATCAAATTTTGTTATTCTTTTACTGGTCACACTTTCTTAGAGAAAGCACAACTTTCGAAATTTGGTTTTTATTTTAGTAAGTGAGGACAACGCTAAATTCGAATTTTCCACTGTAAAAAATGTGAGTCCAATATTGGACTCACAGCTCGAACCCGTCTTGTGTACATCAAATTATAAAAAAACACACGACGGATCTCCTGTCTACCCCCTACTAGGAACTAAAATTATATCGCCAGAGATACGAGACTATGTTAAAAGAAACAAAAATAATAATGATAAGAAAAATAATGTAGGGAGCTATTGATTGTTGAGTCAAGACTAGAACAAAGCACCTCTGGTTTCATGAATATAATCGATGACAAAAATAAGAATTGATGGGAATTGATCGGTTTAAAATTGAAGTTAAGCTTCCATCACCATATAATAGAAGCCGACAGAAATTAGAAGGACTAAATGGTTGAAGAAAACGATACCTAAGGCTTGAAGCTTGTCGAACAGAGAATGTCTCGCATGGGAATATGTAGAGCAGTGCAGAAGAAAATGCTGAGTATTTTCAACTGAGTTAGTCCTACAACTGCAAAAGGGGTCCAGCGTGTCAAGAAAACCATGCCTAAAGTTATGCGCGTTGAGATGACTGAAGCCCACCCACCCGTAGAATGAGAAAAACCACACCCTGATTATCCGGAACATCAAACACATGAGATTGTTTGGGCCTCAAAAATTCAAACATTGCTTTTTTGAAAGTTTTAATCAAAGATAGATTTCTTATATCACCGTCCAGAATATTCCACTGAGATATGCAGTAAGGGAAGAAAGAGTTTCGAAAACGGTCAGTTTTCGTATAGCAAGAGGATAAATAGGATTTCTTGTTCTTATGTTAACTGGCGTAAGTAACTACGTCAGTAAGACGGAGCTTGGTTATTTATAATTTTATGGAAGAATATCATTCTTCTAGCAAAACACCTGTCTGCAAGGCTCTCAAGGCCAAGTTCAGAATATATTTTTTCCTACACCCCTGTGTCACAGACCCACTGGGACCCCAGCCCTCCTGGAAAATTTGGCAAAAATTTTGTCCCCGGTGGGAAAATAAAAAATTGAAATTTCATCCCTGAAATTTCATCCCCAATCGAAATTCAATGTTTAAAAATTGCACTCCAAACCCATCCCAACTGGATTTTTTAACCTTGGAACAATAGAATTTCTATCCCCGTTGGGATTTCAATAGAAGTTTTTATCCCCACTGAGGAAAAAAAGTTCCACCAGGGCTGTGAGACAGGGGTGTTTTCCTTAGACGTTCCACTAAAGCAGCCTGTGATAGCTAAACAGGGGTTGTATTGAATAGATTGGACTTTTCCAGAAAATAATTTCCCCCCCACTGTTGAGGATATTGATTTTTCGAAGTATTGAACCCCCTGGATATCCTACTTTATTAGTAAAGACCCCCCTGGATATCCATTGTTAAAAATATGCCCAACCCCTGGTTGGATATCCGCTCAAAAGGGGGGGCAAGGAAACCAAATGGCGATCGAAAGAAGGTTTTGAATCTAAGGTTAGACCAAGTTGTTTCTGGTGCTCACTGGCCGCGATGTTAGTGTTATTAAAAGAGATTACTGGGGCATTAGCAGGAGTGAATCTGCAGGAAAAGTACACTTCCATAGCTTGTTTAGATGGGTCAGGGTTAAAAGACATCTTGCATTTAGAGCCCACCTGTTAAGGAATTTCTAATAGTCAAAACAAAGATGGCGGTTCAAAAATTGATCAATCACAAGGGAAAATAAGAAGGTATCATCTGCAACAATCTTAGGTTTGGATTCTAGGTTAATTGGGAGATCAGCGATGTAAATTAAGAAGAACAAAAGACTTCCACTTCCACTCAGATGCTTTCCCATTTAGTACAACTCTCTGATATCTACCATCAAGAAAATAGCATATCAGAGAAAGCAACGATCCAGAAAGAGTTTGATAATGTAATGACTCAATTTTTTCTTCATCAAACTCAAGATGATCTAATCTAGAATCAGTGAGAAATAGGCTATTCCATAAAAGAATTTTATCCCCTATGTTGAGGAGATCTTTTTTTAAAAAGGTGACCCTCCGCTGGATTTTTTTCCAATTTTTCAGGACCCCCTTGGATTTTTTCCCCATTTCTTTGGACCACCCTGGATTTTCGACCTCGTTATACTGACCACCCTGGATTTTCAACCCGATTTTACTGACCACCCTGGATTTTATCCCTCAAGAAAACCAGACCAACCTGGATTTTTTATTTTCCAGACCACGCTGGACGTCACCCCTCCTCAACATAGGGGGTACAGACTATTTCTAAAATAGCCCAATTGTTAGGAGTCTTACGTGCGCTCAGGATATGCTTAAGGGTAGACCAGTATTTCTTACTTTTAATATTTGGATCGTTTATAAGTCGAGAATAACAGTTATCCTTGGCAG
Source organism: Clytia hemisphaerica (assembly GCF_902728285.1). Lineage (NCBI taxonomy): Eukaryota > Metazoa > Cnidaria > Hydrozoa > Leptothecata > Clytiidae > Clytia > Clytia hemisphaerica. The sequence goes on from NW_027103599.1 coordinate 411,103, forward strand.
TTTTGCTGGCCAATCTGCACCATAGATTTATAAAGCCCGAAGGACTGGATGGAGCTCTTCCAAGCAAAACAAGGGATACTTTTATGGACCTACCTGGTTATGCATTTAACACATATATAATTGATATCCGCGATATCAATTATAAACAATTATTAAACAATAATTCAGAAAATAAATAGTGACGATCTATTAAAATTAGTCGTTTGTTTCTTATAAAAAAACACGTTTAGAAACCAAAATTTCATGCTCTTGAAATATTCTTTCATTTTCAAGACTTCGAGAGCAAAAAAAACATCTCATCAAAAAATTCAGCAATTTTAAGAACATTGATGTATGCTTATTAATAGTGATTCTTATAGATAAATATGCGTTTTTTGAGCTGAAAAATTCTTTCTTTACAAAAATCAGCTTGAGCCATCTTTTACCTACTTTAATGCAAGTCCAAAATACCCTTTTTTTGGCCGTTTTTTAGCTGAAATTTACCCCGAATTGTTTTCCAAAAATCGAGCTCCGTCACATTCGAGGGTTTATAGTTATGCATCTTTGTGCAAAAAATAATAAAGAATGAAAGAGCCAATCTCGAGAAAAGCTAATACCTAAGTAATTGATAATGTGCTTATAAAAAAATATCGAATTTGGCCAGTTAATCTATAAAAACACGCCAAGCAACCAAAATTTCATGTCGAAACACACATATTCTTTAACAGTAAGCCCTCCTGAGCAAAAATCTCATAAAAAAACTGAGTAATTTGACTAAGAACATTGATGTATGCTTATTTAATAGTGATTCTTATAGATAAACATGCGTTTTTTGAGCCAACAAAATTTTTTGCAAAAATCTGCTTGAACCGTATTTTACCTATTTTACCTTACTTTCCTGCAAAAAATCAGAAAAAATTAACGACCTAATTTTTCACTAAGTCCAAAAAACCCGTTTTTTAGCCGTTTTTTGGCCCAAATTTGCCCCAATTTTTTTTTTTTGAAAATCGGGCTCCGTCACATTCGAGGGTTTATAGTTATGCATCTTTGTGCAAAAAATTAGAAAAAACTAACGAGCCAATTATGAGGAAAGCTAATAACGAACGAACGAACAGACGAACGAACGGACAAAGGTTAATTTATAGGACCTCCACCGGGGTAGGTCCAAAAAAAGTGAATATCGCAAAAAGTATTGCTGCTATTGTTTTCGAAAGTTTATTCTAACAAAGAGTATCTGGTGGTGACAACAAACATTGAGTGAAGGTAGAACCCCAGATTTCAAAATAAATTTTTATCCCTACTGTGGGAAAAAGTTCCACCGGGTGTGAGGCAGGGGTGTAGAATACGAGGGCATAGAAAAAGGCAATAATATATTGTTTTTGCATGAATCTGCAATCATCTTATATTAAAACGATTCAAAAATAATGAAAGGCAGCCAGCGCCCTCTCATTACGATGGCTCTAAAATAATTACTTCCTTGAGCAATTATACATGTGGGTGGCAGTTGATAGGCCATACAATTATCATAAATGAAAACATATGTTTTGTGTTGTCCCATTGCCCATTAAACATTCAAATTAAAGTGAATTACCGAATTACCTTAAGAGGTTTGCTGCAATATCATCGACCAGATGGTGGTTCGATATAGTTTCTTGTAGCCCCAAAAGCTTTTATCATCCCATCATCATTTATTGCGAAAGACCAAGCAAACAATCTACAAAAGTGAACGAACAAAAACAGGTTTATTTTGGTCCCTAATTGATAAGTTTTTCTTCCAAAATCATTCCAAACTCTTATTAAAGAGACCCTATTAGCCTCTTAAGGCTTGGGGGACACGAGCAGTTCTATTTGCGTTGGTGCAATGCAACATGCTTCATCCCACCAACACAAGAAAGAAAGTACGTCCCATGGTTTCTTTGTTTGTTTCATGGAAAAAAAGTGATGGAAATACCCAAAAGACACGCTGATTTTGACCCTGGGACAAAAGTGAGAGACACACAAATGTTATTAAAGTGTTGTCGATTTCACTTTTATTGGTAGAAAGGAAAATGGGGTGGAGACACGAGAAAACGTTTCAGGTTGGTGGAATGGAGCATGTTGCATTGCACCAACGCGAAAAAAATTTCTCGTGTCCCCAAGCCTTTACTTTCGATTTAAAAATACAGTTGACATTGGGCATTGTAACTTGACCATCAAATCAATGCAGAGAAAATCTCAAACACATTTAACTCCTTCATAGTATTTCACAAAATTGTCAGTAAGGATAAAGTACCATCAGTTTTAGAGAGATTCGAGTAATGGAGGCTTGAACTGGAAAAAAACTGGCTAAATCCATTTCTTCCCTTCTTGTAAAGAAGAAACTAGCTCTGTTATTATCCGCTAATTTTTCTAACACAAAAATATTGCCTGAAAGGCTAAAGGCTGTCTTGAAAGGGATTTTGAAAAAAAAAACATTTATTGTCTTTTTGTAAACCAGGGGTTAATTTCAGTGTCAAGTGACTTAATTCAATGCTTGATCAGGGGTGAAAAACTGAAATGTCCAGGGGTAGATCATTGAAAAAATAATATCTCTTTTTGCTTCGGAAAGACCTCAATATAACCAATACAATTCAGTTAACTAAATCATCGACAAATTATCTACACATATTTTTTTTTCTTCATTGAAACATAAACACAGGGTACACTACGAACATATACTACAAAATACTACCAAACATTAAAATAGTCCCTCCCTCCGCTAGAAACTTAAGTTATATCGCCAGAGGTAACTATATGAGGAAAGGAAAAAGTAAAACGAGGCGTGACGTGGAGAGAGCTATGGTTGTAGTAGACTAAAATAACGCACCACTGAACCTTCCAGATTCATGGATATATTCAACGACAGAAAGGATTATAGTTTGATTATCAACAAGATACAAGGGTTTTAATGTATTGCGAAATTTACATACACAGGAAGTTATTTAAGGTACCACAAAACCTAATTAGGGGCAATCTAGGAATGTGGGCTGCAACTTATGTAATTTAATTATAAAACCAGAGGTAATAAACGTGTATATAAAAACCAGTTCTTTGGATGTTTCCATCTATTGGAAAGAAGTTAAACTGAAAATAGGGAGACTGCAAAGGAAGTATTCAAAGATGAAGATATTGTTGTTGATCAATTTTTTAAGAGGTAATAACAGATAACATCTCTTACACGTTTTTTTCTATAAGAACCAACTGTATAAAAACGAAAAAAAACTTGATGGCTAAAATGTTAAGAACAAGCTTTATGGACTCTGAAACACCCAATTTCTCAGGAAATTGCACAAAAATACTCGGAAAATAGTGAAAATAAGAACATTTTAAGAACATTTTTCGGTATAAAACTCAAAAAACTAAGAACATACATAGCTTCAAAAGTTTTGGTTGTTTTTATAAAAAAAACGTGTAATTGATTTTTATTACTGTTCCAGTCTTAAGGTTACAGACTTTACCTAATGTAATTTGGATAAATTAAATAAGATTTTCATTTACTGAATACTATGTGTATTTCATGATTAGGTTATTAAAGATTTCAGAAGATTCAAGAACTACTAAACGTCAGCTGCTGAGATTACGTTTAGAAGTATACTGAGATGTGTTCCTTAATATTTTCAACGCACAACAAAGCTAGACTAACTTCTTAAAAGACTAGTTACAATTATTCTCAACAATTTCGAATTTCTTTTCTAGTGGCATACTCATTCAAAATTACCAATATTACCGGTACCACGCCTCCACCTGTCCCATGCTCCGATAAATTATGTCATGGCAAAATCGATGGCAACTATCAATATGGTCATACTGGTGTAGCGAGACCGACTTATTTTGTTCAGTGTTCAAGTGGAAAAGCCAGTTGTCAAGCATGCTTTCCCATTGAGTTTGGAGTTCAGTGAGAAATGCAATCAATGTTTATCAAAGAAAACAGGTACGAAACAATTTTTTTCAGCACTCGGTATAAACAATTTCTCTTAAAGTGCCTTTTGATATCATTTTCTCCCAAATTGGTATAAAAATATTTCTCCAAAATCAGAATTCAAATAACAACCATCTAGAGTTGTAGCATCGATTTTAAAAACTTAATAAATAAGATGCGTTGTATTATATTCTCAAAAGTTTAAAAAACGCCCTCACTAAAAATACAATGCCAACAATTGCAAAGAGAGTTCCGAGAATTATAACCTAATATTGTATACCTTATTACACAAAGATTACAATGAAAGTATTTAACGGCCTTGAAATTTGCACGATCTGAAATTAACACAAATTTTTCTGCTTTTTCAAGGAAAAAGCGGCTGGTTTTAATTAAGAGGGTTTTTATTAACGCGAAATTTTTCAATTCGTGTTAATAAAATGACTAGTGATATTCGTGTAATAAGGTAAATTTATCTCACTTTCTAGATGACTGTATCATAACGGAGCCATGGGAACCAGCTACTACATTCCAATGCCCAAATAAATGTCCTGAAGCTGGAAAAGGAGATTTTACAGGGAATATAGCAGATCCTTACAACCCTAGGCAATATATTGCTTGTTCATGGGGTCGAACAGCTGGGTGCATTGCCTGCCCTGGTAATTTATTATACAATGAAAAATGGAATGCATGTATATATGAAGGACAATCTAAAACTAACAATGAAGTTGACAATGGTTTTGTTTAGTCTACTTCTGTATTATTTATTAGTTCTTCTATTTATACTGAGACGATTAATTTGTCTGAGACGAGCAATTTACAAAATGAGCATTATGGAGGAGTGTACTTTCCATTCATTTTTCTATAAATAGGATCTCCTCCACAGATCACATTTTACAAACTTCTCGTTTCAGACGATTTTTCCGTCTCAGTATAAATGGAACTATTCAGAGCTTCCTGTTAGTGTATTAGATACTTTTTTCATTACTGTAATATACTTTATCATTTATCAATTATCATACTATTGTTGAAAAGAAATGCTGAAACAGTGTTCGATACACTGGGTCCGGTCTATACATATACTCTTCATTTGTCAATTTGTTAATTATAAAAACTAATCTTTTGACTTGTGTTGTATCAAGGTTATTTAGTATAACTACTTTAACTGGATTAAATTTCGCGAGATTAAATTTCGCGAGCTTAAAAAATCGCGAAATTTTCTAGATTTAATTTTGCAAGTAAGAGTTTTGGTAACAACTTAGTCTCTAATTTAATTGGGTAATTTAATGTTTGAAATAAAAGTTACCTTTGCACAAAGAAGACATCCTTTTAATAAAGTAATTCATTGAATTCTGGTTTCTTAACTTTATCAGTCAAGAAAAAGTTTACTATAATTTGTATCCATTAATATTCTTGAAATTTGATAATTTATCATCTTCATAACTAAAAGAAAATAAATTAAAACTACAATATTTACGTTTCCAGAGTGAACATTTAAAGACTTCGTGATGGGACTCAAATTTACAAAGCTTGTGATCAAGTACATCAAGTACATACATAGTACATTCATCAACTTGCTATCATCCTTGCAGCAATTAAACATATTGAAAAAGCCTCTGAAAACATGAAAAAACTAAAAAATTTGGTCTTGGTAAATTCAAAACTAAAAGTTAAGATTTGAACTTTCCATTCTTTGAACCTAACCCATCCATGCTATACCTCAGACTCACAACCTTATAAACCTCTTTTGTATATCATGAGTGTTGTAATCATAAAAATAGAGTTATGCATTTGTATACTGTTAGAGGGACAAAATATTTTACAATAAAAAATATGTTAAAAGAATAGAAAAAACAGTTATTCATTAGAGAACAAAGAAAGAAAAGACAACTCCTTATCAGAAGAAGTTGCCAAGACAACTTCTTCTTCCAAAGATGTTACCAAAACAACCTCTCATTGAAAGAAGACACTAAACAACCTTCGGACCATTACATCACGGAAAGAAGACATCAAATCCAAATCATTACATCATGGAAGAAGACCCCAAACAGAATTCAAACCATATGTCACGAAATGAGACTTTAATCCATTACATCAACCTGAATCATTACATCAAACTATTTACATTTACATAAGACACACAACACAATGAGGCTTTATAGCATCCAATCAATAAACGCTAAATCACTGACTAAATTACTGAGACATTACATAATGTGTCTCGCATTAACTCAACAAAAGAAATGCAAGTTCAGGACTTCTACAAAAGCTATAATTTGGGGAAAATAAGAAAAAAACATGAGATCTCAACTGGATGGCCAACAAGGAGCAAAAAGGAAGAAACCCGGGAAGAAATGCATAAAGAAGAAATATTTATTGTAAATTAAACTTGTGCACTATAATTTTTTTTAATTTAACTATAGAGAAAATAATCTAAAGGAAAAGAGTAAAATTATAGTGAACCCTTTAAATAATTAGAGTTGAAATAATTGGGAAGATTAAGGTAATCTTCTTAGTGATAAAAGGTAATTATCATAATACTTTCACTTTCGAAAGTTATTTATTTTCTTAAAGCAGTTTTAGAGTATAATAGAGCCCCTAAATATAATTTTATGATCCTTGATCCCAATATTTAATGTAGATATTTTGCCCGATTTCACATGCCTATGTAAAACCAAGAAAAAAGAAGTTCAAAGATAGACTGCAACCATGATACAAAAATGATAAAAAATTACAGCCAAAACACGTTGTCCAAAAGTAACAAAAAATAGACTAAGTTATGACTCAAAGGATCAACATATATCTTTAGAAAGTATTCCTATTTGTATTGAGACATTCCTTATATAGATTGATACAAAAAAGATGACAAATTACAAAAGATGCTCAGATTCTTAAATCCTCCATAAAGTCATAAGGAAAAGGAAATCAGAAAAAACTGTAACCACAAGAGATTTAACTCTGCAAATAAACTATAAAGGAAGAAATTTTGGCGGGAATTTAATTTGGCGGATGGCCAAAAAAGTTTTTTAGAGGGAATTTAATTTGGCGGATGGACGAAAAAACTAAATTTGGCGAAAATTTAATTTGGCGTTTGCTGAAAATTTTATCTTTAAAATGGCGTAAAAACAGCAAAAAAAATACAAAACCACCTTAAAAGAGATCATATTTTCAAAAACTTTAATTTGGCGGGAATTTAATTTGGTGGATGGCGGAAAAAAGAAATTTTGGCGGGAACTTAATTTGGCGGATTCTGGCCAAATCCGCCAAATTTTCTTTCCGCCAAAATTTCTTCCTTTAAGGTATATAGGCGTTTTTTGTCTGCGTTCATTATTGCCAAATATACTCAGCACTCATAAGTATATCAATACTCAATGTTTTGAATCTCAAAAGGGTGGACTGGGTTGGTGAGTAACAAGTCAAATGAGTGTAGCCACCCCTTTCAGTAAGTAAGTAAGTAAGTAAGTAAGTAATAGTTTATTTCATGTTGACGAAAAGGTAGCAACAAAGGCTAATAAAAGTCAACGCTACTTTGCAATTAAAAAAGACTAATGTTTTGTTGGCAGCTCATCGTCGCTGCTACTGAGGCTAGATATTGACAGCTTTTGGTTGGCAAAGTTTTTGTTTGTTTTTATCAAGTGAAGGTTATCTGTTCTGGGACTTCCTCTCACACGCCAAATGAAATCACCATCACATTCGGAGTTCCATTTTTTAGCTTTTTCGCACATCTCTTTGATTTTTCTTCTTTCATTGATGGTGAAATCATCAGTGATGCTTAGATGATATCCAAACTTTTTTAACGCTTTAAGGTTGCTCATGATTCTTTCTTTTTCTTCTTCACTTTGCAAGGTCATCTTTATCGGACGATTTTTCTTCGGCCCATTTTCATGTTCGAACCCAATACGATGTTGATGCGTTGGTTTGATGTCGTGGATGCCGATATCTTTGAGCAGATCCTCAATTTCCTTTTTGTCCTCTTCTTGATCTTCTTCTTTCGTGTCTTCAGCTTGTTCACAGAGTCCATGAATTATGATGTTTTTTCTTCTTGATTCGATGTCTCGTTTTTCTCTCCTCTCCTATCTTCTTTTTGTTCCGCAACAACAGATTTAAGATTTTCCTTGTGTGCTTTGGTTATATCAGCGTAGGTTTTACGGGATGACTCTTTCATAAAATCTTTTGTCTGTTGTATCTCTTCTTTTATCATTTTCCTTGTTTTGGCTTCTAGGTCGCTCATCTTTTGTGTTAGGATTGTTTCGATGTCGTTGTTGATGACTTCTCGGTCTTTGATCAGTTGTTTTTTGAGTTTTTTGATTTCGTCGTCTTTTTTAGCAATCTGCTCTTGCATCATATGGTACTTGTTTTCTCCGATTTTACTTCTTAAGGATCTCGTTATTCGCACACAATTGTGACATACATATCGATTATTGTACGTGTTAGCGAATATTTGCAGTTGGTAAAGTGGCAATTGTGTGCATTCGTAATGTACCATACGTTGGCAGCTACGGCATTTGAGTCGATTTTGATCTTCATCATCAATACACGTAACAAGGGTGTATGTTGCAGTTGTGTTTGCTGCTTCAATTGGTGGGTCTTGGGTGTTTTTATCGCGATTTTTGTTCATATTTAGCGAATTTCGATGCTTCTTTGAGTTTCCACCATTCTTTGAAAGCGATGCAGAACACGTCTTGACTATTTGACGTCAAAAAAAAAATGAAAAAAAAAAAAAATAAAAAAAATAAAAAAAAATAAAAAAAAATAAATAAAAAAAGTGAAGTAAAGTGAACTAAAGTGAAGGTAATTTATGGACCTAATTTTTAGGAAACAAAACTAATTTCAATTCTATTTTAACTAATTTGTTAGCTGATAGAAATTCATTAGGACCTTTTCATTTTCTTATTAGCACACACAAAGAGCTCAAAAGAATGCAAATGACAACCTTCTATGTACTGTATGTACACATCTTTTAGAATCATCTTTTATTTGTGTAAATCTATGTAGGAACTTCTCACCATAGACCTTTTTTTAAAGAGGCCACCCTGTTGAATAATTAAGTAGTCCAGCAGAAAAACAATGATATAGCCATGCATATATTACAATATGCATGGCTGTATCATTGTTTTTCTGCTGGACTACTTAATTATGAATTATTCAACAGGGTGGCCTCTTTAAGAAAAGATCTATTTAAATAGGAATATGTTTTAAGATAAATTACTGACATACATCCAAGAATGTTTGCACTGAGCATAGTGATACTTAAAAATGCTTTAAAATCTATCCTTTTTGTAAATCATATGGCGTAATTTACAAATCCCAAAGTACCGTCAACTGCGCTCTAACTTGGGACTATCTGACATAACATAGGACAGCAATTCGGCCACCATTTGATTTGACTTTATGAACGGCGTATTAAAAAATACAGGAAAAACAAATTTGTTGTCAAAGAGATTTAACAGTAAGTGAAAATACAGACCAGATATCAACCAGTCCCATGTTTCGACCATGATCGTCCCAAGTTAGAGCAGTTGACGGTAATCGATCATGTTAGAATTTTCAAATGATTAAACTGGGTCAAAGATACCTTACTCTCAATGAGTAGCTTCTTATGGGATTTTGCTTATCTGCTTATGTGGTGTAAGTTTGGATCTCCAGACTAACTTTCTCCCACATTTTCTATTCCACACATTTTAGACATTTTACCAATAAAAATTAGCTTAGTAGACAAAAAATTACCTAATTTCACCTGACTCAATTTGTTTATTAGTATCCCGCCTCTACAGGGTTCATAAATAAATCTTCTGTATGGTGGCTGAAATAAAGCAAATTCTTCCAGACGTACTTTATTTCAAAACCATTTTTCAACAACCTGACAACTTCATAGTAATCATCAAAGCCGATGCATATGGCGCGCCAAAGCGGAAATAAATACTATCTCTTTAAAACAATACTATCTTCGTTTAAAACATACTATCTTTGTTGTAAACATACTATCTTCGTTTAAAACATACTATTTTCGTTCAAAAAATACTATTTCCGTTTGAAAAAATACTATTCTCGTTTAAAACATACTATCTTCGTTTAAAAACATACTATCTTTTGTAATGATACTAACTTTTTTTAAACAATACTATCTATTTTAAAACGATACTATCTTTTTTTAAACATACTATCTTTTCGAAAACAGTCTGGAAACGAGGTTGGCACGTCTTGCCTCGCTCATTTTAAAGTTTGCATGCATGACCCCCGCATGGTGGGACGGCGGGACCATGCTTGCTGGATGGAAAGAACAACATGCTTTATATGGAAATGGCGGAACAGAAAGTCCAAAATGTGGTGAAAACACCACTGTTTTGGTTTTGATCTCAATGTTATGTGGTCATGTCCTTTTTTTCTTCTATTGGTTATGGTGTAAATGCCTGAAAGCTGCTTTAAATGGAGTAGTTAGTTGAACAGGAAGTATTCAGCCCTCAGACAGCGATGAGATTTTAGCTACACCAAGTGCCATCTTGTTATGTTGGTCCTGCATGTGGATATGGCCATATAAAATAAACACGAAAAACCAACGCCCATTACACGCCCCTCAAAATGAAAATTACACAAATTTGAATAATCGAGGCAACCTATATTCGAAAAAAGATAGTATTTTTTAAAAAGATAGTATTTTTTTAAAAGATAGTATTTTTCGATTTTTCAAACGAAGATAGTATGTTTACAACAAAGATAGTATTGTTTTAAAAAGATAGTATGAAAGATAGTAAAAATAGTATTATTTTTTAAAGATACTATGTTTTAAACGAAAATAGTATTTTTTAAGCAAAAAATAGTATGTTTTAAAAAAGATAGTATGTTTTAAACGAAGATAGTATGTTTACAACAAAGATAGTATGTTTTAAACGAAGATAGTATTGTTTTAAAAAGATAGTATTTATTTCCGCTTTGGCGCGCCATAGTATGCACGTGTGTTTTGCGCCAGAGGACATGTTTCGCGCCAATTTTGTAACTTTGACCTCCACTGATATTTTATTGGTTGAAAGTTTCCTCGATCCTGGTGTACATAATTTCAATTACGGCGGAATAATGATTCGTTTTGATTGGTCACTGTTTATGCTTTAAGAATTTGTTTACCATAATGGCTGTCTTAGCTGCGATACTCATGGTCCCACTGACAGACTGACCTATCACCTATTCATATTCACATGTGATTTACTGTATGAACATTACTGCACTTGGTAGGGCTGATGGGAGTAGTACTGGTCTACTGGTAGGTAAACATAGGACCAAAAACCCTGATAAGGGTTTCTCTTGGTTTGAGCATGGAGGTACAAAGAAAAACAGGAGTTTAATGAGTTTAATCTGTCGGTAAACGTCGGTAATTGTGTAATTAGTCGTTTAAAGTCTTTTGAAGTCTTTTGAATTCTTTTAAAATGTATCAAAAGAAATTCTAAGCTCGCCCGATGAAATAAGACTCCTTAGTAGAACTCAAGTTTACTCTGAACATTCTAACTATATCAGAAGATATTATTAGCCTTCTAAATAATATACAGTAATATACGATATACAATTGAATTAAATAAAACTTGGCCCCACAAGTAAAACAAGTTTATGTTCCCCTTCATTATCCGTTAAATTTTGTTTCAAAAATATATTTTCTTGAGCTAGTGGAATGGAATGGAAAGTAGCACACGGGATTTCAGAATCAATTTTTAGACAAAAAGTTGCTGGAGAATTTTGGAGGAGAATATCTAGCAATTGAGTTCACATTGAAGAAAACATTAATTGAAAGATCTTGTCATTTGATTTCTCTTTCGATTCGACAGTAAGTGAAAATACACCAGATATGCAACAGCCCCATGTTTCGACCAACTGTCCCAAGTTAGAGCAGTTGACGGTATACATGAGATTATGATCATATGCAAACCTCATAACTTTTTTAATCGTAGGGCGAGCTTGGTTATAATAAAGTACTTCCTCTGTTTTTTTATACCTCCATGGTTTGAGACTAGCCCTGGTAGTTAATAGTGGACAACCTAACCATTCTTGATATTCAAAAAGCCTATAACTAACATCCTTACAAACTAGCCATATTGTATAAGGGTTGTGAAGCTTCCCCGAGCTTCCCCTGGTATTCAATTCAAATCAAGTACGATCCTTGGTTATCTTTTAGACAAATCAAGAACAAAACAAAGTACACCTTGGGAGCCAAAATCCCTGGATATCAGGGATAAATTGGAATGTACTGGAATTGTATATATTTGATTTTTAAGAAAACTCTAATCCAAAGTTGTCATTGATTGTACTTAGCTTAGATTTTACAAGATTGGGCTGCTCCAGATTGTCCATATATACAGTAGTTTATACCTAATTTTTTTTTCATTATACTTTTAAAAATTTAGGGATAATCAAGTACACCCTGGTTGTCCATAGTATAGTGTACTTAGTTTTGTCCTTGATTTGAATACCAGGGCACCAGGGCTAATTGTAAATTTTCAGCATATTACCTATATACATACACGCGCACACCTCCATACACATCTAAAATGTCTTAGGAGTACTATCAATTGGACGCCATAAAGTTGGTTTAACAACTAAAAGTTGAGCGCTATACTACTTATCACACGCCTAAATTACTAAAATTAAGGTTTTAGCAGTGTGATTGACCACACACCTGGAATTTTCAAATGATAATCTCACAATTTCGCAAAAACTATCAGATATTAATCAGATGATATACTCTAACATACCAGTGTTCAATATTTCCCATACGTACGCCATAGTGTCTACAGTCTCTTCTGAAAATTATGCAATGAATAACAAACAAAAGATTTTAAGTTTGTTTTTCTTTTAGATTGATAAGCATAAACTAATTTGAATATGGATTTTAGTTTAATACCAGTTGAACTAAAGAAGATGATTATCTCATATCTGGACACAGAAAGTACCAAAAACATTGCTCTTACATCAAAGGAATTAAAACAGATTGCATATGAAAAGCTCTGGTCTAATCCAACGTTCACTCATCCAGAAAAGGACATTGACTTTCTGCTTAAAATATCACACCTGCCAATTCGTGAGTTGAATGTTAAAGATTTTTCTTGTTCATGGGTTGAAATTGTTGGAATGGTGCCTGACCTTAATTTATTACATATTGATACTTGGAATAAACATAGGGCACCATTGAAAACACAGTTGCGCCATTTGAAAGTCCCTGTTGCTGTCCATACAAATGCTTTCAAATTCAAAGGAGACAGATTTGATCATTTCCTAGAAATCCTTGAAACAATTTCAGTAAAAGAACTTATAATTGATCATTATAATTCATTAGATGAAATATGGACATTTCAACAGTTTAAATTAGTTGCGGATAAATTTCATATACCCAGTGTTTCAATGTCTTGTTTTGACATCACTGAAAATAATATATTGGATTATATCAATCTACTAGCAAAACTGAAAAGCACCACAGTAAAGCTTGATTTTGGAAATTATTCGCTTACTATAAAAGAGTTAGAGTTGATGGTTGAATACGACATTCAAATTATAGAGATTGAGAGTTTCTTTTTAAGAACAGAAGGTGAACATACTTCTCTTTTAAAATTTGCTGATGTTATGAGAAAAATGAAATATTTGAAAAAGTTTGAATTCAATTTTGAGGACTTTGATGATGAAAATGTACCACCCATGGAATTGCTGACAGATTTGCCTTTTAGGCATATAAAGTCATTTCAATTTGAAATATTTGGGAGTGAAGATGTCGTAAGAATGGTTGAAACTCTATCCAAAATTAAGTCTTTGCATGAGCCACCAATCAAAAAATCTTATTTTTCTGGCTTTTACTTGTATCGCAACTATAGTAGTGATTATCAATATAAGCCTAAGGATTTTTCGTTATTAAAAAGTCTACCAGTGAAATCAGTTGATTTGGATGCATTGGATCTGCAAAGACACAATATCAAAGATTTTCGTGAAATGATGAATGAGATGCAGATTCTTGAAATTGACGATTACTACTTTGACGGTAAAGACTTCAAATTAGCTGTGGAAAAATTTGGCCCTGCTGGTATTTACAGAACAATCAAGGAAGTTTGAAGTGAAAAAATGATAAAAATACGCTTGTTTTGTTTTATAAGCATACAGGAAAATCTGTTAGCAGCTCAATATGCTTAGCAAATTCTCATTTTCAGCCTTAATTTATGCTTATTTATATGCTTAGACTTTTGTTCATTTTCTTTGGGTTCATGAAAATTTCCAAATCAGAACATTGATTCTGCTCAAAGAATGATTTTTTTTTTGTTATTTGGCGCCACGGGCGGAAATCCTTGGTCTCAGAAACAGCTCAGAACAGCTTTAAAATTAACCCTTAAAAAGTCAGCGTTTTAGAATTTAGCTGCACGAGTTTTTTTTACATTTCAGCTAGGAGGTATGCTTAGCTTTATGCTTATTTTTGTTACCAAAACGGAACCTTAGTATATTTATAAACGTTATGCGTGTATTCAATATTTTCTTTTTCAAGCCAATAATAGTACAAGAAGTTCTTCACCATTCCTTAATTATGTTACTGACAGTACTGCTTTGTACTTCTTTTTTAATCTTTGTGGTCAATACTTGTTAGTTATGGGCTATTTGTTATAAAGTCGAATGGGAGGGTACCAAATGTAGGGTACGATATGTGCCGCTCTTAAGGGTACCTTTTTTGGATTTCCAAAGTCCTCCCGCTAAGGGTCGAAAAAATCAGAAAATCAAATTTCAATCCCACTAAGGGTCGGAAAAATAGGAAATTTTTTACCCCGAAAGATTGAAATTCGGTCAAAATTGGTCATATATGTCCTGCTAAGGGTCGTAAAATTCCCAAAATTTTCCTTTGTTTTCTCCTTTTTAGTCCCGGTAAGGGTTCAAAGGTCGAAAGTCGAGCGGCATCCCCCGTCAGCTCGCAACCCTAGTATCCCCCCGGAATTAACTACTCTTAAGCTGATATGGCAAATATGAATTCAGGGGTATCTTGTGTCAACGTTTCCAAAGCAATCTTAGAGTTTCTATCGAGCCAATTTTTGTCTTAACATGATGATGCATTCTGCTTAAAATTTGCTTTCAATTAAGTTACAGACCAATACAGACTTCTTTTTGCTAGTGAATTAATAAAATTCTTTCAAGCATCTTTCGAACCCTCCCTGCTTTTGAACACCTAACAGTAGATACATCTAGATGAAGTACACCCCTGTGTCACAGCCCCACTGAAAAATTTGGCCAAAATTTCGTCCCCGGTGAACAAAATACCCTACAATTTCAGCCCCACTCGGAAATTGACTTTGATTTCATTGCCATTCAAAATTGAATAAAGATATTTGCTGTCCAAAACCACTGGATATTTAAGCTCGACAGCAATAGAATTTCCATTTCCATTGGGATTTCGATAGAAATTTTTATTCCATCTGTGGGAAAAAGTTCCACAGGGGCTGTGAGACAGGGGTGTTGAAGTTAAGACTTAGATATTTCATATAGCATACAGTTAGATGAAGTGATTTGGATGGTATGCTAAAGCTAAACGCTTTGGTAGCATAGCAAAAATGGGGCATTGGGAGATGTTCTTAAGGATTGTAATGGAGGTCAGATGTGGTGAAGGTGTAGATATAGGAAATAATTACTCTTTGTTTCATTTTCCATTCCCATCTATATATTTTCAGAATACTCTTTATTTTTACAGTATGGAAAAAATTAAAATGAAGAAAAGTAATTATCAATGAAGTAGAGCTGAATGAACTTCAATTGGTGAACCCATATTATTAAAAAGGTGGTGTGTTGTGTGTATATGGTTCCAACGGTTCTCAGTACGTTATATTGAAAAGATTGCATGACCTAGGTAAGCTTTATGATTATCTTGACTCTCAGTACTTCAAAAAAACAATAGTATGAGCGTTTGAGGGAACTAATTTCACATGTCTTACTGATCCGAGATTTTCTAACTTTGTGGATTTTAATAATAACACTTGAATTGTTGTTGTTTTCCCTAGATTTCTATAGGTACACCCTCTTCTCACCAACCCGGTAGGATTTTTTCAGCCAATGGGGATAAAAATAACGGACTGACACTCGATGGGAATTGATATCCCGATATTCTTTATGACTGGGGACTTCTAATCTTTTGTTTTCAAGTCGGAAAATTTGGTGAGGGTGGTGCATAATATTTTGCAGTGAGGATTAGCTTATTTGATTATTTTCAGCGGGGACAAAAATTTGAGGATGATTTTCCACCGGGGACGATATTTTGGTCAATTTTTTCAGTGGGAAGGGCCCACAGTGGGTCTGTGAGAAGGGGGTGTATAGGTTGTGTCCATCTTTATGCAGTGCTTTGTTTATTGATAATCAATTTCAATAAGTTTTACTAGATTACTTTTTATAATATTAGTTATGTTATACAGTGTTACTTATATGATGATCTCGAAGATAAATTTAAATGAGCTTACTTTTGCTGGTTTCATCAAAATATTCAGCGAAATGATTAAAAATGACAATCATCTTTAGCTATATTTTGTGGATCATTCTGAAATCAACTTAACAGGCCCTTTAAATGGCAATTCGTCACAGATTAGCTGAGCTTGTTTCAGAAGCAGTTCCCCATAATGGGCTATTCCAGAAATAGTCTGTACCCCCTATGTTGAGGAGGTGTGACGTCCAGGATGGTATGGAAAATAAAAAATTCAGAGTGGTCCAGTTTTTAGAGTGTTAAAATCCAGGGTGGTTACCATATGTCGAGGAGGAAAATCCAGGGGGTCAGTAAAATGAGGTAACAAATCCAGGGTGGTCAGTAAAATAAGGCCGAAAATCCAGGGTGGTCAGTAGAATTTAGTACTATTTCCTCAAAATTATCTGTTTCTTCGTTCTAGCTAATAAAATCATAGCTCACTGGGAAAAAATAAAATTTCTAGTGCGAGGGAAAAACCTTTTAGGAATAACACATCAAAATCTCTAGGAAAGAGTATATTTGGAGCAAAGTTTTTGTTTTGGACGGGGAACAGATGGATTTGATCTAGGAAACAGTTTTTTTTCAATGTCGGGGAACAGATTGAATTTTCCAGGTAGACGATAGCTGGGAAACAGATGTTTTAAAAAAGGTCCCTGTGGATGCTTTCGTTGTTTTCTTCAAAGACCTACACTCTTCATGCTCTATTAGATAGTACAATATGTTTTGTCAATACATGTTTGTTTTTTTATAAGAAAGTGTATGCCCCTTGGTCAGGCTCGTGTATGCTTAAGTTCTCAAAGCATCCAGTCATATGTTATGCTTATTATATGCTTATGAATCATGTTTATGATTCCCCTTGAGCCGAGCTTTTAGTGAAATTTTGTAGAAATTTGTTCAGATTTTGGGAGCAGTGGAATGTAGGAAACCGTGGAAAGTCTTTTTTTTTACTTGACCTCTACCAAACCTTTTTAAACAGATAAAAATGACAACTGGAAAAATATTTCGGGCTGACATATGCTTATGTTATGTTTAGGAATTCTGCAAATCTGAGCCTTCATATGCTTATAAGCGTTATGCTTATTAAAAAAAAAACATGTAAGGAACTTAATTTGACTTTCCAAGTGTCTCTGCAATCATGGTCGAAATATATAGAGATTTTAATGTATTTTACAGTAACGTTTTTCAGAATTTAATTTTCAGGCGAGAATTGCTATTTTAGCACTTCCACTTTTTTTCATTGAATATTTCGATTTTGGAGGGGCTCTGTGGCTTCTAGGCTATCTTCCAAACCTTATTGAAGCAAATTTGAGCTTTTAAATCCTGAGATCCTCAGGTCGCAAGTCTTAAGTCTCGTTTTAAACTCAGAGTTAAAACTCTACTTTCCAATTGTAGTTTAACAAGCTTGTAGGGCAAAATAACCCCCCCCCCCCTTCAATGCTCCATAAGAAATCTTCCCCAGCTTTGCCAGCTTGGACAATATTATGATTTCTCATTAAATTTCTTCATCTATATTTTTTGCAAACATGGGTATGCAACTTAAAATTTCATATACTACATCTAGTTATCTAAAAATAATTTGTTTATATTTCGCTAAGAATTATAAAAATAAAGGACCCTCTTAAAAAGAAAATTTAAAATAGTTAATAATGCGAAATGTATTTTTTTTGATAAACGGTTGCATTGGATGAATCGTAGATTTGTCTGTTGGATAGCTTTTGTTTTAAAGTGTGGTACATGTAATAATCTCACAGTTTTCCTTATCACTTTAAAACTTTGAGTGTTCAGTTTAAATACAGTTGTAGTCTTCCATAAATCAAATGCCCCTACTATGTGAGATGGTAAAAATCACAATCTCAAATATCTCGGTGAATTATTTCGATCAGCGAATACGAATCTTATCAACGATATTGACAATCTATATGATCTTCCTCTACTTCTTAAATTTGATCAGATAACGTGGATATACTTGATCACCTTCAACGACGTACATATTAGGATTGGCAATGTTGTCCACAAGACTATCGAACAAAATGTTTCCTTGCCGCACTGGTGGACGTACATATTCGTGCTTACCCTGTAACATGATAAATTGAAAAACAATTTGATTGTATTCTTTTATGGCCATTATAAATCTTACATTGAAGGAGATAAGGTTTCTTCGAAAATGTTTTATATTCGTACCGAACCAAGAATATTTAAAAAGAAGTAGACTCTCAGCAAACAAATAACAGAGAGTATATAGTGTCACAGTACTTAAAGAGACATAAAAGTACTGACAAAATCTGTAAACAAACCGTATGTAGCGGGATACAAAATAGATTTTCTCAATTTTTTTCTTCAAAATTCACTAAAATGCCACACTATTTAGGACTAGTGTTTTCTTCTTTCATGTACCATAACTAGAGGCACATCCGATAATTTTTTCATTTCCTGAGGACCCAAGTTGGGAGGGTAACAAAGATGATCTTACCAAAGTTGAATAGCCAATCAATGCATCAACTAAAAACATATACGACAGACCATTTCCATCAACAGATTTGCAATATCCACTTGACATAGATGCGTTTCTTGCAAAATAAACACCTTTACCAATTGCGTAGGCTGTATTCATTCGCCCATCAAAGTTTTGAGCACAAATCGCTTCTACAATTGCATGCCTGGTTCCATGCCATATTTGTTTTTCATTGACATTCGCTTCACCGTTTGTTTTTTTCATATTCTGCTTCTTCCTTTAAAAAGAACAAAAAAGAACCTCCTTTCTAGAACAAAATCACAGGAAAGTAAGAAATCTAATTATATGGTTGATTACATTTAGCTTAGATTTGTAAAGGACGAGCGGGGCGATAAATCCGTAATAGCCCCGCTTTTTTGTAATCACCCTGATGTAAAAAAAAAAAATTTCTATTGGTTGAAAGAAAAGTATCGTACGATATTTTTGATTGGTTAACAAAATATCGTACGAAATTTTTAAGCCAATCAAAATAAGAGTGTCAGTCGAATGTTTCGAAAAGAATAGCGATTGAGTGTTCTTCAATTCTTTTTTTGACCATATAATTAACGCGGAATAACATGGTTTTCTCGGGTGATTTTGGATTAATAACCCCTCGTTTCATTGAAAACACTTCAAAATAGCCCTCACTACGTTCGGGCTATTTTGAAATGTTTTCAATGTCAATGAACCTCGGGGTTATTAATCCCAAATCACCCTCTAAACCATGTTATTACTAGTACAAATCATAAAGTATATACAAAAGGTTATAAAAATATTTCAAAGCAATTCAACCTTCCCGTAATTCAAACTTCCCAGAAATGGCCGGGAAGTGCGCTCCACCCCTGTGTATAAAATTGTTTGGGAGGTAAACGAACACGTTTTTGCCTGCGAGAGGTTAGGAAAAGTGGGTTTTCAGTTTCTAACTTTTGTTCTAGCTTATCCTTCATTGTAAAAGGTTCAAAAAGTACGTTCGTCTATTTTTCACCATATCTTGGACCCCCTCTGTCTGTCCGTGTTCGTTTCAAGTACCCTGCTCTAATACTTTCGTCTCTATCTTATGTTTCCCGGAAATTTCTACTTTATAATTTCAGTCTTCTTTTCACAATAACTGAGCACTTTCAATATTTTGACTCCATACATTACTTTAGATCACGATCAGATCTAGATATGAAATAAAAAAATTGTTGCTTCAACTTACAAACAATATCGTTGAAACGTTTGTACATTACAAACTTCTTGGATGGATGCAATCTTTCCATTCGCTTGTCCTCCTACTTGATTGCTATTGTATTGTTGTCCCATAGTTTGTGTGAATTGAGCAGCAATTTCATTAAACTTCTGATCAGTCACAGGGATCAATACATAGCCGGCATCTGGAACGTTATTCCAATGTGCAGGAACCTCGAACCTATATATATGAATACATGACAAATTGGATCTTTTATAGTCACTCTTTGATAAAAAAATTAATCTAAATATTGTCATTAATGACCAATTAGTCTATAAAATCTCACAGTCGTGATCGGACTCTCTCCCTCACCATAGAATATGGCCTAGATTAGCATACTAATATATTGATTTATCATTTCAGAGGGCGAGAATCAAAGGGTGGCGGTTGTTTGCTGAAATAGGAGCTGCGTATAGTAGGGGGGCCGAGCCTGGGGTCCCGTGACATCTTTTTTAACGACCTAGCCATTTTTAGTCTATTCCAAGAAACAGTATTTTACAAGATATTTTTGAGAGGGAGGATGCGGATTAGGCCCGGGAAAACTTTTTATGACCAAAATAATGACGCTATAGGCAAAACTGCTAGGGAAAATAAAGTGTAGGAAAATAGCTGATTTTCAAAATTCAAAATAAACGAAAATGATTGGTACCATCTGAAAGAGCATGAAATTCAGAGCAAAAAATTTATTACAACAACTCTCTAATTATAAAACACACAAAGAAATACAGCCGCTTGAAGTTCAAAAAACATACCGTACCGACGTCAGTACGACCAAGGCAAGATTTGACGTCAAATCGCAGTAGAGCTGACGGTTAGTTGGTCTTAAAGCGGCTGTATTTCTTTGTGTGTTTTATTCAGAGGGTTGTTGTGGTACAATTATTTGCTCAGAATTTCATGCTCTATCAGATGGTACCAATCATTTTTGTTTATTTTGACTTTTGAAAATAAGCTATTTCTCTACCCCTTATTTTCCCTTGCAGTTTTGCCTATGACGTCACTATTTTGGTCATAAAAAGTTTTCCCGGGCCTAATCCACGTCCTCCCTCTCAAAAATATCTTGTAATATACTGTTCTTTGGAATAGACTAAGTAACAATACTTTAAGTACCAATGACGAGTATACTAGACATGGGCTATATAGGAGGGCGGAGCTCTCCTGTAATGCCCAGTTTAACCCTATTCAAACTAGGCTTTTAGGGGCGGTTCAGAACTAGGGGGGGGCTTTTCCTGTACCACCCCTTAACTTTTGATCTAGTGGGTCTTTTTGGATGAAATTTGGCACAAAAGATCCTTGTCACGTAAGGTAACTTTTGACAAAAAATTTTTTTTGATGACGTCACTCATCATGCCCAAAGTGAGCAAAAACCGAAATTTTCCATTGTTCTTATAAATAGCTATTGTATTCTAACAAAGGCTTTAGAAAAAAAATTGCCTGAGTTTAAAATGCTTATTTTATCCTAAATATTCAATAAATTACGGTTTAAACGATATATTTAACATTAAAAATAAATTTGTATTGGAAAAGTGTCAATTTTTGTGACACTTTACTGTCAGAAATGTCATCATGCTCAAGGTGTGAAAATATTTAGGTGTCAAATTTTTATTTTGAAGCAAAATAAAAGTTAGGAATTTACAGAAAATTTCACGGCAAAAGCTCTATTATTTCAGGAGCTATTACCAATAGTTTGACTTCCGAACAGAAAGAGCCCCCCCCCCTAGTCCGAATAGGGTTAAGTTAGAAATTGTCAATTTTGGTCTAACTCGTAAGAATTGGATTGAGTTTTATGGTCAAGCAAAAAAAATGTAATTTAAAAATCAAAAAAAAAAAAGATTTATTTCAATCATTATCTTTACCTTGTCTTAGCAGCTGTATGCATCTCTGATGTTTCTGATGAATAGAGACAAATATTCATTAACTCTCACGAACAACTGCCCAAACTCTCATCATCAGCAAAAAATGATATTTTTGCGGTCTGAAACTTTTTTGTGTATTTTTGTTGATATTCTTGAGGGCAGCTTGACATTTTTGTCATTCTCTTTCACTTTGTTTATTCCTTTACTTTTCTTGAAGTAATTTTGTAATAATCTCTAAATAAAACAGATGAAAGCGGACACAATAGACGATATCGGCTTAACGTGAAAACTCAGATTTGACCTCCGAAAATTGCCCACAATGCTTTGCGCGGAAAAAAGTTTACGGTGAAACTTTTTCCGCACAAAGCATTGTGGGGAATTCTTGGGGGTCAAATTTGAGTTTTCATGTGAAGCCGATATCGTCTATTACCCGTACAGGAAAATGAGAAAAGTGAATGGCAAAAATATAAAGTATTAGTCAGGTAGAATTAGGTCATAAACCACCAAAACCGGGACAAAAATGGTGTAGAGATGAAATTTTGCACATAGGTCCAGGAACATGTCAGGAATCACCAAAAAAAAGCCCCACCCCCAGGAAGATGGGAAAACACTCAAATTCATAATGGCGGACATGGTACTTTTTTCTACAATTAATCAAGGGTAGCTTGGACCCTTGATAACTGATTATTTATGGTTTTCAAATGTCAAAAATGACCTCTAAAGTCCAAAAAATGACGAATGACGATGACGTCAACATTTTTTACTGACATTGATAAATTGGAACGTCGATGATTTAATCATGTAGCCCTGATCACGGGCTTTCAGAAAAATATATGGTTTAGTATGTTTAAACCAACCGTTGGCGAGATATAACGATTTTAAAATCGAAAAAAGTGCTGACTCAGCAAAAATAAGCATTTTAAACGATTTTGATATATTTTTCTGAAAGTGTCTTTACAATCATTATTATTATTATGATGATGTATACAAGCTCACAGGCCCGAGGTGAACCTCTACGAACCGATTTCTAATTACAATATTAATATGTCAAGTATCTTAGTTGGTGTTTTTCCCACGCTTTGTTTAGGCTTTCTTTAAACGATTTGATTGAGGTTGACTCGATGACAAATCGCGGTAGTGCATTCCATGTTGGGATCGATCTATAGTAGAAAGATTTCGTCTGAGCCCCACGAAAACCATCATCAGCAAAGTTTGGAACAAATTCATGATCATGGAATCTGGTTGGACGGGATTTTTTAACAAACTTGTTCCGAGTTGTCTGTGGGTCGTAAAAATGAATATGCTTATATATTTGCACCATATCACTGAAAAGCCTTCTGAACTCAAGAGATGGAAGTTTGAGTCTTTTTAAACGTTCTTCGTAGTGGAGATTTCGATATTGAGGAATCAGTCTTGTCGCCCGTCTTTGAACACCTTCAATCAAATTTATACTACGACGCAAATTTGGCTGCCATACTGATTGTGCATATTCCAAGTGACTTTTGATGACTCCAAGGATTGAATTTGCTTTGTTAACCTGTTTGGGTATATGCTCCTCGAAAGTTAGTTCCGAATCGATCAAGATGCCGAGGTCTTTTTCTTCAAAAACATGTTCAAGTTCATTACCCCCAAGCTGGTATCTGTGTGCATGCTTGATGTTGGCGAATTTACCTATTGTTAAGACATGACATTTATCAGGATGGAACGTGAGTAACCAATCCTGAGACCACTTTTCCATTTCATCGATATCTCTTTGTACAACGATAGAGTCTTCTACCGAATCTATAGTCTTCACTATTTTCGTGTCATCAGCGAAGAGAAATGCATCCGAAACTTCTTTGTCTGGCAAATCATTGATGTAAATGACAAATAGCAGAGGTCCAAGTACACTTCCTTGAAGAATCCCACTTACGACAGGGTTAGTTGTTGATTTGGCTGAGTTGACTTTGACCAGCTGCTTGCGATCTGACAAAAACGATGTTATCCAGTTTAGTAGACTTCCAAAAATTTCAGATCCAGAAAAGCGTGTGTCTGCGAAAATAATTGACGTAAAAAAAAAAAAAAAAAAAAAAAAATTCGTAATGTATTTTACAGTAATGTTTTTCAGAATTTAAAGTTCAGGCGAGAATCGCAATTTTAGCACTTCCACTTTATTCATTGAATATTTCGATTTTGTAGGGGCTTTGTGGCTTATAGGCTATCTTCCAAACCTTATTGAAGCAAATTTGAGCTTTTAAATCCTGAGATCCTCAGGTCGTAAGTCTTAAGTCTCGTTTTAAAACTCTTCTTTCCAATTGTAGTTTAACGCGCTTAAAAATCATCGTGGTGTTTAAAATTATTTTGTCAATGATTGTAGACCAAAATGACTTTACCCCCTTCAATGCTCCATAAGAAATCTTTCCACAGCTTTGCCAACTATGGCTATGGCAAAACCGGTTCTAACGGACCATATAATGAGAAAATAACATAAAAAACCCATATATACTACTTGGTAAAGGTTAAAGCAAAAAAAAGTTTTTTCGCCATCAGACTATTATTTGGTTTTTCGAAAAATATTTTTTCTTTTTACACCCTTACAACGCATTTTCCCTGTCGACCCTGCACTTCACTGTCTGTCACCAGCGGACTTTTCGATCAATATATATGATTGCTCATTAAATTTCTTAGTCTTTATTTATAAACATGGGTATGCAATTTAAAATTTCATATACTACATAGTTATCTCAAATTAATTTGCTTATATTTCGCTAACAATTATAAAAATAAAGGAATCCCTCTTAAAGAGAAAATTTGAAATAGTTCTAAGATTCAAAGATTTAAAAGAAATGTGAAATGTATTTTTTTTTTTATAAACGGTTGCATTGGACGAATCGTAGATTTGCCTATTGGATAGCTTTAGTTTTAAAATGTGGTACATGTAATAATCTCACAATTTTCCTTATCACTTTAAAACTTTGAGTGTTCAGTTTAAATACAGTTGTAGTTTTCCATAAATCAAATGCCACTACTATGTGAGATGGTAAAAATCACAATCTCAATACCTCGGTAAATTATTTCGATCAGCGAATGTGAATCTTATCAACGATGTTGTTTATACCCTTCACAACCTATATGATCTTCCTCTACTTCTTATATTTGATCAGATATCGTGGATATACTTGATCACCTTCAACGACGTACATATTAGGATTAGCAATGTTGTCCACAAGACTATCGAACAAAATGTTTCCTTGCCGCACTGGTGGACGTACATATTGGCCTTGACCCTGTAACATAATAGATTGAAAAACAATTTGGTCGTATTCTTTAATGGCAATTACAAATCGTAGATTGAAGGAGAAAGGATTTTTTCAAAAATGTTTTATATCCAGGGATATTTTAAAAGAAGCGCATTCTTGGCAAACAAATAACGGAGAGTTTAAAGTGCTACAGTATTTAAGCCTGAGTTAAGAAGAATCCTGAGAATGGGATTGAAATTTTGAATTTTCTCAATTTTTTCTTCAAATTTCACTAAAATGCCACACTATTTAGGACTAGTGTTTTATTCTTTCATGTACCATAACAAGCGGCACATCCGATAATGTTATTGGTATTAAATTTCGCAGGCTACAAAATTTCGCGGGTACTTAATTTTGCGAAATTTCGCGAAATTTCATACTGTTTAAATTTTTCAAAAGTACAAAATCGCGAAATTAAATACACGCAAAAAAATTTCAAAATAGACCGAAAATCCGTCACTAGTTTTGTTACTATTTTTGGTATGTTTACACCCAATACATTGTGTTTCAAGCGAAATCAGTCATATTTTTGCTTTATTCCCACTTTTTGAAAATGCCCAATTTTAGCAAATCGCAAAATTTTCGCGAAATTTTGTAACCCGTGAAATATAATACCAATAAGGTACACACTCTTACCAAAGTCGAATAGCCAATCAATACATCAGCTAAAAACATATACGATAGCCCATTTCCATCAACAGATTTGCAATATCTACTTGACATAACTGCATCTCTTGCAAAATAAACACCTTTACCATATGCGTGGGCTGTGTTCACTCGTCCATCGAAGTTTTGAGCACAAATCGCTTCTACAATTTTATGGCTGGTTCCATGCCATATTTGTTTTTCATTGACATTCGCTTCACCGTTTGTTTTTTTCATATTCTGCTTCTTCCTTTAAAAAGAAAAGAGAAAAAAGTTTCTTTGCCTCCTTTCTAGAAGAAATCACAGAAAATTAAGAAATCAAATCATTAAGTACTACAAAAGGTTAAATAAATATTTTAAAGCAGTTGCTTTATGAAGATCTGAGCTTTTGGGAGATTTGTTGAGAAATTTTATACGCACTTCTCTTTTTTCCTTAGAAATCAGCTCTCAGAAATGACTCATGACTGGCCTATATTTATTTGTTTTTCCTTGACTATATCCCTTATCCTTCATTGTAAGATGTTCAAAAAGTACGTTCGTCCATAGACTAGTAAACTAGTCGTTGAAAACAGACCCATATACAAAAAATCAAGCTCCAAATAAAAAGAATCGAAGGGGTGAAGTTGCGTCTCTTTTCTGAATTTCAACGACTAGAAGCTACTTCCCTCAAAAAACGTTGTTTAATTTTACAACTTTTTTTAGGTTTTTGAGAATCCATCCAACTTTTTTGACTAAATGATATTTCATAGTAACATTGAACATGGGAACATATAAATAAATGAGCATTTCTAAAAACGCAATAAACAGAAAGAAAAATAAATGCAATCCCGCACGAGTCAGACATACAGAAATCTGTATGTCTCTCCTTGCGATTTTAGGTGAAGAAAAAAAGGCGTTGGAAGTAGCTTCTAGTCGGTTATTTTCCTTTTCTCTCACGGGCGCTGAATATTTAATTAGTGTTTACATTATTTGATTGACAGTGTTATTATAAGTAATAACCGACTAGTTTACTAGTCTAGTTCGTCCATTTTTCACCATATCTTGGACCCCCTCTGTCTGTCAGTATTCGAGTGTTCAAGTAACCCGCTCTAATACTTTCGTTTCTATCTTATGTTTCCCGGAAATTTCTACTTCATAATTTTAATCTTTTCACAATGACTGAGCACTTGCAATATTTTGACTCCATACATTACTTTAGATCACGATCAGATCCAGATATGAAATAAAAAATCGTTGCTTCAACTTACAAACAATATCGTTGAAACGTTTGTACATTACAAACTTCTTGGATGGATGCAATCTTTCCATTCGCTTGTCCTCCGACTTGATTGCTATTGTATTGTTGTCTCATAGTTTGTGTGAATTGAGCAGCAATTTCATTAAACTTCTGATCAGTCACAGGGATCAATACATAGCCGGCATCTGGAACATTATTCCAATGTGCAGGAACCTCGAAGATGTTTGGTTGAGGTGGCTTATCCTCGCTAAAAATAAGAGAATGTATTAGTATTCCAAGTGTGAAATATCTACTATACATGAAATTGGAAATTTGCTATTTTATAGTCACTCTTTGATACAAAAAATTAATTGGCTATTCCAGAAAAAGTGTGTACCCCCTATGTTGAGGAGGTGTGACGTCCAGTGAATGAAGAAATCCAGGTTGGTCAGTAAAATCGGGTTGAAAATCCAGGGTAGTCAGTATAACGAGGTCGAAATCCAGGGTGGTTAAAAAAAAAGGGAGAAAAGAATCCAAGTCCTGAAAAATTGGAAAAAAATTCAGGGGGGTCACCTTTTTAAAAAACGACCTCCTCAACATAGGGGGTAAAAATTAGAAATTAGAAATAGAAGCTGCGTAGGAGAGCAAAGAAAAGTTGCCGAGAGGTTGCTTTCTTTCCCCGCGTGATATCGCTTCAGCCCGACCGGTGTGTCAGTCTAAACATGGCTTAAAAAAGTCCCCGTTTCCAAAAATTATATGTTCCAATTAAATGAAATTTATAATTATCCTCAAAAACATTTCTTTCGAGCTGAAATATCATTTGATTGTAATTTTTGATGAATGAAAATATTCCCTAAGGCTGTATATACTCCCTGGGACTGAAATTTGGTTTTCTGATTTTCAAAACCCTTAGGTGGTCTTTGGAAGTCTAAATATGGTACCCTAAAGGGCAGCACATACCCGTACCCTCCATTTGCCCAAGGGGCACTGAGTGGTGTAAAAACTTACATTGGAACTGCGCGTCTCTCAACTTTTTTCTCCTCTTCATTGTCCAAGTTCATCACGAGCATGTCTTCAAAATCCAACATATGGTCCACTCCATCTTCGGATGAGAATTCGATATAATTTGGTCCACCCTCCATCTTGTACCTTTGATAATGTACATCAAGAAGTTCCGAATTTATCTAAAATATTTGAAAATAAATAATTTGAATCAAGTCCAAATTCAACCTAACGCTTAGGGGGAATCCTTCTTATTTTCAAGTTATCTTATAAAGTTTAAAGATTAAAGATTAAATAGACGTTAAAACAACTATGTTTGATTGCCTGGATTCCGCCATCTAATCGCTGTGTTTGTCAGATTCATCGTGTTTAAATTTGTACTGACAGCAGCATAGCAAACAGCTTTAGATGTATTTATAACGGGAAAAGATTTGCCTTGAAAATTTTTTAGAGGATGATTGAATTGTTTCAAACGACAGCTCTTAACCCTTGAGAAAAATAGCCAACCAAAAGTCTTAACTTCAACATTAAATCATACTCACGCCATCATTTTTATCGAATTCCTGCCATACTCCACCAACTTCATACACCCATTCATATCTTTCCTTTTTTATAACTTTGAGACACGTCTTACAAAATTCGTCATCATCGACAGTTGGTTGTTTACAGTATTTGCACCTGGTAGGCTGTAAGACTGGTTGTTGTTCTTCAACTTCATCTTCAATTGCGAGATCTTCGACATCCTTAATTTAATATAAAGCATTACTTTACAGAAAAATTATGGCGTTCTAAATTCGAAAACTTCGATCAATAAATCGGCCTCAATAAAATTAACGTAAATGGCTAAAATCTAGAATCTAATATTCATTCAAGTTGGCTTCCTTGTAATCTTTAGGTTCTTTACAATCTTGAGAATCCCTACTATGGATATTTGAGCTGTATCCTAGAGAATTGACATCCCCATTGCAATTGGTCAACGAGGTTGGGGGTGTTTAGCTACTTAAAATTTAGCTTCTTTTTAAGACATTTAGAAATCTACAAAATGAAGACTTTCAAGAGACATTACGAATCAAAATCCCCGGTCGGACCTATCTATCTCTGGTCAAGTTTAGAAAATTTAATCCCTTTAGGGTTTCAGATACCACCGTGGCACTGAGACAGGAGAGGCATAAGCATGGTATCTACCTTTGCAATATCATCTTCTTGGTCTTCACCCTTATCATTCTGCTCATCGTCATCTGTATCATTTTTACCGTCACCGTCACCGTCATTATCAGCATTGTCTTTGTTTCCATCTTCGTCATCTTTTACTGGTCGATTATCCTCATTATCTGCATTTCCTTCGCCTGTTACTTTTTGGAGTAACTCCTTTTGTTTGGTGACGCACTCCTGACAAGAAATCGAGCCATCAACGATAGGGTTTTTATTGCAAATGACACATTTTGCTTGATTCGGGTTAAAGGCTAGTCTTGCATCAGCTTCTTGTTGATCCTTTTTCGATTGAGCAAAACAGCCTTCACATAAACCGAATCCGTTTTCGGTGAAATAGACTTTAAGACATTTGGAACATTGACCTTTCGGTTCCGGATTATATCGTGGTGGCTTTTGAAACTTTTGATTCTGTTGCCTTTCTAAGAATTTTCGTTGTTCATCTTTTCGTGCGATCATTTCTTGTTGTTGCTTGTACTCGAGTTCTGGTTTGAATGGTTGTTTTTGAGGGAGAGCTTTCTGTTCTTGAGCAATGGCAAAGCCGTTGTTCGCAGCATGGTACTGGTTGTACTTGTTAGCAGCGTCATAATAATCTTCATTGCTGTTGTTATTGAAAGGAGGTTGTGGTTTATGAATGGGAAACGGCGGTTGGTATCCATTTTCCTGAAGAGGATAAGTTTGATTTTGGTGATTGAGATAGTGGTGTCCATCGTATCCAGTTTTGACAACCTGGTTAGGTTTGTATTGGTTTTGATAATTAACGTTTTGCTGACCATCAGGTGCTAGGGCAAAAGGTGCACCATATCCGGTATGCACAGCATTTTTTGTAGGTTGATACTGATGATGGTTGTATGTTTGATTCTGGTGAAATGGGGGTCCGTGTTGTGGTGATTGTCCCAAAGCTGGTCCATTTGTTGCATGACTGTTTGGCATTTGATGTGCAGGATGATATTGCTGCCGATTATGATTGAAGAAAGGATTTTGCTGGTTGTATGCTGTGGGTGACGCTGGTGGTTGCTGGTTGTATGCTGTGGGTGATGGTGATGGTTGCTGGTTGTATGATGTGGGTGATACTGGCGGTTGCTGGTTGTATGCTGTGGGTGATGGTGGTGGTTGTTGGTTGTATGCTATGGGTGACAGTGGTGGTTCTGCATATTGGCCAGAATAGCGTTGATGTTGTACATGTTGATTTTGGTATAGGTATTGCTGTTGATTTATAGCATTGCCTCTTTCGGTAGCCCATCTTGTAACAATTTCAAGCGTAGCTGTCATCATCTTTTGAGTATGTTCATTTGGCATTTTGAAACTCAATTCAGCAACTGTTGTTGTTACAGATCCTTGTAAAGTGATGACATCCAAATATCTTCGAAGCATGTATAATGAATTTGCAAATTCTTGATCTCGTAAAAATCGAACAGGGATATTTGAGCCATTGGAACGTACTAAAGGTGCATGATAATTTGAATTAGGGCTGTTGTTGTTAAATGTACTGAAATTTAAATCATCATTTCTGGCGATAAGCAGGGGTGAAAAATTATCTGAATTGTAACCAATCAGGACGGGAGATCTAGCACAGTTTTCTGGTGATCGCATCAGCGGCAAATAGATTCCTTCCAAACGTATAGCATTAGCGCTCTCCTCTTGATCTCCATAACCAGCGTAAACAATGATAGGTCGCCCAATTATATTTGCCAAAATAAAGATATGTATAGCTTCAATCGAAGCGTATTTCTTTGTTCGTGGATGAGGATTTTGATCTTTAACATTGCTTAAATAGTATTCCCACGATTTATTAAACTCTTTATTGTAATCTTTTGGAGATGATCGCTGCAAAGCCATCAAACATTGTTGGTGATCATTAACCCAACGAGTATAATAATCTCCTGAAATTGTGACAAAAATAATACAAAAATTTACTCCACACAAATTGATATTGCACTTTCATTAGATGGATACATTTCAACCACGTTTAAAAACTACCATACATGTTTTTTTATAAGCAAGTGTCTGCCCCTGTATCAGGCTCGCATTGTGCTTACCATTCTATTGTTCTTAAACAACAGAGCCATTGTTTAAGTACCAAAAACTGAGCCTGTGTATGTGTGAGTCTTATAAATGTTATGCTTATAGATAAAAAACATGTATGGGCTTTTGGCTTTTTCTCACTACGTAAACTAAGGCACTTGGAATCTTCACTGACATTTAAGCTCTAAACAATAGTATTCAGAATACCACCCCATTGCTTTAGCGCTTCTATTCAAACTATTTTACTGTTGGTTTGCCCCTTTATTTAATCTGTGTCACAGGAAGAGACAGGGGTGTATATTTGTAATTTTTCACTTTAAAAGGCAAAGTTATAGAGGACAATGAAAATAAATAGTCTGGGAGCAGAATCCAAAACAGCAATTTTGCTTACCCAGTTTTTCTAACGTTCACAATGTCCATATAACGTTAGATGAACGTTGAAACAACGTTGTGTGTCAGCTGGGTAACCTAGGAAGAATCATGACTGAAATGAAGAAGACCTGTTCGTATCTTAAGCTCACTTACCATCCCTACTTTCCATGTTCATTATTTGAAAGATTGCTTGTCTGAGAATATGTGCTTTGTCTTGCAAACCAAAAATATAAACAGATACGGAATGAATTAATGAGTTGCCATCATCTTCGACGTACACTGGCAATAGAGGTTTTACGTTTGGATTCCAATTAATTGCAGATTTTTTCTCCATACTTCTCAGTAAAGAATAATCACTAATATATTTGATCAGATTGTTTGTAAAACCATGTGGCAACATTATGGTAGAGCTGGTGAATTTAGCGTCCATAAAATGTTGGTACCCTGATGTGGTGAATGCTCGAAATATAATTTCTTGCATATTTCTACAAGCATCTTTGTCACATTTGTCAAATGTAGTTTTTCTATTATCCATCTTTTATCTCTACAAGAGGAATATTCATGTAAAAAAAGTCGTGTTTTGTCTAATTTCCAGAAAGCCGTATTAAAGAAAATGAAAGTAATTACAAACCACAAATATCTGCAATTAATATTCTCACTAATTTCTATAACCTCAACTCAGAAGAGAATCCTTATCCTTTTTCGAATTTGCACATCTTTTGACTCCTGATCTCTTATCCGTTAGCTACAGTATTGACCCTTGAATAATAAATTTAAACCCCCGCGAGTCTCACTTTAACCAGTGTAATAAAAAGTTCAATGTAAATCTTAGCGATATTATAACTAGATATGTATTATCAATTCTAAAAAGAAACATAGTTTATAAACATACAACTTTCGTTTTCACCTTTACAATATATCCTTACCCTTCTTATCCTTCTGTACCATTATATAAAAACATGATCTAAATACTCCTAGACTACATATTTCATCAACTTTCGCTTTCTCGTTTGAAAAGACATATCTTGTATCTCCATGACACTGTATTAGTCTAATAACGTATTCCAAAAGCAAAGCTATGTATTTGTTTTGATATGCGAGCGAATGAAAGGTGAGAATGCAATGGCACTGTAAAATGATATGGCTTATGATTTTTTCTGATTGGATGAGAGTTCTTTTTTTTTTTAATTTTTTAAGGAGCAGTGGCGGATTTTTCCGACATGTGGTTTTTAAAGGGGGGCTTTTCGAGTTCATAGTGAATTTGATATATTAAACGCTTTTTTTATATAATAATAGTGTACTTTGGATGAGGGTCAAATATTCTTAACGTATTCTTGCTTTTTTGGACTACCTTATTTTTGGGTTTTCAGAAGTACAATTTCCAACCCCCAATTAGGCCCCCTTCCCCTTTATTAAAAGATTTTCAACATCTGGACGGGAAACTCGTCCCACCGCGTCAAGGATTTTGCAGCAGTGGAAGGCCTGAACCCCAAGCCGTTTTCAGGGGTTGTCGGGTCAAAGGAAAATATTTTAGGCTTACGCACAAGGGGCCGTAGTTAGCCCAGTTTGGGATTTGGCACTTCAAAGGCTCACTTTCATTCCTTTCTTATGAGAAATTGGTCCGCTCCTTTCAGAGCTTAAGGGCTCTGACCATAGTGAATTTTTAATATTTGCCACTTACAAAATATAAAGTTCTACTTGATGTAGCCCACAAAACTGTGGCATGTTATACATATTTTGTTAGGCCAATTATCCGTGAGTCAAAATTCAAGAATCACGATGAAAACATTTGATGGAGAAGAAAATGAAGACTTTTGCGAAGAAGAGTATTTCAACTTTGAAGAGCTTAGTTTCGGCGAAGAAAAAACATTTTGAAAACATTTTGAAAAGTTTTTTGCGGTAAATGGTGTATCTTTTATCGAACTAAAATCAATTTTTCGGAAAATTTTTCTAAAAGCTTATTTGCTTCAAAATCTTGAAAATAGTGCTTTTTGACCAATTTTCCATCCCAATTTTTCATAGAAAAACTGCCATAACTTTTGATGCATTAATTTAGAAAATTTTTCCGAAAAATTTAAAACAGTTCAATTCTTTGCGGACAGTTTGAAAAAACTTCGAAACAAAAAGGTTAATTACCCATTAAAACTTAGCACTTTTTATAAAAGAAGGTGATGCAACATAATATTAACGTCTTTTTAAAGTTCATAACGTCATTTTTGCAATTAAATTCTTAATTACTTTTGAATTAAAAAGCAATTTATAAAGGCAATTCTTTGTTCAAAGTGTTAAAGAACCTAAAACATAACTTTAATGTTCAAATACTAAAATCAATGTTCCGACTATGGTCAGAGCCCTTAAGTGTGGGCGGCTTAAGTGTGGACGTTCGCTTATCTCGCACTCGATTCAGAAATTTTCTTCCGACACACTCGAAAGCTCTGTCTGAAGGTTGGGAAAATTTTCAACAACTGGAAGGTTAAGATTACGTCATTG
Organism: Clytia hemisphaerica; assembly: GCF_902728285.1. Taxonomy (NCBI): domain Eukaryota; kingdom Metazoa; phylum Cnidaria; class Hydrozoa; order Leptothecata; family Clytiidae; genus Clytia; species Clytia hemisphaerica. The sequence continues at coordinate 445,276 of NW_027103599.1, forward strand.
CCAGACTGGGTCAAGGAATTTTAGTGGGCGGGAGGCCTGAATTCCACCCCTCCTTCTCGGTGATTGTCAGGTCCAACCAACCCATTTGCAGAGTTAGGAGGAAGGACTGTCGAGCCCGACTGGAGATACGGCACAGAATTGAGTTGGACAGCGTGGGCGGCCTCCAACCCGCCATAAAACTTTTGCGCACATAATCCAACCAGAGGCAAGTTTTTAGTGGAATTTAAGAAATTTTGTACAAAATTGTTCAGACTTTGGGAGCAGTGGAATGTAGCTAGCCGTGGAATGTCTTTTTTCACTTGACCTCTTCCAAAACTTTTTAAACAGATAAAAAATGACAACTAATGTGATCGTTAATGTCTTTTTTCTTTGTTTGAAAGAGACGTTCATAAAAATAGTTTAGTATTACACAATTGATTTTCTAATTTATGTTTATTGCGTTTCTGTGGTTTCATCGTGTTTTGCGTTAAAGAGAGAAAAGACATACACTCACAAAGATCTTTCTACTTGCAGTCGTGTTCTGACACAGGACTTTTTTCCAGGACACGTACCGACTGTACTTCGACCTCTTAGTATACTAGGACCTAATACGAGTCAAATGAATATCTTAGTATATTAAGAGGTCGTAGTATACTGTATACTGTACTTCGTGGTCTTAGCATGCTACGGTTAAACTCGACTGTATGGAGAAAAGAAATGATAAGATGTTTGCTGTACAGCTCAGTGGTGTGGTGCGGTGCAAGTGATAGTATCGGTTTAACATTTTGACAAAGATAGTATTTTTTTTCGAAGGAATGTTCGTGTCGTTTTAACAAAGATAGTGTCGTTCTAAAATATAGTATTTATTTCCGTTTTGGCGCGTCATACAAGTGCATGTGGCTATTTTATACTCCCATTTCTTGACATGCTTTGATAATTTTTGGTTTATAATACACCTTTTCGACCGTAGCCGCCAATTGCCGCGCGGGCGGGCATTTATTTGTCCGCTTTATTCCACTAAAACCGTCCCAGTCCTTTCTTCGCTTCTATAGACAATAGAGAAATGTGTCAAAAAAGGAATGGATCGAGTTTAGGGGGGTAATTGAATAATTAAGTGGCACGCGCCTGACCGCGCGACTTCGGTCGAAAAGGTGTATAATGTCAGCCTGTTTGCCTTGTTTGTACTAGTAATGGTTCGGAGTGCAATTAACGATTAATCACGACTAACAAAAAGGACAGAAGGAGAAATACCAATTTAATGCAAATTATGGTATTTTCTCCCTTTATTTGTTACGAGTTACGATTTGAAAACCTCTTTTTGATTTTTTGTCTAGAGAGAAGACACCGCAGTGCGATTTTTTGTTTTTATTTAAGAGAAGATATATCGCATGGCAAAATTTCTTTGTATTTTAAAGTAAAACTTGCTGTATTATTATATTACTACACTGGGAGGGGCTGTTGGAGGCACTTCCACGAAAATTAGTTTCAGTTAGAATTAGTGAGCAAAGTAATGGGGCGTGGAGGCAAAAGGCAAAAATAAAATAATAAATGAAGTACTTACATGTCCTGTTTTTACTTTGACTTTTGAATTAACTTTCTTTTGTATTACTGTCCAAGACGATCTCAGTCGAATCTCGCTTAATTAAGTTTTGGGTAGAAATGGATTGGTTCGATTGCAATTGTGAAGCTCGATGTTATTCAATAGTGTCTGCAATGGAACCATTTGAATCTGGAACCGCACTATTTTTCAATATAAATCAATTAGCAGAATAAGCCTTCAAGTTGGTTCGATTGGTTCAATTGTCTCTATATACTTTAGGCGTACAAACTTTCGCGAGCAGAAACTTTCGCGATTTTGGCGAATTTTGGCCTTTTTCGCGAAAGTAAATGTCTCTGAAAATTCTTAACAGGGCAATTCGCGAAAAATTCTCAAAAAAATTCGAAATCTATAAAACCTCGAAATCGTAATAAATATCAAATGCATTTTTAAAGTCGGAGAGCAACCGTCTTTAGCGGATTTAATAATATTTTTTTATTATTTTTAAGGCAATTTTTATTTGAAAATTCTTTTTTTTATCCAACGATTCGCGAAAGTTTATGCTCGCGAAAAACATTTTTTCCTCAAATTTAAGAAAGTAAATGTCACAAATTTTGCGATCTTTCGACCTTGCGAAAGTTTCTGCTCGCGAAATTTTGTCCGCCTAAAGTAGATTGTCTGGCACTGTATATAAAAAGATATAAAATTCATTCACAATTTATTTTCCAGATATTCAAAGAGAACATCATGCATTGGTTCGTCGTGGTAGTCATAATAATCGCAGTGATCTATGCACTATCCAAAATTCCATTCATCAAAAGGCTTATCAAGTATTATCATGAGCGTTTCATTGCACAACGAGTTGCCAACTATGCTAAAAAGCATATTCATGGGATAAAGGAGATCAATGATAAAACGTGCAAATTGTTCGAATCTATGGAAAGTGTTATTGATAAGGTTGGTGGACCCATATTGGATCTTGGTTGTGGATCTGGTGGAAATGTTTCATACTATCCATCGAATGCAAAGATATGGACTATAGATTTAAACACGCAATTTCACTCTTACTTGAAAGAGAGTATGAAATCTAGCAAAGCTACACTTGAGAAACACCAAGTTGGCAATGCTGAGGAAATGCAAGAGATTTTCAAAGATAACACCTTTAGTTGTGTTGTTTGCACGAAACTTTTATGCTGTGTGGACCAAGAGAAAACTCTTCGTGAAATCATGAGAGTGTTGAAACCAGGTGGCCGATTTTATTTCTTGGAGCATATTATTGAAAAACCATGGACCTTTACGCGTTACTTTCAAATCCTATACACACCTTTATGGAAAAGGATTATTTGTGGGTGTCAGCTGCACAAAGACACTGACAGAGTGCTAAAAGATTTTGGTTTTGATAATTTTCAATTTGAATATTGGCAACGACCTTTGCCATCTTCGTTTTTCTTTGCTCGTCGTAGTTGCATTGGTTACGGTGACAAACCGGTTATGTAGGACTTGATGTTTTGTTTTGTGTAGATGTCTTAAAAATTGATTACAATTTATTTTATAACACGAAACGTTGAAGTATAAACACGCTTTTTTTTAATAAGAATAGTGTACTTTGGATAAGGGTCAACTTTTTTACAAATATGATAAATGATCAATTTGAGAGTTTTGGACTTTTGAAAGAACATTTGGAGCTAAAATTACATTTCTGCCTCAAAGTTTAAATTCAAGTCTAACAACGGAAGCTGTATTTTTCTGTTAACCAGATACAAAATGGCTGTATTCTTATCAAATTCTGTGAAACTCAACCTAGAGGGTATTCTTAGGGCGTACAAACTTTCGCAAGCAGAAACTTTCGCGAGATCGAAAAATCGCGAAATTTGCGACATTTATTTTTGCAAATTTGAGGAAAAGATGTTTTTCGCGAATCGTTTGATAAAAATGATAATTATATGGTTGATTACATTTAGCTTAGATTTGTAAAGGACGAGCGGGACGATAAATCCGTAATAGACCCGCTTTTTTGTAATCGCCCTGATGTAAACAAAAATTTCTATTGGTTGAAAGAAAAAGTTGATTGGTTAACAAAATATCGTACGAAATTTTTAAGCAAATCAAAATAAGAGTGTCAGTCGAATGTTTTTTTATAGTTTCGAATGTTTTTATAAGTTTCGAAAGAATAGCGATTGAGTGTTCTTCAATTCTTTTTATGACCATATAATTAACGCGGAATAACATGGTATTCTCGGGTGATTTTGGATTAATAACCCCTCGTTTCATTGAAAACACTTCAAAATAGCACTCACTACGTCCGGGCTATTTTGAAATGTTTTCAATGAACCTCGGGGTTATTAATCCCAAATCACTCTCTAAGCCATGTTATTACTAGTACGAATTTTCGAATAAAAATTGCCTTAAAAGTGAAAAACATTCCGGTTGCTCTTCGACTTTATAAAAGCATTAAATGTTTAATGATGATAAAAATTGCAAACGTGGTAGAATTTCTTTGACTTTACTCGATCAAGTAATTAAAAATGAGAATTGTCCGATTGAAAAGTTTTGTGGACTGGCTATTGCAAAGAAAAATGCAAGATAGACAGAGAGTCTTCTTAAAAGGCTCTCCTGTCCTTATTTTCTAGGAATAGTAAAATTTTAATAATATGCCGAAAATGTAATATTTATTATATTACGGTTTCGACAAAAGAAACTCTAACCCGATGATAAAATATTTTAGTAGAGCTCAAGTTTTGCTCTGAACATTCTATCTATCAGTGTTAGCTTTCAATTGTACAAGAGTTAAATAAACTTAGCCCCACGAAACAAGTCCTGGGGGGGGGCGGCACTCAAGGTAAATGATCAACCGTACGCGTGCGGCCCGGGTTCTTTTTCCAAGCTTCTTAAATCCCAGCTCAAAGTGTAAGGGTCGAAATGATCAAAGATGAGAACAATTGAACTCTGAGGGTGTGATATTTGGAAAATTTAATTATATTTTGCCTAAAAATGGTCAAGAATTTTCATGAAAATGTACTATGAGCATAAGAGTCGATTTTTGCTAAGTTTTCTCTGCACTGTAAGGGTCCAACTTCAAAGGCCTAATTTTCGACCGCATGCACTTTCGTTTTTAAATCAAGTGCCCCCTTTTGAGAATTTTGGAGGAAAGCAGGAAAGTATCAAGCAATAGAGTTCACTTTGAAGAAAACACCGATTGAAAAAATCTTTTAATTTGATGAGAATGATTGCCAAGTTTACTTACAGGCCTATTTTTATTTAGTCCAAATATTTTTTTACACCGACGTCAGAAACAATAGATCTCGTCTCACCTAATACACTCTTCTCAAGATGCATAAATTTATTGTTGTCCTCGTTTTCAAACAGATTTCATTGCTATCAAATTATACATTTAAACTAATTTAAACTAATTTAAATTTATGTGTTTTTTACACTTTTAGAAAAGTGAATTTTGACTTTAAAAGCTCATAAGTAGAGAACAAGTTGGTCAAATTTAAAAAGTGATGGCTCAAATTTTAAGTTAGGATATTTACTTTCTAAATATCAAAACTCCAAGCACTTTGGGACATTTGTTCGGCCTCAAGACGTCGGGAAACGTCTGAACTTTTTCGTGGGTCACCCGGTATGACAATATGAGATTTTTTTAATTAATCGTAGAGGAGAGGGCGACCGTGATTAATCATACAGTACATCTCCTGTTTTTCTTTATACCTCCGTGGTTTGATTTATTGATTGAAACTGATTTTTGTTGAACAGAAACCACAAAAGCACTCTTGCTTTATTTTCTCTCGATCTTAAAACATATTTTCGCAGGGAAAAATAGACCATACTGTGAACAAAATATTTTTCTCAACTGCAAATTGAAATTCCGCGAAACTTCCAGGTTTTGAGAGGGTTCTTCTTAAAAGCGTATGCTTGCGTACATGGGGAGGGGAGGGGTCGAAGGAAAATGTACGTACGCCAGAGAAAATTTTTTCATAGTCCTTCTTTGCTTTACTTTTACGCTTTTTATACACATCAAGGAAAAGAAAAAGTTTCTTAATAGACAACAACAACACCGGACAGGGGGTGAATGTAAAAGTACGTACTTACCCAGTGATAGCCATTTGCGTACGCGTGCTTACAGGGGGGGGGTATTCGATTTTCGGCATTTTAGTGCGTACGTACTAAACTTACTATGTGGACGGCGGCCCCCTTTTGAATTTGATTTGAGAGCCGCGAAAGTTTCTTGTCTTAGAGCGTACGGCACAATCGCGCCTAGGCCGAGGACTAGCTTGCCAGTTCCGAGCAGCTCTCGTGAAAAGTGTGCGTTGTTTTGATTGATGGTTGTTAGTCTACTTTTGAAGCAAAGTTTATATTGGTCATTTTCCAAGCATACCCCTAGTAGAAAAATGATCACATTTGCTTTAATCAGGACATAAAATTAAAAGCTATACACCCATTACACAGTGCACGAATTTTCATCCGAATCCAGCTGCTACACTTTTATATTTTTTGCACTTGACCTTCCTGTTTTTGGTATATTTAACGCTATTACACGTTCATTGACGGTGAGCTCTCCTTTTATTTCATTTCTCCTTCCTATTTTAAAGATATAGTTTTTATGGTATATCTATAGGGGTTTTGCTTTGTTTTTCATAGACTGGCGTTATGATGATGGGTGATGAGTTTTCAGAGTATGGCATAAATCATCGAGATCTCGGGGGCAGAGTGTGTATCAGTTTCAAAGGCAGGGGCAAATTTTATATAATTTTCTGGTCTCAGGTGCAAAATCACTGAAAATGGGCTAATTTTGTTACTTCTTCTGGTTTTTTAGCAGCCTGCCTTTTTATTCTGGATGTGGGTACACAAAAAGTTTAAGGGCAGGGGATCACGTGCATTTGGTTTGGCAGTTTGGGAACGCGAAACACAAACGCGAACTACCCATGTCTAAACTTTTCTATATATCTCCAGAACTAACAGACTTTTTGAAATTCTGTTAAAAGTTCCAAGTTCCTGAATAGTTTTACTAGTTCTGTGAAAAAATCAGAACCATCAGTCAAATACACTCGTTCATCTATTTAAGATTGAAGACAAAAATTTGCAAAGAAAAATAAACCTTGAGCATTGCATTTTTGCTTAACCCTAAAAAAGAATGGGGTTGTTATATACCGTTGGAACGGAAATTTTATGCTGATTATGGAAACCCAGGTCTAAAAAAAGTCTATCCTGGACGATTTTGAAAACGAGTCTGGAGTTTGCACTCCTCCGTGGTGTTTTTTCGATTTTACCTGTTTTAGAAAAATGCTGACTGTCAGCAAAGTAAAGGTTTTTAGAATTTAATTTTTTTTGAAAATTGCTACCAATAAAATTGCCTTTCAGCAAAAAATTCAAAATTTTTGAAAAAAACATTTTTTGCACTCCTTCTTGGAGGTTTTATACTGCTAAAACAAGTCTGCTGGCAACTGAAATCTGGGTTCAAATGACCCCTTTAATGGTTTTGACGGAAGAACTATATCTTACCACGACAAAAAACCGAAAACTGCTGTCAAAAAACAATTATTTGGCTTTTTGCTCTCCTTCTTTGGTGTTTTTTGACAAAAATCGATTTTAGCCGTTTTTAACCAAAATTTGACTTTAACAAACTATTCCCTTTAGTTTGGAAACTGAATGCCTTCCGTATCTCTAAAAGTTATTCTCCATTATGTAAAATGATGAAAAAAATCAAAAATTGATCTCCTCTGTTGATGCTTTTTGACCAAAAAGTTATGTTTTGAACGAATTTCTGCCTAATGGTCCAGGGGAATTTCAGGCTTAATTTAGGGAACCCAAAATTTGCGTACACATGAAATTTTTTGATTGAAATGTGTTCGTTAGGTCCTTAGGAGTGAAAAACCATTGAGTGACACTTTTCACACCTTGGGCATTTTTCATATTGGTGGAAATATCAAAATGGCGGATTTTGTATTTTTTTGAAATATTGATGTCTCTGAACATGGACATATTATATACCGTTGGAAAGGGTTTTTCATGCTGAACAACTTTTTTGCTTACAAAAAAGGCATAAAATGTACTCAATGTGAGTAAAAGTACAAAAGGTGTTAAAATGATGTCATCGTCACCACCAAAAATTTGACGTTTGCTTCAAATTATTGGAAAGAGAGTGACTACAGGACCTTGAAAACCTTGAAAAGCTTATGAAGAAACTTTAAAATAGCCCAAACAACCTTGAAAAGTGTACATGATCTAAAGGAATTCCTTGAAAAAGAGCATTTTGTCTTGTTTTTTGATTTGTGTTTTCCCGAAGTCTCTTTCTATACAAGCAATATTTCCAAAAAAATTGCGTGCTTGCTTCTCTCGTTTCTCTCGTAATCTCGAGAATACTACGAAATAATCTTTTATACACACCTCGTTCAAGAGTATTGTACTACCAGTCAAAATCAAATGGAGCCCCGAGAAACCTTAAAGATACTCAATAAATGAACCGAAAACCCTGAAAAATGCCTAAAATTTGACCCTACAAAACTTAAAACCTTGCAACTAATGAGAACAATTCTGTAGACACCCCGGAAAAGAATTTTTCGAGCTGAACATTCTTTTCGCTTAATACTAAAAAGTCTGAAATTTTACTGAGTAATGTGTTATGTAGGATGTATGTAATGTAGAGTATAAAGCAATAAAAATGAAATATAAGCCGAAGGCTAGAAGTCATGCTCTGAAATACTGATTGAAAGTGGAAGAGATTCCAATGGTTTTAACTCTCTAGACCACCTTTTCTTTGTTCGCTTGACCCACAAGGGTAATCTAGTTCATTACAGATTCGCTTCATCTAGTTCGCTTACGTAGCAAGGCAGCTACAAAGAAACCATCGGTGTCATCAAGCAAAACTAAATAATCGTCATTTTTATTTTTACACCCCTGTAGCATCAATAAACCGTTGAGAATTTCTTAGCAGGTGGGGAGCTCGAATGGGCTAAGTGCTAACGGGAATGGCAAATCTCTTTTTTTTATCATCGAGATGGTTTTTTAGTCCACTTTTTTCAATTGATATGAGTTCTGGGGTTATACGTTTGTGTGTTTTTACAATACCTTGCATCTGTGGTACATCACATCACATCCTGTCTGTAGAACTGGCGCTTAAACCCTTTAGGTAGATCTCCTATTTGACGATGGATTAGGTTAAAAGGTTTGATTACCAGGTCAAACTAAGAGGCCCCCAGCGGACCAAAAATACACGCATTCACGCAAGTTTTTCTCAAATTCATGCAAACCCGATTTTTTTGAAATCAGGGAAATTTTCGGAAAAAATCAGGGAAATTGTCAAAGATAGGGGAAAATTTGCACAAAATTTGGGTGAGAAGGAAAAATTCACGCGTTCACGCAAAAAACAGGGCAGATTCAGCATTCACGCAATAAAAATGGATTTTCACGCATTAACACAAACCGCTGGGGGCCCAACTAAGTAATAGTAACTTTACAGATTCCGAAAGCAAGCACATGGGCATCTATAAATCACTCACACATTGGTTTGTTTTATTACAAGATACAGATATTACAGATATGCAACAATAGCGACATTTTCAATCATACCCAAACATTTCTCTTTCCAAGATCTTCTTTAAACTCTTATATCTTGGATGATTGATGATTTAACTACTTTTTCAGACAGACTATTCCACTGTTTGATGCCTCGATAGTAAAGAGAGTTGCTATAGGGTCCACGATCACCATAACTTTCGAAAACTTTTACCAGTTCAGAGCTGTGTTCTCAGGTCTTATGTATTTGTTGGTTAAATTTTTTAGAAACACATGATTTGTTGTCATAGTGATTCAAAAGTTTGAAGATCTCAACTATATCATAACGCAAGCCTATATTTCAGAGTTGGGATTTCCGATTCTTTGTAATCCAATCATCAATTCAATTACAGAACAAATACCATCGTTAAATCGCCTTTAAATGATACAGATGCCTTCGATAAAAGTGCGCTGGCACCTTTTCTATTAAACTGTCGCTAGACTATGTATTGAAGACTTCACTCAACCGCCACAAACATATGGTGTAATAGAGGCGTAGCCACGAGTTTTCGTTTCGGGGGGCGAGATTGGAAAAATTTTCACCTTTTTTAGAGGAAATTTATGCGCCGCAGGCGTAAATTTTTGTTGTAAGCAAGTTCAAATAGCTTAACAAATGGCATTGGAAATCTCAAAGTTAGTGAGAATAAGGTCATAAAAAGTGTAAAAAACGTAAAAAAAAATTCTAAGAAATGTCAAGCAGCTTAAAGGATGCCTTAAAAAGGTCAGATGTAGCCAGAAAAAGGTTACAAAAACTACAGACCCCTTCACATTCTATTGGGAAAACTTTGACCTTTTTGGTCAATTTTTATTTTTTTTTGGGAGAATCGCCCATCCCCCCGTGGATATGCCACTGTGTTATTCCCCAAAGATCAAGAAGCAGGTACTACTTTACAGATACAATCTGGGCAATTCCGAAGATGCAGAAAAACCCTTCCACACTATCAGTTTCTCCTGTCATAGTTCTACATGTTAGCTCAAAAAAGATCGAATACATGGATATACTCTTGTAATGTAAAATGTAGAAGAATTCAACTGCCTTGGCAGTCACAAAGCCTCCAAGGGCATGTTAATGTGAGAATCTCAAAATGATTAAGTAATTACTACTGAATCAAACCTTCATGGCAAGATTAAACACAACCTTTTTCGTGCTACAGTGGAATCAGTGCTTTTTTATGGTGCACCAACATCAGCATGAAAATACTTTTCAATGGTATATAGACATTCATCAATATAATGGAGCAAATGTCAATGCTTTGGACAGTGATGACGTTATTTTGATACCTATAACTTTTTACTCGTACATTGCACATTACTTATTAGATTTTCAGACTTTTTCGTGAGTAATGAAAAATCCTTTTCAATGATTTGAAGCAAATGTCAAATTTTTGGTGGTGATGATGACATCATTTTAACACCTTATGTCCCCTTTTACTCACATTGAGTACATTTTATGCCTTTTTTGTAAGCAAAAAAGCTGTTCAGCATGAAAAACCCTTTCCAACGGTATATAATATGTCCATGTTCAGAGACATCAAAATTTCAAAATAAATTCGCCATTTTGAAATTTCCACCATTATGGAAAATGCCCAAGGTGTGAAAAGTGTCACTCGATGGTTTTTCACTCCTAAGGACCTAATGAAACCTTCAATCAAAAAAAATTTCACGTGTACAAATTTTGGGTTCCCTAAATTAAGCCTGAAATTCCCCTGGACCATTAGGCAGAAATTCGTTCAAAAACATAACTTTTTGGTCAAAAAGCATCAACGGAGGAGGAGATCAACTTTGATTTTTTTCATCATTTTACATAATGGAGAATAACTTTTAGAGATACGAAGGCATTCAGTTTCCAAAATTAAGGGAATAGTTTGTAAAAGTCTAATTTTGGTTAAAAACGGCTAAAATCGATTTTTGTCAAAAAGCACCAAAGAAGGAGAGCAAAAAGCCAAATAATTGTTTTTTGACAGCAGTTTTCGGTTCTTTGTCATGGTAAGATATAGTTCTTCCGTCAAAACCATTAAAGGGGTCATTTGAACCGGATTTCAGTTGCCAGCAGACTTGTTTTAGCAGTATATTTTTGTAAAAACGCTGATTTTTGCAAAAAACCTCCAAGAAGGAGTGCAAAAAATGTTTTTTTTTTTTAATTTTGAATTTTTTGCTAAAAGGCAATTCTATTGGTAGCAATTTTCAAAAAAAAAAAAATTCTAAAAACCTTTACTTTGCTGACAGTCAGCATTTTTCTAAAACAGGTAAAATAAAAAAAAACACCACGGAGGAGTGCAAACTCCAGCCTCGTTTTCAAAATCGTCCAGGATAGACTTTTTAAGACCTGGATTTCCATAATCAGCATAAAATTTCCGTTCCAACGGTATATAACTACCCCATTCTTTTTTAGGGTTAAGCAAAATGTAGAAAAATCAGTCAATTTTCATATTATATAATACAAACAAAAAATTTATTCAGGTTATTTTCATTTTCATTAAATTTATCATATTTGTTCAATGCAGGTCATTTTGTCAATGTTTACATTTTATACTCAATGTAGGTCATTTTTGTCAATGTTTACATTTTATACTCAATGTAGGTCATTTTGGTAATGTTTATTTTCAATGTAGGTCTGTATTTTATACATTGTTTACATTTCTACCATTTTGATGAGTCATCACTTTTTGGTGTCCAGTCCACATGAGGCTAGACTAGGGCTTGCATGCTTCTTCATGTCATTCACAATCAAGCTCACAAGGAGTAAGGAGCTCAAATTAAAACTCTAATTTTTTCAATATGGTCAACATTCAATACTTTCAATAGTCAAGTTCAGACTTTGAAAATCAGACAAAAATTCACAATGCTTTCATGCTGGCAGGCTGGTAGGTTTTGCTTTCTTGTTCTGCCTTTTTGCTTTTTTGCCTGTCAGTTGTGGCCATTTTGTTTTCATAGCATGCTTTGGCGGCCATCTTGGATTTTCAGCATGCTTAGGTTAGGTCATCTGGACTTAGATTTTCTCAAACATTTTCAATATTTATTTTTCTAATCAATTCAATTTCAAGACTTAACTTTGTCAATCAAATTTATTTCATTTAAATCAATCAATCAAATACTTATTAGTTTATCATATTTCATTTTCAGTTTGAACATACGTCAACAACGTTACAAATACCTGTCGTCTGAATCATTGACCCCCTCAACCGCCCTTGGGTAGTCTCAGTCATCATTTCGACCCTCATATAACAACATTCAAACAGCATATGTTCACCTATGACTACACGACCAAGGCGTTCAACACGTAAAGACATTCACTACTCCATGTTCAACAACACAGGACGTATTGTCGAGAAAATTGATTCATCAGTTGGAGATCACAACCTATCTTCAAATTATCAAACCATCATGACTGATCAGAGTCCAACAAAGGAAGAGATACTTCACCATGTCAACTCCACAGCACTCATCACTGATGTACTTACCGGATTAGAGGAACTTACCGATATCATGAATGAACACAATATCAGTACAAGCTCAGACTCTGATAACAATGAAACAATACAATCACTCAAAGATCTTCGTCGTGACATCCGCCATCATATGAACCAACTAAAAGTCCTCAATCCAGAAGTTCATGACGTTCACTCTAAAACCTATGATTCAACCATAAAGGAAGTCGGTGAGTTCATTATTGAATGCAAAAATCACAAGACAAATCATCAGGCTCAAATGGAGAAGGCATTGGGTGATCAAACCAAGTTACAAGAAAAATCACAGCAATTTATTGTTGATGACACAAACATTCTTCTGAACAGACTTGAAGTGATTTTCAACAAAATCTTAACGGGATGTCCGACACAGAAATTCTTCATCTCAAATCACAGCTATCAGATCACGACAAATCATTACGAGTTATTTCCGAAAAATACCAAGAACTTCTCAAAACACCATCAGCCAACGTGGAATTGGAATCTCAAATATCAGAAATTGGTGAGAAGTACATTGAGTTGAGCAACCTAAAAGGAACCTTTATTGATTACCTCAATGAACAGTTTACAGATCGAGAGATTGAAAAGTACAAATCTTTCAAAGAATCCAACCTCAACATCAAGATTGAAAAATTTTCAGGGTATGAATCAATAGACATTTATACGTTCAGATCAAATTTTGAGAAAGTTCATCTACGAAATACGCCAAAGAAACTCTTACCTGATTTACTTATAAACAATCATTTATCTGAACCTGCCTTATCACTTGTTAAAGGCTTAACTGACATTGAAATTATCTGGAATCGCCTAGTTGAAGCTTATGGCAACTCCAAAATGCTTGTATCTCGTAAACTTGCTGACATAAAGAAGTTGGATCCAATCAAAACCAGACACGATCCTGCCAAAATCTTACGAACTATCACTGGACTGATCAAAGTACTGAGAGACTTAATTTCTCTTGCTGAGCAACATAAAATTGAAAATCAACTTTACTACGGCGATTGTTTGGATCAAGTGTACCAACTCTTGGACGACACCAGATTGGACAAATGGCTAGCAACAATCTGTGAGGAAGAGATCACTGAGAAACAAAAGTGGTCAAATCTCATCATCTTCCTGGAGAAGGACGTCAAACTTCTCCAGCAAAAGCAACTCATCAAACTCCCAACCAACAAAGACGATAAAGATGGCAAGTCAAAATCAGGCAAATCAGGATATGGAAGTCATCATGTCCCACCAAGTCAAGACCCTGAACCAGCTTGCTACTTCTGCGACGGCAAATGTCCATCTGAGCATATTCAAACAAGAGGACCATGGGGGAAGATGGTAACTCAATATTTTGCCTGTAAACAATTTGTCGACAATACTCCACGTGAACGACTGTCAACTCTGAAGCGCAAAGGATTGTGCTTCCAATGTCTACTACCCGGAGCAAAATTGTCAGAAGGCAAACACAGAGATGGAAGGTGTCAATATGAATTTGTCTGCAAGCACCCAAGTCATTCATCATGGACTGTTAAGAAGCACGTATTAGTCTGTGATGATCACAAAGATACAGATGACAATCAAACTCTTCTTCAACGTTTTAAAGACAAATTCATCAATCGAAATCAACAGCTTCCAACCTTCGTCAAGGAGATCAAAGTCTCATTTCACACTGACTGTCACATCAATGCCATGCCATCTGACAACATCCATCATTCAAGCCCTGGCATCTACCTATTACAACAAATTTTGGTCAACAATCAGAAGTTCACAGTATTCTTCGACAATGGCTGCAGTGACTTTGTCATTCGAAAATCTGCAGTCAACCGATTAGGATCATATGCTACCCAAATCTTCAGTGGAAGTGTCAACATTGGTGGTGTGGGTGGAACATCAACTCAATCCTCACATGGCATCTATCTTGTCAACCTACCTCTGCACGATGGTGACATGATCCCGATGAGAGGTATATGCCTTGATCAGATTACGCAAACATTTCCAGTGTATCCTCTCACACCAGCAATATCAGATCTACAAAGAGCCTACTCAACAACTGGTGATGTATCAAAACTCCCATCGCTTCCACAATCCATTGGCGGAGACGTCGACATCATGATTGGCGTCAGGTACTTGAATGTCCATCCCAAACTCATCTTCCAAATGTCAACTGGCTTATCAGTATTCGAATCTGTTTTCAATGGTCCAGACGGTAGAGGTGTACTTGGTGGTCCACATTCATCATTTGACGAGATCCACAAGAAGCATTACAACACACTCTTCAATCTGAGGTTACCAATGCTGACCTACTTTGCATCCCTATCATTCATTGGTCACGGTAATGACAAATTCGACATCAACCCAGAAGTCCAATCACATCACATGTTCGATCTTGCAGAGAAGACAGGTAGTGAAATTCTATACCGATGCGTTAACTGTCGGAACTGCAAGGATTGCAAGAGCCACGGTGCAACCGAGAATATCAGCATCAAAGAAGAGGTGGAGCAACACCTCATTGCCAAGTCGATTCACATCAATGAAGAAACAAACATCATCACAGCAAAACTTCCATTCACTCACAACCCGGATGTAAAGCTTGCACCCAATAAAGACAAAGCCTTGAAAGTATATCAACAACAATTACGCAAACTCAACAGGAAGGAGAACCTCAAAGACAAGGAGGATATCATCAACTCCGAAAAGAAGTTACAAAATCTCGGATTTGTCGATTATGTACGCAATTTGCCAAATGACATTCAACGTCAACTTCAGATTCAGACGAAGCATTTCATCCCATGGCGAGCGGTATGGAAGCCAGGATCAGTCAGCACCCCATGCCGAGTCGTATTTGACGCCTCATCACAGACATCAACCGGCTTCAGTTTAAACGACATCATTGCAAAGGGTCGCAACAACATGAACCTTCTCCAAGAAATCGCTATTCGCTTCTTGATCCACAGAGCTGCATTCACCACAGATGTATCCAAGATGTACAACACTGTCAAATTGTGTGAAGAACACTGGTGTTATCAACGATACGTATGGCAAGAGGAGCTTGATCCACAAAGAATACCAGAGGAAAAGGTGATAAAGACTTTAATTTACGGTGTTCGATCCGCAGGGAATCAATCTGAATATGCCCTCCGAGAAATTGCCAGACTATCACAAGACCTGTATCCAGAGGCATCCAAGATCATTCTCAATGATACATATGTAGATGATTGCGTCAGTGGAGAAGATTCAATCGAACTTGCACGTCAACGCTCTCAGGAGCTCGAACAAGTCGTCAACAAAGGTGGATTCAAGTTAAAAGGTATCGTCATCTCAGGAGAAGATCCACCGGAGACAATGAGTGAAGATCAACAGAGTGTAACCGTTGCAGGAATGAAGTGGTTTCCAAAGCAAGATGTCATCTCATTGAACATTGGGGAAATGAACTTTGCTCCAAAGAGAAGAGGAAAGAAATCAGCATCATCAACCAACATCATCCCTGACAAGCTAACAAGACGTCACTGCGCATCAAAAGTCGGGGAAGTTTTCGATCTTCTTGGAAGAGTTACTCCCATAACCGCACAGTTCAAGCTTGATCTTCATGACCTTGTTATCCAAAAGTTCGACTGGGACGATGTGCTTCCTGATCACCTTCGCAAACTTTGGATCAACAATTTTGAGATGATGCAAGAAATCAACCAACTTAAATATCAAAGGACAATCGTACCACCTGATGCTATCAACCTTGAAGTTGAGACCCTGGACTTTGCTGATGCAAGCCAATCCCTTGTATGTGTCGCAATTTATGCAAGATTCAAGCGTCAATCCGGAACCTACTCATCTCAACTCGTTTTGTCGCGATCACGGATTGTCCCAGAAGGAATGTCTCAACCACGCGCAGAGTTATATGCTGCCTTACTGAATTCACACACTGGCGAAGTTGTCCGAAAATCACTTGAGAATTGGCACCAATCTGCAATCAAATTTTGCGATAGCCAAATCGTTCTTCACTGGCTCAGCAATGACAAAAAGACGTTGAAACAATGGGTTCGTAGCCGAGTTATCGAAAGTTTACGTTTCACACAATCCAATCAATGGTTCTACGTTCAAAGTGATCATATGATCGCAGATATTGGCACTAGAAGAGGACCTTCAATCCCTGATGTCGATAATGATTCTCGTTGGTTCAAAGGAGATCCTTGGATGAAACTCAACTATTCGGAAATGCCAATCGTCAAGATTTCCGATATCAAGATGTCCAAATCTGAAGAGTCTCAAGCAGCCGTAGAAATTTATCACTCTGAGGTTCATCACTCCAAGCAGTCAAACCCAATTATAAGGATCATGGATGAAGTTAACAAACGTCTGGAATTCAGCAACTACCTGATATCACCGCTCAAGTATCAGTTTCGAAAAGTCGTGAACATCATGGCAATCATCTTCAAATATTTCAGAGCATTGAGGAAAAGAAGAAAATCACCAACCAATTCACCACTTCCTCTCAAAGCTGATTCATCATTTGTCTTCCTAGTTGAGGAGGACATAACATCTGCAAAGAATTATTTCTTCCGAAAAGCCACCCAAGAGATCAAGAAGTTTCTACCATCAAAAGGAATCAAGGACATCACATCAGAGCAACACGGTATCCTGAAGTACACCGGTCGGATTCTTGACACTAATGACATCACAATTGTTGGCAGATTTACCAATTCAATGAGAGACTTATCTTCATCAACATTCCGTGTACCTGTTTTGGACAAATTCTCACCAGTAGCAGTAGCAATTGTCAACAACATCCATTGGTATCACATCACCGCAAAACACTCCGGTGTGGAAACTACTCTACGATTTGTTCATCTTCAAGCCTACATCATTGAGGGACGGTCACTTGTGAAGATGGTACGCAGATCATGTCAAAGATGTCGCTATCTGTTGAAAAGAGCCGTAGACGTTGCAATGGCACCGGTCTCCAGACACAATCTCACCATTGCCCCCGCCTTCTATTCAACTCAAGTTGATCTTTGTGGACCATTCGATTCATACTCAGCACACCACAAACGCACTACAGTCAAGATATGGCTTCTCGTTTTCTGCTGTGCCACAACTTCAACAACAAACATAAAAGTTATGGACGATTACAGCACTCAGTCGTTCATCCTTGGCTTCACAAGATTTTCATGTGAAGTAGGATATCCGAAAACCCTACTTTGCGACGCTGGCAGTCAACTCATTAGAGGCTGTCAAGACATGCGGTTCAGCTATCTCGACGTCAAACATCAACTCTTCATCAGTAATCAAGTTGATTTCGAAGTTTGTTCTGTTGGTGCTCATAACGAACACGGCAAAGTTGAACGAAAGATCCGTGAAATCAATTCATCCATCAATGTTGCACACCGACAAAAGTTATCTACACTTCAGTGGGAGACACTTGCTTCCTCTATCGCCAACAGCATCAATAATATGCCCTTAGCCATCAAGGGTACAATCGGAGATCTGGAAAACCTCGATATTCTAACGCCAAATCGCCTCAAGCTTGGTCGAAACAATGAAAGATCACCAGTTGAACCAGTTCAGCTTGTAAGCAATCCGAGCAAGCTTGTTGATGAAAATTGTAAGATATTCAGTTCATGGTTTGAGAATTGGCTTTTGTCACACGTCCCAAAATTACTGAAACAGGAGAAATGGTTTACTACGAGTCATGAAATCAAAATTGGAGATATTGTTTTATTTTTGAAAAATGATTCGAAAATATCTTCAACGTATCAGTATGGAAAGGTTGTTAATGTTGAATTTAGTTCCGATGGTTTGGCTCGTCATGCTAGTGTACGTTATATGAATGCTAATGAGAAAGTATTTCGTGAGACACGTCGTTCCACACGAAATTTAGTTATCATCAATCATGTCGATGAAGTTGATTTGTTTTATGAATTGGGAAAGAACACTTTAAAGAACTTTTCAAAAATCAAATAAAATTTTTTTTTGTCTTTATGGGGGGAGTGTAGAAAAATCAGTCAATTTTCATATTATATAATACACACAAAAAATTTATTCAGGTTATTTTCATTTTCATTAAATTTATCATATTTGTTCAATGTAGGTCGTTTTGTCAATGTTTACATTTTATACTCAATGTAGGTCATTTTTGTCAATGTTTACATTTTATACTCAATGTAGGTCATTTTGGTAATGTTTATTTTCAATGTAGGTCTGTATTTTATACATTGTTTACATTTCTACCATTTTGATGAGTCATCACTTTTTGGTGTCCAGTCCACATGAGGCTAGACTAGGGCTTGCATGCTTCTTCATGTCATTCACAATCAAGCTCACAAGGAGTAAGGAGCTCAAATTAAAACTCTAATTTTTTCAATATGGTCAACATTCAATACTTTCAATAGTCAAGTTCAGACTTTGAAAATCAGACAAAAATTCACAATGCTTTCATGCTGGCAGGCTGGTAGGTTTTGCTTTCTTCTTTCTGCCTTTTGCTTTTTGCCTGTCAGTTGTGGCCATTTTGTTTTCATAGCATGCTTTGGCGGCCATCTTGGATTTTCAGCATGCTTAGGTTAGGTCATCTGGACTTAGATTTTCTCAAACATTTTCAATATTTATTTTTCTAATCAATTCAATTTCAAGACTTAACTTTGTCAATCAAATTTATTTCATTTAAATCAATCAATCAAATACTTATTAGTTTATCATATTTCATTTTCAGTTTGAACATACGTCAACAACGTTACAAATACCTGTCGTCTGAATCATTGACCCCCTCAACCGCCCTTGGGTAGTCTCAGTCATCATTTCGACCCTCATATAACAACGCTTCTAACTCGAGATATTGAATTCTGCTCCCCGACTATATTTACCTTCCCCAAACATCGAAGACGCCTCTACTA
Source organism: Clytia hemisphaerica (assembly GCF_902728285.1). Lineage (NCBI taxonomy): Eukaryota > Metazoa > Cnidaria > Hydrozoa > Leptothecata > Clytiidae > Clytia > Clytia hemisphaerica. Next base: position 464,682 of record NW_027103599.1, read on the forward strand.
ATCAAAGTAAATGAGATAAGATAAGATAAAACCTTAAAAAATCAACCAGAATTTACAACATTTCGTCCAAAGCAAAAGACATGCTTTTCTCGCCGCCATCTAGCCTGGATATCCAGCCCGTAAACTTTTTTTGATTTTGATATTTCTAATGTTTACGGTCTGGTTTACCTAGATCGTCCTGAGGATGATTATGCGGATATTCTGATTGGTTGGGTCTAAGCAAATCAGAGATCTGAATGGTGGCGCGCGTATAAGAAATTATGCGAGCCGACTTGAAGTGTCCGCCTAAGTATTTGGATGGATCGCGTGGTCGATCAGCAAGGCATGTATGCTGCTTTGCAAATCTCCCTGATTTTTCTTCTTCAAAGCAAATAACAATAGAATGCCTTATTATCTCCCTTGGGTGTTTGACCACGCATCCAAATAAAAATAACAACAAGAAGCCCGTTGGGCGTGAAGGCCCAGGAAAAGCGAAATTTTCGTTATTTTTACGAATTTCAGAATTTCTAAAAATTCAAAATTTTTTAACACGATTTCAAATAAAAACAAAATGAAAAATAATTCGACAAGGATAACTCTCCCTTTTTTCATTTCTTAGAACAGGGAAGTGAAAAAATAAACGAAACATAATGTAGTCAATGAAAAATGAATTGAATGTTGAAAGCTGGAAACTTTCTACCCGAAGGTAAACAATCAAATCCAAAATATCATCAAATTCCATAAGAAACAACATCAAAAAATGCAAAAATGGTGCCACATCGATTTATTGAGCTTCTTTGTTGTATTGTCTTTGTTCATGTTCTCCCTCTTTCCTCAATCAAGGTCAATTCGACTTGAAAACAATTATGTGAGTTGAGTTTGAATAATCCAAGCAATCAACGACCGTTATGACCATTTCATTTAATGTGTACAAGCATCATGAAAAAAGTTCCAATCTTGTTCAAATTTACACATGAGCTGCATTTTAGTCTCCATTGCCATATTCCATTAATAATCGGTATTTGAAATAATTCTGTGTCGAGTTTGAAAAATCAAACCACCAATTCGTTAAACGAGACAGATCTAGAAATAACCATTTTCACATGTAGCATATCATGAAAAAAGTTCCAATCTTGTTCAAATTTACACATGAGCTGCATTTTAGTCCCCATTGCCATATTCCATTTAATCGGTATTTGAAATAATTCTGTGTCGAGTTTGAAAAATCAAGCCACCAATTCGTTAAACGAGATAGACAGATGTAGAAATAACCATTTTCACACATAGCATCATGGAAAAAGTTCCAATCTTGTTCAAATTTACACATGAGCTGCATTTTAGTCTCCATTGCCATATTCCATTTAATCGGTATTTGAAATAATTCTGTGTCGAGTTTGAAAAATCAAGCCACCAATTCGTTAAACGAGACAGATCTAGAAATAATCATTTTCACACGTATAGCATCATGGAAAAAGTTCCAATCTTGTTCTAATTTACACATGAACTCCATTTTAGTGTCCATCAACAAATTCCAGAATCAATTTACTTGAAATGATTCTGTGTCGATCAAGTTTGAAAATCATGCCACATCCCTAGCCATTGTGATTGTCACTGACCATTGTTAACAGCGACAGATCCATAAGTAACCTTGTGTAGCATAAAGAAATATTCAAATTTACACATGAGCTGCATTTCTGTTTATTCATTTTTATGTTAGAAGCCATTATTTCCTAAAAATAAAGTCTTTTTTAAAACAAGAAACTAAAAATGAAAGTGATTCTAGGTAGAATTTTCACTCAGAAAGCTTTGTGAAAACTATATGATATGACAGAATGTTGAAAAAGTTTACAACGAAAAATCACTACAAAGTTTCTTTGGTTTGAAAGTCTCTTGACCACTAAAGCAAAGAAAATGTTTAAGATAGTATGAATCAACAGATGAAATCAATCTCCTCGCTTCGACCGCCATCTTGTTTTGTTTTGAAAACGTTTGTTGTTTAAGGAGCGCGGAATCAGAAAATATATCTTTTCTAGCCAGTATCCAACTTTTGCAAGCTTTTCCCTGCCCAGACGGCAAAAAGTGTGGTACTGGTATTAAGCGCCGTTTCTACCAAAACAGACAGACAGACAGAAGGAAACACGGACAAAAAAATAGTGACACTCTCTTTAAAGGCCCACTCGCTAGCGCTGGGCCAATAATGGTAGGGATGAAGTGGGAAGATCAAAACATGGGAATTTTTAGATGTTCTGGTTGTTTTCTTTTCATACTTGCTTAGATATCTTGTTTTAATTTTCTTAATGACATGGTTGCACCGTGTAAAGAACTAAAGGTACTGTATATCTTTATTTTGCTTCAATTCTTCTTTTCTGTTTGCCAATTTTGTAGTGCTGTTTTGGGTCGGAAGTTTTGTTTTGATAATTTTTTTTCTCCAAAATTCACTTTGCACTTTCTCTGTCTAACAGACTTTCCACCACACTGTCTATATTTTATGGTCAAGGCTGCCATTCTAAATTGATTTATCACTGCTGGGGTACCATCTTAAAATTATGCATGTCATTATGTGCATATATTTATTTGCAGCCATGGGATCCATGCAGGAAAATCTGTCATCAGGGGTTCACCTGATTTTTAGGTGAACCAAGCTCTATAATTTAGAACTTTTTCTGGCTGAGGTAAAACTTATTTTTTCTAAAATTTTGAGCTTGGATATCCAGGCTACCCGCCATCTTGTTTTAGAATGAGAATTATTTTTGGTTCCAGTTCCCACGGTCTTTTTTTCATACAATCAGATCCCGTGATTTTTCTCTAGTCCAATAACACTGCAGGATTTGAGTCATGTGACATCTCTATTGAAAAACCTGTGCGGAATAAAATAGAAATACAGGAGGTCACACTACTGGCTACAGGAACTGAAAGCAAATAATTAAGGCCAATATTTTTGGTTTTTCTGAAGGACAAAAGGTATAGGAAGCTTTACTGAAAGAGGGATAAGGCTGGGACTACCTTAAAGGAAGAAATTTTGGTGGAAAGAAAATTTGGCGGATTTGGCAGATTTGGCCAGAATCCGCCAAATTAAGTTCCTGCCAAAATTTCTTTTTTCCGCCATCCGCCAAATTAAATTCCAGCCAAATTAAACTTTTTGAAAATATGATCTCTTTTAAGGTGTTTTTGGATTTTTTTGCTGTTTTTACGCCATTTTAAGGATAAAATTTTCAGCAAACGCCAAATTAATTTCCCGCCAAATTTAGTTTTTTCGTCCATCCGCCAAATTAAATTCCATCTAAAAATCTTTTTCGGCCATCCGCCAAATTAAATTCCCGGCAAAATTTCTTCCTTTAAGGTATATATTTAAAAGAAAGTACGGTGGTGGCACAGTTTTCAAATTTAAAATATGCATGCGCACTAAGGGATCTTCGACAAAAAACTTTCGAATTTTTTATTGGCATTGGGCCGATAAGGGGGTGGGGGGGTCCAACTACATACCGAAGGCGGACAAGATTGGAGGAAATTGTGTTTTCGAAGATGTAAAAGTTGGATTTGAAAAATTTTGGCCGATAAGAGCAAGGGGGGGAGGGGGTCTGAAGCTTATCGGCCCAATGCTGATAAAAAATTTGAAAGTTTTTTGTCGAAGACCCCTAACTGCATGCATTCATATGCAACATATTGCATTCCTTATTGGACAATATGTTTAAAAAAATATGAAAATATTGTTTCTTGTTGATAAAACCTTCAAAATAGCTTTTAAATCAATAAAATTTCTGAGCTAAAAAGGTAACACAGTTCAAAAGGCACCAGAGTTGAAAGATTTTGGATTTTTAGGTTATTTTGCCGAAAATGGCTAAAAGTAACATTTTCATTAAAAATGACCGACCTAGATTTTTATTTAGGTGAAAATGATTAAAGTAAGGTTTGGAAATTAAACTTTAGTAGGTTAACTACCCGCTGTTGTTATTTGCGAAAATTGCCCACCGTTAAACCAAAGATATTAGCTAAAGAAGTAAGATGTTACAATATTAGCCAGTTTGTCCTTTTATTTGTCAGTAAAGTCATAATATTGTCTCAAACAAAGCATCAAGTAAACAGTCTATTGCCTTTTGATAAAGGATTCATTGATAAATAAATAAAATCTGGCTTAAAAGGAACAGAACATTACAACCTTCAAGTCTTGTTACACCATTAGCCAATGAACTTTTTAACCCAAATTCATTGCTAATAACATCTCCTTCAACCCCCTAATGATGCCAATGTACCGTTTTTTATGTGAATATTACCTTAACAGCTGTTTTGGAAATCATTAGCCAGCTTTTTTTGAAAGTTGCAATGTTACATCATTAACCAGCTTCTGGCAAGGTTCAAATCATCATAACTTGAGATATACTTAACCATAGAAATTGTTGTTACAAAATTTGCCAAGAGAAATCTAATGAGCTAACCATCATGTAATTTTCCCCGTTAAAAAGATATAGGCCAGTATAGGCTAATTTTGTAACATTGGTATGAAATGTCACAAAAACCTCAAAAACTTGCCTTTTTTATGAACATGTCCTATTGCAAAAATTTAATTGTTTTGAAAATTGTCATGATTTGCTTCTCATTCATCATCAAGTCAGGACACTAGAGGAGAGGTGTTATAGGATTAATGTAAGACCCAAGAATATTCACTAATTTTAGCACAATATCTTCTTTACTAGGCTTGAAACATGGCATTACTCGGAATACAATTTGTAATCACTTTGGTGGTCGCACTGTTCCTACAGAAGCTGTCACCGTATTATTCGTTTGCCAGATGGATTATGTGTAGTCGCTTATACCGATATCTTCATCCAAGTAATGAACTGTTAAGGGCCACTGCGGGCAAACCTATCAATCAAGGAGGAAAAGGTAACAAACAATTTCATACACGGGAACAAGTTTTCGCGGAAACTAACAATGCGGTGGTATGAAATTGGACTTTTTGCGATACTTGTTTTTGAAGTAAAAGGTTTTTTTTTATTTTGCCAGGGATTTTTAAGAATTCTTAGGAAAGCTCGTATTCACAGAACTTCAAACCCAAAACTGCTAAAATTGGGTCCTTCAAACTAAAGTTACCTTTAAGGAATTTTCCAAATAGTTTCAAGCAGTTTATTCTGGTTTATCATTATTGGACCTACCCCGGTGGGGTGGAGGTCCTATAAATTAACCCATGTTCGTTCGTTCGTTAGTTAGTGTGTTAGTTACCAGCTTTTCTCGAGATTGGCTCATTAGTTTTTTCTGATTTTTGGCACAAAGGTGCATGACCATAAACCCTCGAATGTGACGGAGCCCGATTTTCGAAAAAAAAATTTTTTGGGCAAATTTGGGCCAAAAAACGGCTTAAAAACGGGTTTTTTGGACTTTGTGAAAAATTAGATCATTAATTTTTTCTGATTTTTAGCATGAAAGTAGGGTACAATCTTAGTTAAAGGATGGCTCAAGCAGATTTTTGCAAAAAAATTTTTTTGGCTCAAAAATCGCATTTTTATCTATAAGAACCACTTTTAATAAGAATACATCAATGTTCTTAGCCATATTATTATTATTATTATTATTTCTATTATTTTTTTTTACGATGAAAATGTCACGGTGGAGGGTAATGGTTAATCTATATCTATAAGAATCACTATTTATGAGCATATATCAATGTTATTAGCCAAATTGTTTTTTTATTATTATTTTTTCTAATAGAAGAAAGTGTCACGGTAGAGTGCGACGGTTTGACTTTTCTGGAAACCATATTTATTAAGCTGTGCATTTTTCTGATAGTGGTTTTTATAAAGAAAAGCGCTTAATAGCTTTTTTATTTCTTTTTCAAAAATCTTTTTCAATAATAGTTTCTCTCAATAGATATGCTTTCATTTTCTTTATTTTTTTGTATTTTGACCAGTTATGTCTTATGTGTTTCATTGTTTCAATGTTCACTGATTAGTTTGATAACCAGGTAGGTCCATAAAAGTATCGCTTGTCTTTTTTAAGGCAATAACAATTTTAAAACATATTACAGTATATATATCTACTCTCTTTAAAAAGATAAAATAAAATGAAAACATATAAAATATAAACTTGTCTTAGACCAATCACACCAAAACGTTTCAAAATGGCACCTTGAAATAAATCAAATATATAGCTAAAATGTAATAACCTCATAGAAATTAAGTTATAGTAGGGGTTTTGTAATAATAACACCAACAATAAAGGCTCTTGTCTTCTCTTTAAAATTATATAAAGTTAAGAGAAGAAAATACTTACTGTGAGATCGGGTAACTTGCATCAGTGGAGGCTAACATACATGCATTAGCCCTCAAATGAAAGACTTGGCTGGTCATTAAAATACAAAGTTAATTCAAAACAAAAATGGTAGAGTAGAGCTGCGAGCGGAGCTGCGTAGTCTATATATTAATACGCTTAAACGTGTGTGTTTACAACGTTTTGTAAAAAGTTTTCGAAAATCTAACAAAGCTCTACAAAGCCTCCTCTTCATGGCGTTGAACCATAATCTTTTTGCACCTTAAGCAGATTTCCTACCACTAGACTAACTTTGAGACCCTAAGATGCTATTTTCTATTCACCAAGTTTGGAGCTTGATGGGTTAAAATAAACCTTCTTCCCAAATTTCTTTTGTCAATTTAAAGAATTCTTATTCAGATGCTCTTTAAAACTTTCTGTTTACAATAGCGGCTCCCTATCACTTTCAAAACTTTTTAAAGTCTTTTAAAGTCACCCTCGAATGTCCAACCACGATGGTTAGCCACGATGGCTAAGAAGATCTAAAATATACTTTTGCTAAGTCATTTATTTAATTGTGGTTAAAAATTGCAATGCAATGTTATCTTTTTTCTCCTTTATTTCCTAAAATCAAAATCAAATCATCGATCGGCGGCTATCTTTCTTCCGTTAGAATTTTTTAGATGTGTAGTGATTCACTGGATTGGGACACGCAGCGTGTGACGCTGCGCATACGGCTAGTTGTATTTTAATAACCAGACAGGTCATTCATTTGAGGGCTATGCATGTTTGCCTCCACTGATGCAAGTTACCTGATCTCACGGTATAAAATGTCTATCTGTCTATAGATGTCTTTGATAGGTTTTGACACTTTTTGACGAAACATATGGAAACCTCAAAAAAATGCTTTCTTGGACAACCTATCACATAAACACAAATTAATTGATAAAAAATAAAATTGAAATAACCTATCTACATTGGAGCACTAAAAGATAACACTACAACAATCCAAACAAGAAATGATGTCGCCGTTAAAACATCAAAAAACATACTCCAAGCCAAAATGCAATGTTTATCAAATACAAGTTCACAGTATCTCGTCAAGAAAACAACCAAAACAATCACACAAGTTTCAAAAGTTTATAAAACCCACAAAACCCCTGCATTAACTTGTTCCTGAGGTAGCTATTGTCCATATAAGAGTTTGTATTCCAAAGCAAATATTTCTTGTACTGCCCATTCTTCTCATCAATTCGTTAACTTGGACCAGTTTCACATCTCAATAGAATGTTAATACCATTAATACCATTTTGCCAGTCATTTAATGTCCAAAGTTATGGGGATGTAGCGTTTTCTTCATGTCAAGCAAATGTCTCTAAAATCTTTAAGTTGGTTGGTTTGGTATACGTATACGTTCAACTGGTAGAGGGCAAAGTGATTGTTTGTCCTTCTCTCGTACCCATGTTGGGTTTTTGGCTTCAACCACTGTGTCGAAAGGTTGTCTGAGTCATCCAAATATTTTATCTTTCATTTTAGATTTGCTTTTTCTCAATATTGCTAACTGTAAATAATAAGTGGTAGATCGATTCATAAAAGGAAATAAAGATAAGACACAAAATGGAAATCAAATTCGAGTCAAAACATCAAAAGATAATTTACCTCGCTACACCATGGTAACTTACTCTCGGGTGCCTAATAAACGTACAGACCAAAATAAACGTACAGGGGAGGGAATAAGATTGAAATTAATAAACGTACAGGCTGAAATAACAGAAGCAGCCGGCGGAGAAAGTTTTTAGTTTTTTGTTCTTATGTTCTAGGGAGACCACATATTATGACCTTCAATTTTCTTATACAAATGATTTCTGATTTCTAGGAAACCTTGTCGCACTATTTGTCTCCCTAAGCTTATGGCTACTTTATGGTTGAATGTGTTCTAAAATCTAGGAAAAGCATTTTGGCAAGATATACGTGTAAGATGTATGAAATTTGACACGAAAAAAATAAACGTACATGTACGTTTATTAGGCACCCGAGAGTAGGGATTCACACCTCGAACTCCTTGCAAGAAAATTATATTTGATGAGAATAAGAAGCTCTAATTTTAAATAGTATTTTTCGAAATTCACGCAAATTTGCCCCTACTTTCACGCAATAACCCGATTTTTCATAAAATCGGAAAACTTATCGAGAAAAAATCGGGGAAACATTGTAAAATTGGGAAAAACTACACATAATCGGTGGAAAAAAAGGGAAAATTCACGTATTCACGCACAAAATAGCCCAGATTAATGCATTCACGTTATACGCATTTCTTTTTCAAGTTTCACACATTCACGCAACCGAAAATGCCCATTCACGCCAGATATCTGTAAGGCCCGAAGAGCTAGATAGGCAACTTTAAGCTTTCTCCAGCAAAAAAGATTTCGCTTTTTAAATTTAGTGGCGATGGATAGGATCTAGCATTTTAATTCATTGTTTTTGGAGCGTGAAATAAAAAAAAGTAGGTGGCAAACGCTTTTTCGCATCTCTTAAACTGAAATTGTTTGTTGTTGCGTGATTTCTTTGGTAGGAAATCCTACCAAAACTTGCTTCACTTTTCGATAGGCCACAGATCTAGCCCTTCGGGCTTTACAGATTTTTGTGGGTGCTAGCCTAATATTGGTTACTTTTCTAGGCTGTTTGAAAAAGACTTCCCGGTGCTCATGAGAGATCAAACACGGTGGAAAGATCAAGTCATCAGATGCCAAGCTCGCTCGACCCGGTAACTGTTTAGGCAAACCCTTAAAATTCAAGAATTTCAGTTACCGTACTACTTCGAATAAACGCCCCTCCGTTGAGGAAAAATTTTCAAACTACGCCCCCTCCCCCTTTAGGAGGGGTGTTTATTTGAAACAAGTAGCTGTAAGGAAGTATAATATAAGAGAGAACTTAGACATACCATAATAATTGTTTTCTTTTGATATTCGAACTGATTACGGCCCGTTTTACATCGCTAAATTGGAATACCTTATCGGGGAAAACTTCGTCGGGAAAAAATTCGTCACTTGCTGGTAGTTGGTAAACGCATTGCCGGGGAAAATTTTCGTCGGGGAAAATATTCGTCACTTGTCCAAAATTTCGTCACTTTTCCCCGACGAAGTTTTCCCCGATAAGGTATTTGTACTCGAATAATAATGAAAAGGCAAAATAAGGTTCCAATTCACATTATCAAAGTGACCTAGGTTCTTAAATTATTTATTAAACGCCTCCCCTAAAAATCACATAGTTTATTGGACGTTTAGTGTGAAGTCAACCTTTTTCAGACACCTCTATTTTTATAGTTCTGTAACACAAATTTTGAATTGGTAGAAATCCTTCACGACATACTTTTAGAGGTTTAAAATATAATTACAAGGAGAAATTGAAAAACAAATTATACCTAATATTTGTCTAATTTCTAGAGCGGTGTACATATGAAAACAAACACAAGAGTGCTCTCAGATCTCTTCGCAAAAAAATTTCAGTACAACGTCAGTTGTACAAGTTATGAATACTATGTAGAGCAAAAACTGCGTAACATATTAAAAAGACTTCAAAGTTACATACTTTTTTATAAGAATACTAGAATATTAGTCGAGGTTGGGCGTGAAGTTTATAAGAACTTGAATTGAAAACAGGTATCAAATTATTCTTTATATAGTCATATAGTCATAAAGCCGCCACAAGAAGTTTGATTCGCTAGAAATAATCCAGATGAAACTCGACGAACTACCTTACACTCAAGGTGCGCCCTGTTTGTTATGGAACCTGTTCAATTAAAAAGCTGATAGCAACTTTACTTGAATTATTTTCACTTTTTATTCAATTTTACAATGAAAAATTTAAAAACTTCCAAGTAAACATAGAAATGTAAAAGCATAAATATAAACTTTGAAGAGAGCTCACGATATTCTAAATGCCTGACAAATTGCGTCAAAATACATTAGATTTAGAGTGTTTTGAGAATAGCATCGTACCATTGACGGCTGCTCTTTGAATGTTTAATCTTGGAATAAATTTCTCTTGGCGTCTTTGGGTCGATTTGAAAATGTTTGGCTTTTAGTTTTGAGGCTTCCTTGCAGAAGAGCTCATTCCGGTAACATAGTCTTTCCTTAGATTCGTTTGAAAGTATACTGTAAAGCAAAATAGTCTCGACGTCGGACCATTTGCCTTGGATAGGGTCCTCTCCGATATATCTTACGTATTGTCCATCAGGAACCCTTGCAGTCGACAATTCTGGTTTTGACCTTTTTCTTGATTTCGTCTGCTGGGGAACTCGAATTCCATAAGTATTCCCACACTTTTTGCAAATGCAAGCACTGGTACATGGCCGTTTAGCTATGTAGCAGGGACATTTCGTCTTGTGAAAGTTATCATCAATACAAGCGGCGTCTGATTTCGACAAACGACCACAGGAACAAGAGGCTTTCAACTTTTTGGATGGTGGCTCCATGATTTGTTCTTCACATACGTCAGCGTAGGTGTTTCCATGTTGAGCTATGTAAATGTATAATATATATGTATAATGGTGTAGTGCAGGTTGATGGAAAATATGGGAAAACTGGCAAAGATTGATGGTTGGTAATCAGGATTATCGTAATGCCTATAAAATTGCATATCGATTGAATAGTAGAGCATTTATTCTCCTTCAGCAAAAGAACGTTATCCTCGACTTTATTTGTGACTCCTTTCAAACTTAATATAGTCCTTGTAGAGTCATCACACTTTTCGATCAGTATTTTCATTTGATTGGCAGCCACAAGAATAAGATTTTCGGGATTTTCAGGAGAGGCGTAAATGACAGAAATTTTAGAAAAGCCGAGTTTAGATACGTTTTCAACTTCACCGCCATGTGGAATTTCGGTGTCCTTAGCGAAGCCACACAGCTCAAGGACATTCATGTTTGGCATGAACCGTTTAATCATTCGAGACGTGTATATTCTCGGGACCAGATGATGATCGAAAACGATATACTTCGACGGTTTGTCCATTTACCAGGAGGTTCCAGAACTCTCGCGATAGACTGGCGCTTGAGTCCTCCAAGCCCAAACGATTGTTCTTTTCGTTCGCCGTCAGATTTCGAACAGACTTTCCTAAAAGGAAAATGTGAAGTATAAAAACAAACATTCTCAATGCTGAAAATGCATTCCTAACAACTCATGTATAAAATGATCAATAAACAAAGAATTTCTTGAACCATTACCTTGTATAGCGGGTGGACAAACCTTTCCAGGAGGATAAAAAGTTAAATTCTAAAGGTTCCAGGGATATAAGACCAACTTTAGGTCGTCCACCCCCATTTTAAGGTATAACAAGCAATACTTTTATTGACTAGTTATTTACTTTTATGCATTTAAAACATATAATTGATATCTACGTAAGCATGACCGTTAAAACAATCATTCAGAATACAAATAGGATATACAATACCATTTATTAAAATTCTTCGTTCGTTTTCATCATTGATTGGCCATTGGGTTATTAAGGGAAAGGGCTGGAAGTTAGAAAATATCTCATCTAAAATTTGAGTAATTTAGTTAGGAACATCGATCTAAGTTTATAAATTAAAAGTGATTCTTATGGATAAAGATTCAAATTTGTGCAATAAATCATAAAAAATAAATGAGCCAATCTTGAGAAAAATTAATAACAAGTGATTGCTATCGAATTTGACCTATTTTTCCACGTCTAGCAACCAGAATTTCATGTCTTAACACAAATATTCTTTTAAATTAAGGGCTCTGACCATAGTGAATTTTTCATAATTGCCGTTTTTAAAATGTGTTTTCTGACTGATGTAACCAACAGAACTATGGCATGTTATACATTTTCTGTTAGACAAACTATTCCTGAATCTGAAAGTTCAAAAGTTGCATTGAAAAAATTTGATAAAGAAGAAAATGAAGACTTTTGCGAGGAAGAGTATTTCAACTTTGAAGAGCTTAGTTTCGGCGAATAAAAAACATTTTGAAAAATTTTTCGCAGTAGATGGTGTATCTTTTACCGAACAATAAAAATTTTTGCGGAAAATTTTTGTAAATGCTTCTTTGTCTCGAAATCTTCAAAATAGTGGTTTTTCATCAATTTTTCATCTGGATTTTGCTTAAAAAAAACAGTCATAACTTTTGACACATCTTTTTAGAAAAATTTTCCGCAAAATTTAAAATAGTTCAATTCTTTGCAGACAGTTTGAACAAACTTCGAAACAAAAAGGTTAATTACCCATTAAAACTTAGCACTTTTTATAAAAGAAGGTGATGCAATATATTATTAACGTTTTTTTAAAGTTCATAACGTCATTTTTGCAATTAAGTTCTTAATTACTCTTAAGGGGTTTGATTAAAAAGCAATTTATAAAGGCAATTCTTTGTTAAAAGTGTTAAAGAATCTAAAACATAACTTTTATGTTCAGATACTAAAATCAATTTTCTGACTATGGTCAGAGCCCTTAAGCTTTCACGAAAAAAAAACATCTATCTCATCAAAAAATTGACTACCTTGGGTAAGAACATTGATACATGCTTATAAATAGTGATTCTTTTAGATAAAGATGCGTTTTTTGAGCCAAAAAATCAAAAATTTGAATTGGCCAATCCCGAGAAAACCTAAGAACAGACAGACGGACATACACAGGTTTTTAATTTATAAGGTAGGTCCAAAAAGAATTCTTTCCAAGGGTCATTTTGAAAAATTTGCCATTTTTCAGGGGATATCCGCACAAGAGTTTTTCAAGACTTTATTTTTCTAAAGGAAAACAGAATATTATTATACAAACCTTGTACTGTCATTCTCACTGGCACCCTTTTTGGAGAGTTCAATACTTCTTTTACTGGGTCCGAGTTATGAGCTACGGAAGTAATTTACAGACCAGTCTGCATGCCCGAAAAAATTAGGATCATAATAGCTGTGGCGAGGAAGTACTCAACAAATTGTCTGGTATGTTTGGAACATCTTTATGACGTAGAAGTTCAAACTAAATAAATAAAATAAATCTCTCATTACAAATCTAGTTTGAATATAGAATTGAATAGTTGAAGTTGACTCATAAATTAAGGCTTAACTTAGTAGTGCAAAGACAGAGGCCCAACAAAGGAAAAACAAGATGGCTGCCATGAATGAGAATGAATGAAAGCAAACACTGAAAAAGGCCACACCTACAAAAACAAAATGGCTGCCATGAAAGAAAAACAAGGAAAGCAAAACCTACCAGCTTGCCAGATATAAAATCCTGTGACTGGCAGCAATAAGTCAAGTGAATGTATGATTGATCCACAAGACCATGAAAAATATTATTGAGTTGAGTTAGAGAGCTCCTTCCTCTGTGGTGACTTGATGTTAACTGAAGAAAAGTGTGAGTGGGCACTATTTAAGGCCACATTAAGGAGATAATAAAAACTAAGGAGATAAAATAACTAATCATATATGATAAGATTATCTCTATAATAATAGAAAATGTAAACAAATGAACTGTTCTACAAATTGACATCATGGAGATAATATGATATTGAAACAAAATTGTAATTTCTCATAATATTGAATAAAATTAGGGCAATGCCCGCTACACTCCCCCACGAAATAGAGAGTAAACACCAAACATTGAGTCCATTGACATAATTAATTATTGAAACAATCATTCAGTTCTTTGGACCAATCAATTTCCTCAATTCGATGGATAACAACCAAGCTACGTGCTGATCGTGTTGTAATCCTTTTACAATTTTCACTTGCGTTGTGGTATCGAACTTTTACACGACGGATTTGATTATCTCGGCTACGTTCAACTTCATCAACCATGCCATATTGATAGGTATTGGATAGAATTGATTCCTGTTTTGTAAATAGGACTACATCACTAATATTAATATCAGTGTCGGAGTTGAACCATTTGGGACGCGCAACGAGGCTTGGCACATGAGTTGTAAGCCAGGCGTCAAACCATGAGTCGAAGATCTTTTGATTGTCGCGGATCAGTTTGATATGATAATTTTCAGCGGTTAATCTCCCTGTTGGACTTCGTTCATTGTTTCTGCCCAAAAGGAGTCGGTTAGGGGTGATAAGATCAGCCATTTCAACATCTGATTTTATGTTGTTGACTGCGATCGGCATGTTGTTGATTGAGTTGCTGATTATTGACGCCATTGTTTCCCATTGGATAATTGACAGGTGGTGGAGTTGCAAATTTTTGTCGAGTGAATTTCGAACAGACTTGATCTTTCGCTCTACTCGCCCATGCATGTTATGCCCCCCAACAGGACATGTTTGAAATTCCAAATGTACATCCTTGTGTAGTTGTTGCTGAATGTCAGTTATGTCGAACTTCATTGTTTGGCAACCCTTCACTAATTCACCTTCGTCAATTAGCAATTTTGATGGATAACCAAATTGACAGGAAAAGCGTGTGAATGCTTGAATGAATGATGGTGCTGCATAATCCTCCATCACTCTGATGTTGACACTTGTTGTAGTCGCACAGCAGAACACAAGGAGCCATACTTTAACAGTTGTTCTCTTGTGATGTTGAGAAAAGGCTTGAAAAGGTCCAGCAAGATCGGCTTGTGTGATGAAAAAGGCTGGTGCAATGCATAAGTTGTCCATTGATAATGGACCCATTTCAATGTTGATGGATTTCTTCATTATGTAACGACAACGCTGACAGAAAGATCGCACATCCTTTACCAATGATTTACCATCAATGATAAGTGCTTTTTGAAGAACATGTCGCCAAGTTGTTTCATTCCCAGAATGTTTGGCGGTCGGGTGATGCCAATGGACATCATTGACAATGCTGATGGCAACCGGTGAGAACTTTTCCACAAGGGGAACACAAAATGTCGTGGACTTTAGATCTTTCATAGTTTTTGTCAAGTTGCCCAGAACAGTGATTGAATCTGTTGGCAATATACGTCCAATGTGGATAAGTATGCCATCCTTTTCCATTGATATCTTTTTGTACTTTGAACGGTCTGTGAAATGCTTGATTTCCTTTGTTGCCTTTCGGAAGAAGTACTTTTCTGAATGACAAAGTTCATCTTCTGTTAGTGATGGACTAGGTGATTTCTGTTTGAACACATGTACATTAATGAATCGAAGTACATATGCCATGATTCGGACAACTTTTGAAAACCGATGACTGTTGGGGTCGACCAAGTAACCAGAGAATCGATATCTGGCTTTGGTGTTATTGATAAATTTCTGATTGAGATGACAGGATGGTGTTACTTCTTGTTTGACCTTCTTTTGAACCTCCGCCAGTTGGCTGTTGGTTAATGTTATTTCCTCCATTGTCTTTGAAGGGAAGGATGTTGAGGATTGCTTCATTCATGGATAGCCAGTTGTCCAAACAGATGATTGGTCCACTTCTTCGTTGATGTGCATCTTCGTGTACCAATATCAGCAATCATGTCAGTTGTTTGTACGTATACCCACTGAGATGATGATGTCAGTCTTTTGATCTCGTTGACTCTATTTCGCACCCATTGTTTGAGTTGAATGGTTGGCTTGGTGATCCAATAAAGCACTATTTGAGAGTCAGTGAATTTGACTGATGTTGCGTGTTGAAATGATTTCCTGACAACTTCTCCTGCATGCGTATTGACCAATGCTGCATATAACTCAGCACGAGGCTGTGTCATTTCTTCTGGCACAAGGCGACTTCTGGCAAATACCAATTGACATGAGTAGCTTCCATTTGTCAGTTTAAATCTTGCATAAAATGAGATATCCATACATTTCGTGATAGATTATTGGTAGATATTCGTAGATTATCTGGTAGTGCGTCATCCCACTCCATTCGCCTCAGGACAAGTTTGTGTAGATCAACTTTCAGTGTGGCTGTGATTGGGGTGACAAGTCCAGCAATATCGAAAACCTCTGCTACTTTTGACATGCATTGACGACGGGTCAATGCTTGTGGAACTTCTTTGATTTGTTTTGGTTTCTTTCCACGGTAGTTTTTGGCAAAATTGATTTCAGGATTGTCAATACTGATTTCATCTGCTTCTGGAAACCATTTCATCCCAGCAACAGATACAGACTCTCCATCACTTGACAAAGATTGTTTTGGTCTTTGATGCGAAAATGTGAAGCCTTTCAGGTGGAATCCTCCATGGTTGACTACTAGCTCAAGGTCGTCAGCAAGTTTGAATGCCTTATCGATAGTTTCCTCTCCAGTCACACAGTCATCGACGTACACATCTTTGTTAATGATTTGATGAACCTTTGGGTGGTGCTCCTTGAAGAGGTTTGCTGTCTCACGTAATGCTCGTTCAGATTGGTTTCCGCTTGACTTGATGCCATAAATGAGGGTTTTTATAACTTTTTCTTCGGGTAGCTTGTATGGATCAAACTCATCTTGCCAGAGATAGCGTTGTAGGCACCATTGTGATTTGTCCAATTGAACTGAATTATACATCTTTGCCACATCTGTATGTATTCCAATGTAGTGACTCCTCCACCTGATGAACAATTCCACAAGTTTGTTCATGTTGTTTCTTCCCTTTGCAAGTAGATCATTGAGTGATTTACCAGAGTCAGTTTTCATTGAGGCGTCAAACACGACTCGGCATGGAGTAGAAATTGAATTTTCCTTCCATACTGCTCGCCATGGGATGAAGTTCTTGATAGGACTCTGATGCAGTTGTTGTTGAACATCACTTGGAAGATTCTTTACATATTCTACATATCCCAGATCTTGAAGTTTCTTCTCAGATTTCAGCACATCTGCCTTGTCATCGGGGTACTTGGCAAGACGCTTCATCTGTTGGTTGAACACTTTCAAAGCGATATGATGATTTGGTGCTAGGTAAGTGACAGGATCCATCATGAGTGGGCGTGTTGCAGTAGATGATCGATCACTAACATTGACAGTGACTGAGCGGTCAATGACATCTTGCTCAATCTCTTCCTGAACACTCATGGTTTCGTCAGTTGATTGAAGATCCTTGCATTTCTGGCAGCCACGGCAGTTGGTGCATCGGAATGTCAGCTCACTTCCAAGTTGTTCGGCTGCCTCAAATAGCATAACTTTGTTGACAAAATCTTGATCCTCTGCTTTGTCTGAGACATAGATGTCAGCTTGGTAAGATGGATATCCTAGAAGTTTGGCATCTGGGTTGACATGATACCCAAAGTTGAACAGTCGAAATTGTTGATTGACAAAATTAGCGATGTTGTGATGTTGTTGATTAATCTCTCTGAATAGTCTATGGGGACCACCAACAACACCTCTTGAACCATCGGCACTCTTGAAGTGGGACTCAAAGATAGTGAGCCCTGATGGCAATTGAAAGATGAATTTAGGATGGTAACGCATGTATTGTATACCTATCATAAAATCGACTTCTCCACCAACTTGCGCTGATACCAGTGGGAGTTTCTTGGGATCACCACCAATGTCTTTGAACCCATTGTGAATGTCATTGATAACATCACCATTGAGCTTGTACATTGGAAAGTCGTGTGTGAGCTTGTCCATACAAACTCCAATCATGGTTGCATCTTCTCCATTTGCGAGAGGTATGTTGACAGAGTAGATGCCATTGCTTGATAGGCTGACTTGATCGCCAACACCATTGGTTTGTATTGATCCAGCATAAACTTGTTTGGCACGTGTCTTGAGTTGTTTAACGGCTTTGAAGCGGCTGATGAAATCACTACATCCAGTATCATAAAAGATGTTATACACCTTTTTGTCAACGAGGATGTTTTGGAACATATAGATGGCATCTGTGTTGCTATCTTCAATATCGGCATGGAAAGATAGTTTGATCTCTTTGGAGAAATTCAGGACTGGTTGATTGATGATACTATCTTGATTTGTACCGCTTGAGTGTTTCCTGGTTCTGTGTGTTATTCTTGTGTTTCTCACAAACAAGAATGTGCTTCTTCATTGGATATGATTGATGGTAGGTGTGTTGACAAACAAATGTATGTTGACAGTGACCATCGCGATGCTTCTCTTGGTTGGCACTTGCTCCAGGGAACAAGCATTGAAAGCACAGATTCTTGGATTTCAGTGTGCTGAGACGTTCAGCCGGTGTCAAATCAACAAAGGTTTTGCATGAGAAATATTGAATCAGTTTCATACCACGTGGACCTCTTGTTTGGACATGGTCATTCTTTCCACAAATGAAACAGATGGTTTGATTGTTCGTTGGTTGACTGGATGGAGGTGGATTCCATGGTGGAGGATTCGCCTGTGGTCTTGCTGCTGGTGGATTTGAGTCTGTCTGATGGCCAGATCCACGTCTGGTTGGTTGTTATGATTGTTCCTGCTTCTTTGACTTTGATTGAAGAATCGCTCGTTGTTGTTGCATCTTGACTTCCTTATCGAGAAAGTCCAGCATTTGTCTCCACTTCCATCTGCCTTCCTTTGGTATCTCACAGCTGAGGGTTAGCCATCTGATTGATCTCTCCTCACCAAGTAGATTACACGCTTGATCGAATGCATCAGAATAGTACAGCTCGTTCTCGATGTGGTGATCAGTGGATAATTGCATCAGGTCTCTCATCAAGTTGGAAATCTTGCTGATGCTATTGATGATTTTGGCTGGATCTTTGGATTTGACTGTTTCACAATCGGTCAGTTCTGATATTTTGTTTGTCAGAAGTATCTTTGTGTCTCCGTATGCTTCTTTGAGGCGTTCCCAAATATCTCTGATCTCTAACACATTTTTAACGAGTGTTAGTGCATCCTTCTCCAAGTAGTTGTTTTTGAGCAAATCAGCTTGGAGATGTGTAGGTACAGATTGAGCAAAGAGTTTATTGAAATTGGTTTTGAAGTCGTAGATGTTGGTTGAAGATTCATACCCACTGAACTTGCCAAGATTGATGTTGAGTTGCGATTTGTTGAATGAATCAATTTTATCCATCTCACGATCTTTGAACTCTTTGATAATAAGGGCTTTGTAGGTTTCCCATAGTTGGATAATAGTATCATAATCCCTCTTTGCAGCTTCAAAGATGACTTTCGATGGTTCTAGTTCAATATATTCTTTGAATTTTGCTGACAATGACGTAACAGTCTTGGTGTATTTACTGAGGTCTTGATTGCGAACCTTTACTTCCTCATTTGACAATTTATCCACCTCGCATGTTGAAATCTTTCTGATTGAGGATCGAATGTTTTTCATTTCATCAGTCAAGAAAGCGGTTTTATTAGTTTTGATTGTCTTTACTGAACTATTTGCCTCTTGGATGACTTTGTTGGCACTTTGAACATACATGCTGATGGAATCATTCACTTCTTTGTACTTCAGTGCGTGAGGTTGGTATGCCTCTTCGCCAAGTTCAGCTTGTAAGAAAGAGTGTTGTGTTCGGAACTGAGCACGCAGTGATTGGATTTTCTCGAGACAGTTCATAATTAAGTCATACGAATCTTGAATGGTTGTGGGGTCGTTGTCATTGATGAAATCTCCTATTTCACCTTGAAGGATTGACACACTGACTGCAGTTGGAATTGCTTGGATAGGTTTGTTCTCAGCCATTGCTGGAGGTATCTTTTCACCTGTAGAACCAAATATATTGTAGTTGATTCGCTTGGCACAAGTTCTCCTTGGTCTTTGCATGTGAGCGAGATGTCTGACGCTTGACAGATGAGCGAGACCTTGGACGCTTGACAGATGAGCGAGACGTCTGACACTTGACGGATGAGCGAGAAGTTGGACGCTTCACGGATGAGCGAGACGTTGGACGCTTGACGGATGAGCGAGACGTTGGACGCTTGACGGATGAGCGAGACGTTGGGCGCTTGACGGATGAGCGAGACGTTGGACGCTTGACGGATGAGCGAGACGCCAGACGCTTGACGGATGAGCGAGACGTTGGGCGCTTGACAGATGAGCGAGACGTCAGACGCTTGACGGATGAGCGAGACGTCAGACGCTTGACGGATGAGCGAGACGTTGGACGCTTGACGGATGAGCGAGACGTCGGACGCTTGATGGATGAGTGAGACGTCGGACACTTGACGGATGAGCAAGACGTCGGACGCTTGACGGATGAGCGAGACGTCGGACGCTTGACCGATGAGTGTCAGGATAAGTTAATAGACTGGTGACATCAGACCATTGATTGGATGACTTGACAGCATTTGAGTTATCTTGCTGTTTGAATGTGGCGAGGAAGTACTCAACAAATTGTCTGGTATGTTTGGAACATCTTTATGACGTAGAAGTCCAAACTAAATAAATAAAATAAATCTCTCATTACAAATCTAGTTTGAATATAGAATTGAATAGTTGAAGTTGACTCATAAATTAAGGCTTAACTTAGTAGTGCAAAGACAGAGGCCCAACAAAGGAAAAACAAGATGGCTGCCATGAATGAGAATGAATGAAAGCAAACACTGAAAAAGGCCACACCTACAAAAACAAAATGGCTGCCATGAAAGAAAAACAAGGAAAGCAAAACCTACCAGCTTGCCAGATATAAAATGCTGTGACTGGCAGCAACAAGTCAAGTGAATGTATGATTGATCCACAAGACCATGAAAAATATTATTGAGTTGAGTTAGAGAGCTCCTTCCTCTGTGGTGACTTGATGTTAACTGAAGAAAAGTGTGAGTGTGCACTATTTGCGCGCGCAGCGCGTATCTCGTTTGGTAAAATGTGCGCGCGATATACTAAATTGGTCCGTATATGGCTAAACTTTTTTGAAAATTCAGTGTTTCGAGTATGACTACATGAAACCAAAATCTCGTGTTTCCTCAGATCGCTCCGTTTCGGCACTAAATCCTCATATTGCTGCAAGAGAACTGCTATGATTGGTTTGTTTTCCCGCGCTACTAGCAAACTGGCAAACATTGTTTTTTGATTGGTCGATTTATCTGAGCCTGATTGGTTGATTTTCTTGAAGCTGTTGCTATTGCCTACCCGCAAAAGCTGTTTCTGTCTGCTGTGGATCTGTCACTGGTTTGATTGATTGTTTCATTTTTGTTGAAATTTTTTAACAAATTTTGAGAAAAAGAAGAGGATCTGATTTATTATAGTCTGTTAGTATCTAATCAACACATAATTCGTATATCTTATCAACATATTATTTTGCACAATTGTTTTTGTGTTTGGATTATCTGCTCTTGCAAGACTTCTTGTTGTTCATATTACTGTTGTGGCTGTGTTTGGCCTGACCACTGCTGTTGGTTTCCATCATCAATTTTTTCCAGCTAGCTAGGGAAGTATATTAACTTTTTTGTTTTTAACTTTGCACATTTTCTGTAGTAGAAACTGAAGTAAAGGTTTTCACTCCAACAGAGTTGTGATAATACTCCTGTAGTAACACCATCTAAATAATTAATTGTCACTTTACATTCACAAAGATGAATATTTTGCAATCAAGGACAGCACCTTTAGGCCTTAAAAATCTTGGTCAAAATGTTTGTTTCTTTAATTCACTCGTCCAAGCATTGTATTCGATTAAAAGTCTTCGGGAACGTGTTTGTCAATTTGAAATTAATGTCAGTACCCCAGTTAAAACAATGGCGATTAATGAATTATTTACATCAATGACATCTTCGGCTGTTCCGATAGAAACTTATCAACTACTTCCTTTCTTTGGAATTGGGGGATACGACCATTCCAGATTTGAGCAGTTTGATGCTCAAGAATGTCTTTTACATATATTGGAAATTATTTATCCATCAAATGCAGATAATACTGTGTTAGACGCTTCAATTTTTAAAATTGCAATGTTAGAGGAATTGCTTTGTAAAAGCTGTAAAAAAATTTCAGAGAAAAATATGTACGATTCTATATGCTGTATTAAATTTTCTAACTTATATAACAATTCCATTGAAAAAGAACTTTTGAAACTGATAAATGCGCAAAACGCAGAGCTGCTTGATGAGCCATATGTGTGTTCTAATTGTCCAATTCGTACGATGGCATTAAAATCAACAACACTGCTCCATGTTTCTGATTATCTGATTATTTCCTTGGGTCTATTTCGTTTTGATCAAGCAACAAATACTTGTAGAAAAGTAATTCCAGAAATTACAATTGAGAATCGAATTGACAATATTCTATTGGGAACTTTACAATTACAAGCAGTCATCTTTCACCATGGCGAAACTGCAAATAGCGGCCATTACACATCAGCTGTAAAATACGGTGAACAGTGGTTTTCTGTGGACGATGCCATAGTGAATCCTATTCACAACCCTAATTTTAACTGTAAAGTGAATGACCATATTGTGCCTTATTTATTAATATATAAAAAATCAAATGTTGTTACATCTTTTGCTAATCATACCTGTCACTTCTCTAATTTGCAATTAAATATTAATCAAACAAAAACAAATTCTCCTCTGATATCCTTTCCAACAAAACCAACGCTGACAACAACTACACCTAATGAGCTTAACAACAACCGAAAAAACAAAGCTGACCAAATTCTACAGAAAGAATGTGATTTATATGGGATTACATTTTTACCACCAAATGAAAATGAAACAACCACTGCCATAAGGAAACGAAGAAAAACAATGCGAGATGAAATTAAGCACAAAAAAAAATGTCCTGAAAACAAAAAGGAAGACTTTCACTTTAAAGTATGTGCTGAAGATGAAAAAAAAACAGTCTTTAAAAAACAATTTCCCAGTCTTGTCAACAATTCAAATATACCTCCTAATCAACCTCAAATTGACAAACCCACATTTGATTTTTCAATCACTTCCATCAATTCTATTTCAAAAAAGAGTAATCCAAAATATTATGGCAAAGCTATATGCACCTTTCCTTTGAAGAAAGTTTCAGTTGATAAGCCAATAATAAAAATAACATACCCAAATCAAGTTAAAAATGAGGTAAAGACAGAGAGTCCTTCAAAGAGTCTAAAAGCCAGGAAAGAGATATTAAAAGTGAAAAATGTAAAAATAATACAAAAAGGCATTCTAAAAAGTAAATTCCTTTTTCAAAATAATCAAAAGTATAAAAAGAGTATTGAGAATAACAAATATTATGTTAAAAAGAAACTTTCTCAGTCACATTCAAGTCAAAGCCAAAACACTGAAATTTTGAGTTCAATACCAGAAGCGGAACAGCCGATCGTCCAAGAGGGCAATGAAATATCCTCAGGTGTCACTTCTAACGACAACGTCTCCTCAGCCATTCATAAGAATCCTAAAGTCTATGAATCAATTAAAAATTTGAAAATGGAGAAATGAGTCACACGTTTTTGAAATGCAATATATGTATGGAAATACATCCTCAATTCCACACATCTTTTGAAAATAAAGATAATCGTTTAGTAAATTTAAATAATATAAAACTCAATAAAAAAAATATCTGTCCAAAATGTGCCACAGACAGTAAAAAGCGCAAACCAAAAAAGACCTCAAGCAATGAAAATCAAGATGTAAAATGTACTAAGAAAAATAAATCCAATGATAAAGAAAATCAAGAGCTTAGAGCTGCAAAGTGGTCAGGTATTGATAGTCCTGAAAGTGATCTTGGTCCAAAGCAAGACATAATTAGGCATAATAACATGCACTTTGGTCCAATTCCAGAATGTTTGAAAAATCTTACAACTGTTGAATTGGCACTCATATCTAAAATAACTGTCTGTATGCGTGTTCACATGCTGAGGTATGGCATGTTGTCATCTAAGGGCCATTCTATAAGCATCCCTCAGAGGATGTCAATCGCCACCCAGTTACCTAAACTTCCTGAGCAGGTAGGTATTGTTGTCTTAACACGCAGAGGTAAAAAACAAGAGAAAATCAAGCATTTCACTGTACAAAGACAAGCAGTTGAAATTGCATTGAAATGTTTGTGCTTTGGTATACCAAACGGTGGTTATAACACATTTAAAGCTAATACAAAAAAATATTGCGGACCAGACCACAAAAATAGAACATTGACTAACAAATATTTTGAGCATTTTCCAAACCCTTATTATTTTGATGTTGATATAATGTTTGAAAGATTGAGTGCTCTACCAGCAGAAAGGGAAGAATATTCTGGATTAAAAACTGTGTTTATGGAAAACAATGTACCTGAATCTGAACTAGGCCCGGCACCTGCCCAGTTTGAAGTACCCTTCTCGCCTGACGATGAAAGCTATACAACATCAAGTATCATATTACCTGCTGAACCCAAAGATGTTAGTGAAGAAATTAAAACGATTGTAAAAAACGTGACAGGAAGTGAAGATATTGCCAACAAGTTTGCACTAGCAGAATGGAAATACGCAGATGCTGAACCTTTATCCGAATTAAAAACTCCTGGCTTTTTTGCGCAAGCCTTTCCATCCATCTTCACAGCAGCTACCTGTGACTTTACCCATAATCCTTTGGTGACAGTCAGTTTGGATGAATGGATAAAGCATATTTACTTTCAAAAGGATAACCGTGTCTCTAAACATCCATTTTTAAAATTTTTTCTGTACAATCTATCACTACGTAAAAAAGCTTTAAACAATGGCAACTTTTTAGTAGCGCAACAGCTAACCGACAGTCACATTAGCATTGATGAACTGAAAGAGCGTTTTAACAATAATGACGATTCAATTGCCAGAAAAGTTATCAGGATGGGCTCCAATCTTGTCAATTCTGACCCATATTGGAACAGATGCAAAAGAGAATTGGATGCTTTACTTTTCTTTAGAAGATACTCAATAGGGGATTTACCAAGCTACTTTCATACTAATAGTATGGCAGAACTCCACTGGGCTCCACTTAAACAATTTTTGGCTAAATACCTTAGTTCTACATGTGAGATCACTTATGATAACATTTTAAATAAATTGAATACAGATATGCATTATCTCAGAAGAACAGTTTTACAAAATCTGCACATTGCCACTTTATATTTCGAGACAAGGACAATAAATTACTATAACACAGTAGCCAAAGAGTTGTTTAACTTAACTGATTATTGGTTTCGCTTTGAATTTGCCAAATCAAGAGGACAAATTCACAGCCATGGACTCCT
Source organism: Clytia hemisphaerica (assembly GCF_902728285.1). Taxonomy (NCBI): domain Eukaryota; kingdom Metazoa; phylum Cnidaria; class Hydrozoa; order Leptothecata; family Clytiidae; genus Clytia; species Clytia hemisphaerica. The sequence goes on from NW_027103599.1 coordinate 489,848, forward strand.
ATTTTCTGAAACTCAAGCCAAAAATATCGAGCAAGCTCTTGATATAGATGGTTTATCTAGTGACCAAGAAAAAGCTGAGACCTTATATAAATGGCTTCAAACACATGAAGAAGACACAGATACCATATTTTCACCAGGCTTTGTTAGTATGCACCCTGCAGGTGGCTCCCAAGAAAATGGCCAAGATGGCTCTAAAGTCTGGATTCCAAATAAGGAAAAATGGGCAAAACCAGAGGGTACCCAAGAGCCTCCTGAAATTGACCCACTGAATCTTATAATGACAGAATATTGCACCACCCCAGAAAAAGTTAGAGAATTGTATCTTTATCTTGTGAATCGAGTAGCATTACATAATTGTAATGACTATTGTCTGAAAAGAAAAAGAGTTGACTCTGATACACGATATTGTAGGGTCCATTTTGGAAAAGAAGATCCCATAACAAAAAAAACACCAGGAAAAGAACTACATCCTTTCGCCCCAATTCTAACTGGAGATAAGCATCCACGGTATGAGGGCCCCAGAGACCATTGCAGGATGATAATGAATGTAAAAGCTCATTTATTATCCTGGTTGGCCAACTGCGATACTCAGGCTCTGGTTGATCAAGATTTGTTAAATTTACAAAAATATATCACATCTTACGCATGCAAAGGTGCTGCCGCAACACAGGATTTGGTCACTATCTATGGTCACCTTTTAGACAGTGCAGATCCCAATGCTTCAGTTAAGAGTATCGTATTAAGACTGCTTAATAGGATACTTGGTAAAATTGATACACCTGCTGCTTGTTGTGACTTTATCAATTCTGGTGGCAAACTATGGCATTGTACTAGAAAGTTCCAATCTGTTGGTTTGAGTGGTTATAGACCTCTTACCAGTAAGCCTGACGGTGAAAACTTCACTCAAAAAATTGCTATCGATAAGTTTCTAAGTAATGAGCGTAGAGAAAAGAATCCTACAATGACCTTATATGATTGGGTGAGAGAATGTTCTTGCAGAACCAAATGCACTGCTGATCACTGCCCAGTTTTCACAGGTATCCAAGTGAATCCTGTCTGGCCACTCTCAGAAGACTACTGTAAAGGTAAGCTCATGATGTTTTCACCTGGAGTATGGACAAAACCTGAAGATTTGAAGCTAGAAGGAGAAACGTTTGGTGAAGCTTTTGCACGCTTTCTTGATACAGATCAATGCCCACGTGTTGTTAAAGATAATGTGAAATCAGCGAAAAAGAGATATGATGAAAAAATGGAGAGAGAACGTAAAAGAAGGCACAAGCTAAATGAACAGCACAATGATAATGCAAATCAAGAGTCACAAGCTGATTCCCAATACTCCTTTTCCTCCAGTACCTTTTCACAAGATTCTCAAATGAGGGAAGTTAATGTAGCTAATGAATTGTTGAATGAGCTTCACGATGCTAATCCCTCGAATGCTGTTGATGAAGAACTTGAGGTTCCATTACTTGATGGAGGACCAGACTTTGATTGGCATGAGTATGCAATGCAATGCTTAGGACAAACTTGGCCAGATAATGTTGGTTCTTGGTTGGATGATATGGATGCCGAAGTTGAGAAACAAACTGTCAATTCGTACGGTAGATGTGACTTGCCAAGAATTAATCTACTTTTAGCCAACGAGTTGCAAAGACTTATAATAGCAATAAATCTAGAACGTATGATTTTACTCCAGAAAGGGGAGAACTATGAACCGTTACGATTATTGGTACAGGGGACTGCAGGTACAGGTAAAACTTTTGTCATAAATTCACTTAGTTTTATAGCAAGGAGATTACGTCAAAGAAATAATGCAGTGTTGAATCTGGCTCCTACTGGAACAGCAAGTTTGCTTCTCCCAGGTGGTCGGACAGTTCACTCCATCACACCTCCTCTTTCGAAATCCAAAACAAATGATCTCAAGTCAGCCCAAATGAGTGATTACCCATTAAAGGGAAAGGCTTTGAAAAAGCTTTGTGAGACTATTGGTTATAAAAATAAAGGGCTTGAATTGGCTGTTTTAAATATGGATGAACGAAGCATGTTTTCAAAAGGACTCCTTGGATGGACAAGTGAAAGATTTTCCCAAGCCACAAATAATTATGACAATACCTTCGGAGCGATTCCAGTTGTGAACTTTTTTGGTGATCTTGGCCAGCTGGGGCCAGTTAAAAAGTTAGATCTTCATCTCCGCCCTGCAAAGAATGCTTCACCTGATGAGCTTGCCGGGTTTGCCATTTACCGAAACTTTCAAGACGTCATTGTTCTTAATCAGACAATGCGACAGAAAGAGTGTGAAAAAATGTTTCTTGAAAGGTTATTAAGAATTAGAGGTGGCAGAATCACCCAACAAGACTGGCTTGCTGTAAATGCCAGATACGAAAAAGAGCTTCCCGAGGCTGAAAAGATAAATTACTGCAATGCTGAAATAACAATAACATTGCATGAAACTTGGCGTGAGGTGAATAAAGAAAACCGAAAGAATTTAGCCAACTTAAATGTTCCTGTTGCCACAATACCATCTACAGGTCGAGGTTATCATCACAAGAATGGAGATAAACAAGTTGGTCAAATACCACCTAAAGCCACAATCGCAGTTAATTCGAAAGTTATATTGACAAAAAACCAAAAAGCGTTTACCCCCTATGGCTTACATAATGGTGCTGTTGGTATTGTGAAAGCAATTTTATATGAAAAAGGCACATCACCTCCACAATTACCTACAGCAGTTATTGTTTACTTCCCGAGGTATACTGGACCAGCTTGGGATATTAACAATCCCAAATTTATCCCGATTACTGCAGTCCGCTCAAAATGTGAAAGTGAATGCTGTAGTCGAACTGGTTTACCATTGATGCCTGGTTATTCCCTCCCAATAGCTAAGGCCCAAGGTATCACTGTTGGAAGCAATCAACCTGCTGAATTCATGAGGGTGAGTATACAAGAAGGTAAGTACATGGAACAGCAAAGTTTGGGAATAACCTATACTGCTTTATCAAGAGCTGAAAGTGAGGATCGATGGTGTCTAATTGATAAAATACCACAAGACCGGCTTCATTACATCAACAACCATCCACAAATGCAGAATCGCCATCAAGAAGAAAAGCGACTAAATGAACTATCTGCTAATACTATTGCCAGGTACTCGCATCTTTTAAATAAATCAAAGTATCTTCAGCTGCTAAATGAATTTGATGCACTTTGCAACGATGGTATCATAACCAGTGTATGTACCAGTGGAAATGCAGCTTGTACCTGTGTATATTGTTCTTTGAAATAATTTGTCAACCGTATTGAAAGCAAAGATGGACCGATTCAAAATACTTTGGGCGTACAAATTTAGCGAACAGAAACTTTGCTTTGGCAAGGTCAAATAAATATAAAATCTACGCCATTTTACTTTCGTGAATCCTTTCGTTAAAACGAGACTTCTCAAAGGAAATCGAGTCAGTAGCAATTATTCCTTGAATTGGATACAACAATATTTTTAACTAAGATGTAAAAGGCTACAAATATTATTTGAATTTGAATTAAAATTTATTTTTATCTTTAACAATTACATGCATAAGCCACAAAAGTTTCTGTTCGCAAAAGTTTGTACGCCTTAAGGATGCAATTTTAATGCACAATAATTGAATGTTCCTAGTACTTGACATTCCTAGTATTTCTTTTTAGCTATGTTATCAAAACAACCTAATGTAAATGAAATTTGGTTTTCAGATTTCATATCATCCTCCCTGCATAATAAGCTAACACTTTGAGATAAACTTTTTTACCCCCACTTTAACGCCTACTTTATAAACCGTTTCGACTTTGGACCTTCGGAATTAATATATAATGAATGTCAAGTCCTAGTATACATTTTTAATTCTTGTAGTAAAGCATTAGATATTAAAATTCATTCGCTTTAAGTGTGCACTAATCTTTGATTTGCTTGCCATTTTTCGACCGTTACTAGAACACTATATTTTCTAAGAAAAATAATTCGAAAAATCTAGAAAATGAAGAAGAATTACTTTGAAGCCTCCTGATTCCAGAGGTACAATTATTTTGGCATAGCTGAAATTAAAAAGCTAAGATTAGTGCTCACATAAGGGAAAGGACTTTAGTAATAAACAAAGCAGCAATCCAAAATTGGACATGACTTCATGGCTTATTGAAACGAATATTGGTAGAAAAGATCGCAATAAGACGATAAATATAAATTATCTGGATGTTGACTGGCCACTTATATCGCAATAAGACGATACTTATCAAATTACAGCTAGCTGGAGTCGGGACGGATGGCAGACTATATCGCAATAAGACGATAGATATAAAAGTATATGTTGGCATACTATACATCGCAATAAGACGATACGTATTAAAAATAAACTGCCAGCTAGCCGGAGTTGGGCATCATCAAATGCTAAAGTCTGAACAAGGGTGGAAGGGTGGCAGACTATAAATCGCAATAAGACGATTGATTATCTGTATGTTAGCAGACCATACATCGCAATAAGACGATACATATTAAAAGTGACAGTTTTGGACTGATTTGGACATTAAATTCTGGATATCATCCCTCTATTTGACTTCAGGTTTGAAAAAGTAGTTGTAAGAAGTAAGAAACGGTAAGTCTTAGTTATTACATGTTTTACTTTTTTCGGTATATCCTTCAATTTTCTCGCAAAATAAAAAACAAATGCAATAAAAGTGACCGGTTTAAAGTCGTTGCAGTTCCTAATGTTTCTCTGAACCCACTTTTCTTTGAGATTATATATTACGTTTTAAAAGTTAGCCTGATTTCTGCTCTGTTTTTCTAATTCAATTAGATTCAATATGATGTCCTGAGAAAATCGAAACTGTTTCACCAACAACCAACGATTGAATCCAAGAATTATGAAATAGGTAATTCCCTTGATATTCTTTGTAATCTTTTTTACAGTTCCTTTACCCTGATGTTTTATATTTTGAAAATCATTCAGTTTAAAAATCTATTTTTTTCCATTATTCAGGTGACTAGTATCGGAGAATTTAAAAGACAAGACAAGTATAGTGCAGTTTATAAGTATTTCAATTTGTTAGCTAAGAATAGTTTGATTTAATTTTTTCCAATAAAATTCCACCTGATACTATTACTTGTTATCTTCGATATTCCCGGGAAATAGATATCTATCATATCTTTCAAACAGAATGTTTGGTTGACTTTTCTGTTTTCTATACTATTTGAAAAAATGATTTATAATTGAGACCATTATTTTAATAGAGACTATTACTTTTCTTAACTGTTCTGAAATGTCCAATTGTTTACTTTATTTAAAATTTAAATTACGTTGGCGGATACAGTATATCTAGTTTTTATAAAATACTAAAAATCAGCTTATGTGTTCTTTGAGTAGACGCAGGTAGACGTTGGACGTACAGGAAGTCAGAAACAACTTACAAATTCAGTCCCAGTTTTATAATAAAAGAAGTTCCGTTTTCTTTTCTTTTTTCAGTTCTAATATATTTGTAGTAAAAAAATGTCAACACAAGTTACCGACCCGCAAATGATCAGTTTAATGTCTCAGTTGCAGACAATAATCAACGGTGGTATATAATATTCTATATTCGGTTGATTTGTCAGTTATATTTATATAGGCACTGCCACCCAAATCTCCTGAGTGAAATTATATAGTTAGACAGAAATTCTTAATTGTTCACATATTTATCGAAGGTTGTGTTTGATGCTAACAGTTCACTTCTTAGTATCCCCTACTAATTTTGAATTATTGCCTTGAGATTTTCATACTACTCATTGTCCTCACTTTCTACCAATATCGTTTGACATATTACTCAAACCCAATAATACATTGACATAATACAAAGATCGCCCAGACGGACCACCAGCTTTCGGCTAAAAGTCTGATACTGAAAATGATTCCTTTTTATATTCTTTAGCTGCTGAACAGTTAAACAATCTGCAGAGCAGGATCTCTGGATTTGGTAGGTATATTCGATTATAACTGGAAATCTTTAGGGTTGTACATTGTTCTAGGGGTTAATTTGATAAGGGAGGGAGACTTTGTAAGTTGCCCAACACATATGAAGAAGAAAAATAGAAACAGCGATTTACCTTCATGCCTTTCCAACTTGTAAGTTTATTAACCTTTTTTTCAGATGGGACAGGTAAATCGTTGGATTCGATTCCACCGGGCGTTCCTGTCAATCAAGTCAGTAAGTAAATCACTTAACTTTAAATTTGAAAATAAAATTATGTGATTTGGAAAAAATTACATACATCACGTTGAACCAATTTCGTCGATTTTTTCTTAGTGATTTAAATCCCTGTTAACAAATTTATGACCTCATTTAATCTTATAACCCTTTTACCTGATCATACAGGTCACAAACGCTATGTTCATTTTGGTTGTTCTCAAGATCAATTACTTATAATGTTTCTTTCATTTACATCACCCCTTCAAATCTGTTTTTTCAGCTTTCACGAGACAATTATTCGTCCACCGGGCGCAATCGGTGGCCAACGCCGACACAAGCGATGCTGGGCTTGGTTATTGGGTGAATGGAGACGGGATGTTACCCCCACGCACAAAGCCGGAAAGGCGTTTCAATAATGATCGTGGCCGTGGGAGAGGCAGTCGTGGTGATGGGCGAGGTGGTGGTCGAGGTGGTGGTCGAGTTGGGCGTGAACGGACCAGATCAAGATCACGAAATCGTTCGCGCTCAAGCTCCCGATCCCGTTCACGGTCCAGGTCACGCACGTGTTCGGAATGTCGGCGCCGCAATCGCCAATGCTACCATAGAAAGTAATAATATTTATTTCTAACTAGCTATAAAATATTTTAAGACTTCAAAAGAAAAAAATCTGTATTCTTACTTTGCTTCGTTGTTGCTGGAAGAAATAGATATGTTACTTTTTATGATAGCATTTTATTTTAGTAGTTTATCTACATCACTTTGTAAAATAATCGTTCGATCTTCGAGGGTCTTCAAAATAATTTATACCTTATCGGGGAAAACTTAGTCGGGGAAAAGTGACGAAATTTTGGACAAGTGACGAATATTTTTCCCGACGAAAACTTTCCCCGGCCTTAATGCGTTTAACAACTACCAGCAAGTGGCGAATTTTTCCCCGACGAAAATTTTTCCCGATAAGGTACTTTCCAAATATTTCGTGCTTTTATGTTTGCTTTAAAAACAGATGTTATGGACTTTGTCCATAAAATTATTCGTTATTCGTTATTAATCATTTCTAAGTAATTCGGTAAACAACATAACGTTACTTACTTGATATATTTAGTCTCTAGTCTCTATTCTTAATCTTTATGTAGTCTCCTGTCTCTATACTTAATATATCTTAGCGCTTATTTATGACAATTAAAATAGATATTGTAGATATATCATTATATAATATTAAGATAAGTTATTGAATTATCATTGTTTATTTATTTGTTTATTTATCATTTGTTTGTGATTATCATTGTTTGTGATTAATCCTACGAAATTATATCAAATTTGAAAAATTCAAAACCTTTACTGTGTTTCTTTCTTACCTGTTGAAATTGAGACAGATTTTTAAAGAATACCACCAGAAAGAGCATGTAGGCCGTATATTCCATCTCGAGGAATGTTTTCTTATTGACATTCTAATTTAGAACGTAACAAAGGGGGGGGGGGTAAATCAAAATTTTTGCTGCAATCCCCACCATCATATTTGGCATAAAAGGGGAATTCCCTCGAAATTTGAAAACCGCAAGTGAATTTTAGGTGCTTTAAAGTACGGTTGGAAAGATATTCTATTCTATTCGCAATTCTCACCCGAGCTTCAAATTCGGACAAATGTTAAAACAAACGTTATTTTTCATAATGACTATGATTAAAATACCCAAAAATGCCAAAATATTTCGGTGGGGATTTGGAATCCCGGAATTGCGAAGATTAAAAAAAAAGATAAAATCGTCACACTGATTTGTAGGGGTTAAAATACCTGAATGTAGAAATAAGGCTAATCACCGTCACCGTCTGATTTTGAAATATTCTTCCCCGTCTCTTTTTTCGTCAAATTCCGTACTTAAAAAGGCCCGATACTGTCACACCGTAAAAGTACGAACTCTCCTAGCAAGATATTTAATTCCTGTAACCTGTATAGCAACTAATGAACTCTTTGCAATGCAAACAGAGTGGAGGAGCGTGGGCGTTCTGGAGCGCGCGCAACCCCTTTTATATTGATTAAGGCCACATTAAGGAGATAATAAAAACTAAGGAGATGAAATAACTAATCATATATGATAAAATTATCTCTATAATAATAGAAAATGTAAACAAATGAACTGTTCTACAAATTGACATCATGGAGATAATATGATATTGAAACAAAATTGTAATTTCTCATAATATTGAATAAAATTAGGGCAATGCCCGCTACAATAGCACCTATGCTAAGAACATTACCGAAAAGAATAACAATGGGAAGAAAGAAGAGGACATGTTTCCGTGCAGAATCTTTGCAAACCACACACTGAATGGCAGTATGACAAACACTGTGTCTAATTTAAAATTGCAAGGACGGATGAATATAAAATTTGAAAATTCGTTTGATCAGATACCAGATGGTAACCAACCAGAAGCTAAAGTAGAGGCCGCTAATCCAGCTGTAGATGAAATTTGCCGCTTCATGGAAAAGTACAACTTTCGATTCAACAATGTCAATGTTTATCATAAGCCAGACGAAGGTAAAAATTAAGTAGTAGTAGTTTTGCCTGTTTTTTCAGCTTTTTGGTCTTCTGAATCGATATTTTCTAGCCATGTTGGCATTTTTCTTCGGTAGCGAACTTTGTAGAGTTTTCGGCGCTTGAACATCAATGAACCGTTTTCTTCATGAGTGAGAATTTCATACTCCGTTTCAATGCCACTTGAATCGCCAGACTCCAAATAAACAACATCTCCTACTCGCTTTGGCATTTTGATGTTCTCTCTTCAGTGTTCAAACGTAAAAGAAATTACAAAACCAACAGTGCTAGCATTTCAGTACTTTTTGCTCGTCAATTAATTTTTAGCGAATCTTTAAATTGAGGCATGCGCAGTCTCTATTCAATCTTATACTTTTTCAGATGATTTCACTATTTTAGTTTGAACCCTTTCTGTAAGCCTTAAGCCCTTCTTTCAACCCGTCATTTTCAAGCTAAATCGATCATAAGCCCTCGGCCCTTCTTTTTTTGACATCCAATTCAAATGTATAATTTGCACACCCTTTGGTGGAGGGCGCCCATCCACTCTTCGATGAATATAGACTTTGTTTATGTTATTTAGCCTATGTTTAAACCTCATTTTTGAAAGACATCGAGTCTTTTTTTCTTACCTGCGCAGTAGCATGAATGGTTGGCTTTTGTATCATGCTAAAAGGGTGTTGTCTGAATCAGAATCCTTATTTTACATCCTTAGGCCCTTCTTTGAGTCTGCCGTTTTTAAGGTAAATTGAACATGAGCCCTTGGCCCTTCATTTTTGTGACTTTGACTCAAAATTATTTTAGCACCCAGGGGTGGAAAGTGTTTTGATCACCCTTTCATAAACTTATACAATTTTAAATTGTTTACTGTCTAGATTCTGAACTGTCTAGGTTACCCGTTAGCCCTTATCGGAGACCGTCCTTTCCAAGGTAAATTGATTGTGAGCCCTTGAGCCCTCTTTTTTTCGGCAGAGATTCATACAAAATGTTCAAAAACATCAAATCCTTATTGAAGCCCATTGAGCCCGCTATTTGGCCCTTCACGTATAGGCTGTAATATTCATAGGCCCTCAGACCATTGATTTTTGAAATACAAATTTCAATAAGTGGCTTTCTGAATTTGTTAAAGTCTTTCTGTTCTTTACAGGGACCGTTATAACGGGCCTCATGTAGTGTGTTACACTATTAAGTAGGAGGTCCGTTATGACGGGCCACATAGACTCAATTACATTCTAATTATTTTATAGGAGGTCCGTTATGACGGGCCTCATGGATCTAATCAAAGTCTAAATGTATCTTGTAAGAGGTTGATATAAACCTAAAGAATGAAAGGCTCACGGGCTTATGATCATTTTAGCTTGAAGATGAAGGGCTGAAGAAAGGGTTAACGGCTAAGAGAAAGGGATCAGATTCAAATTTTGAAATCATCTTAAATATTCTCTAAGTTTGACAAGGTAAGACGCTTAAATAAATAGTGTAATCAAACTATCAAGTCCAATACAGGGTGGGTCGGACGCCGAACGCCCTTGGGTATAATAATCAATTCGGAAAGGAGGTTCAAAACATGAAGGGCTAAAGGGCTTATGATCGATTAAGCTTGAAAATGACGGGCTGAAGGAAGGGTTAACAACTTGGAGCAGGGGTCAGACTCGAATAGTGAAATCATCTGAAATATTCTAAGCTTGACAAGGGTAAACACCAGTCATCACTCAAATTGTAAAATCTTTTTGAAATTATTAAACCCATTAGAGGGTGGTTAAAATGCCAAACACCCTTCGGTGTAGTTATCAATTTGGGAAGAAGGTTCAAAAAATGAAGGGCGAAGGGCTTTTAACCAAATAACCTTAAAAACAAGGGACTTGAAGAAGGGCTGAAGGCTGATAAATAAGGATTTGAAATGAAGTAAAAACAATCTGAAATAACAAAAGTTGAGATGAGTGTACAGTTGACGCTCTCTAATTCGATCTTCAAGGGGAATCGGATTTTCATCGAATAAGGGAGCTTATCGAATAGTAGAACATCGGTTATGAGAGTTTCTTCTTGACGGTGACTTTAAATTTCATCGAATAAGGGAGCCTATCGAATAGTAGAACGTCAGATAAGAAATCGTCAACTGTATATACCGCCTAACACTCTCGGGTGTTCAAATTGATCTTGAATTAGAGTGCCAAAAATGAAGGACCAAGGGCTTTTAACCAAATAACCTTTAAAACAACGGACTCGAACAAGGGATGAAGGCTGAAAAATAAGGATTTGAAATGGAGTACAAACAATCTGAAAAACCAAAAGTTGAGATGGGGTGTATCTACCGCCCAACATACACCCTCGGGTGTTCAAATAGATCTTAAATTAGAGTGCCAAAAATGAAGGACCAAGGGCTTTTAACCAAATAACCTTTAAAACAACGGACTTGAACAAAGGCTGAAGGCTGATAAATAAGGATTTGAAATGGAGTAAACACAATCTGAAAAACCAAAATTTGAGATGGGGTGTATCTACCGCCCAACATACACCCTCGGGTGTTCAAATTGATCTTGAATTAGAGTGCCAAAAATGAAGGACCAAGGGCTTTTAACCAAATAACCTTTAAAACAACGGACTCGAACAAGGGATGAAGGCTGAAAAATAAGGATTTGAAATGGAGTACAAACAATCTGAAAAACCAAAAGTTGAGATGGGGTGTATCTACCGCCCAACATACACCCTCGGGTGTTCAAATAGATCTTAAATTAGAGTGCCAAAAATGAAGGACCAAGGGCTTTTAACCAAATAACCTTTAAAACAACGGACTTGAACAAGGGCTGAAGGCTGATAAATAAGGATTTGAAATGGAGTACACACAATCTGAAAAACCAAAATTTGAGATGGGGTGTATCTACCGCCCAACATACACCCTCGGGTGTTCAAATAGATCTTAAATTAGAGTGCCAAAAATGAAGGACCAAGGGCTTTTAACCAAATAACCTTTAAAACAACGGATAACAACAACAATAAATCATTCTACAGATTAATTCATTTATCCACTTTTTATGGTACATTGCCTCTTGAGTACATTAATGATAAAACATGGCATACATATCACTTGCAGGTGACAACGTTGATGATCAACAAGTTGAAGCATAACAAGTAATCGAGCTAGATGATAGTAGTGATGACGAGCTTGGTGAGCTATCCGATGGTGTACATTTAGGTAATAATTTTATTAATTAATTTTTCAATGAAAAAAATTGAAGCTGTACTTGCCTCGTGAATGAGACTTTCAATCAAGTCTTTATGTAGCGGTACTTTTTTCAGCAACGATCTATTTTAAATGCTTTCGACCATCTCTCTTGTAATCATTTACCTGTTCAATAACCAAAGATGTGAAGGTGAAGATGAAGAAAAAGACAGAAGAATCCAAAAGAAAAAGAAATGCCGAGCTGTTTGATAACCTTGACCCTCATGGGAAAAGGAAACAGAACCGTACTTTAGAGTCTCCAATTGCAAGAACAGAGTCTCCAAGTGCAAAAAGAGCCTTGTTGATGATTGAGACAGGTAAGCATTTACTTGAATCCTATTAGCCATTAATACTCATATCAATAGGAAATCTCTAAATAGTTAAATGTTGCAATAAAATATTTGCCCTCCTTTACATAATCAATATAATTAACGATTTGATATCGAATACACTAGCCCTATTCAGACCTAAATTGGTTCTAATTAACAGCACTTTTAAACATGCTCGGAACAGGTTTAGGATTTATGGCTATAACAGGCATGAATAATTGATGTTTAGAGAGAATGCCATTGATATAATTAATCTAGGAATGAAATTATTTTTGCAATTTTAGGTCCACCCTACGAGGAAAAGAAATCCCATGTTTCACAAATGAACACAGACGATTACTTCAGGGAGGTGCGACGCTCGCTTTACAGTCAAATGTTTTCAAATGAGAAGATAAGTGTTGGTAGATATTTGGCCTTCTGCACACGGTACAAACGTGAAGGTGGTATTCACAATAGGACAACGGCAGAACCGAAATTTGACGCCTGGTGTCTCGTTCGTGGATGTTCCCGCAACGTGTTTAATTACAAAAAGTTCTTTACGAGATAGCCGGCCTGTTACGAACAAATAACAAGCATGCGGAAGCTGTTAGATATTGTGGTGGAAGATAAATTTTTTTAGATTGTTTCTTTTTAGTTTTAAGTGCTATATGTCCTATGCTTGGATTTTTCTTCCCTTTTATGATATAAAGTCAACATTGTTTTAGAAAAAGATGTTTATTTTATTCAATACATGTAGCGTTTTCCCTCGGGCAAATAAACTTCCACTTCAGAGTCAAATTTGAAATTTAGCCAGAAGGTTGAATGACCTGCCCGCACAGAGTTATATTTTCATTTTTTTTAAATTTTCGTTCAGATGATTATTTTAATTCCCTGGAACTCTGCAGTCATATCATGTTATATAAATGAAGAGCCAATGTAATGTGTGCCTCTAAATTTAGTGAAAGATTTCTCGGTATCAGTTTTATTCTTTGATTACAAACATTTCACAACATTATTCTTTGAAAAATAATCTAAGGGCCAGCGAATATTTAACTTCAATGGTGAACATCAGAAGAGCAATATTTTATTTTTAGGTGGTTTAAAGATTTCTATCAAGTCTAAATACAGAATTGCTTTAAAAACTGCTAAATCATGAGATAGCTTATTGTATTTTGATATTGTAATGGTGTTATTAGACGGTAAAACTTAATATTATATATAGTATATAATATGTAATTTTATAATATATTTTATAAATAAGATATTTACATATATGTTAAATGAAATCATTTTTCAGTCTTCAAATAAATCACTAAAAAACAATATGTCTCCGTCTTGACAAACTAGCCTGTGCACCAGCCTTAGCTTAGACTCTCAAAATCTGAAGGGCTAAATCATTGATGATGTATAAAAAGTATTTCACATAAAGGATCAATTATATCATCAACATCATTACACGATATTACAATATTATCGTTATACTAAGGCAGGAAATTCTTGAAACAAAACTTAAATGATACAGACCTACAACATAACCCGAAAGAAACTTTAGTTCTTGGTTTATTTTTAACACATGCCTGTTACAGTTACGGGCTTGTTGAACTTCAAAATAAATACATTTCAAGATCTTCAAGTTCCTATTCGTCTTCAAATAATACAAAGCATATCACAAACGGGCAATTAATCGAAATGAAGTAAGAAGCAGTGAAAGAAACTGTGATATTATTGGTATTGTAATACATTTACGATAAACAATAACATATGAAACATAGATTTTCATAGTAGAAAAATGAAGTGCTATAATTTTTTTTTAACAATTTCAAAATATAAAATTCAATTCAAGTGTCTTTGAAACGTTTCTTGAATGTTGAGTCTCTAGTTCGTGATTCGTGAAATTTCAAAGAGTCGTCTTTCAAGATAGCAGCCCATGCAGTCTTCCCATACTTCATAATCCCCATGTTTAAATAACCGTCTTCTTCTTCGGTAAATTTTATGTTTTTGGGAGCTCTTTTTGGAGGGGCGGGATTGGTAATGACTGCGTCTGAATTTGCATGGATACGAGTTGTGTTGACATTGGATTTATTTTCTTTATGTAAAGGGTCTGGTTGCTGGGCATTCGAAAGCTGCTCAACTACTTCAGTCACATTCCGTTGTGTCGTTACAAAATCAGTGGATTCGTTTAATTCGTCAACAGGTTGATATGGATCCAGGTTTTTCGAACAACAAGGATGATTTTGATCGCTCGAAGGTCTAGAAGCAATAATTTGTCGACTCTTTTCAAGAACGCTTTATAATAATAATATTATCTTTCCTCAGAGTTAAAAAGTAATAATAAATATATTTATAAATATGTTTTAAACTCTATTGAGGTTGGCGCCCGTGGAGCGCCAGGATTTTCTTTCCACCATCATTGTTAGTGCATCTGACTCACTCAGTCCATACAACTTTGCATCTCTGATGACTTCACGGTATGTCGAATTCGTTAAAGGTTAAGTTCTTTCTCCTTATCTTTTAAATTACTTTAATGTTATTATAGTTCAGGGAGATTAAACGCAATGAGCCTTTCAAAGTAATTTCCCTGTAGGATCAACAGAGTTAGGAAATAGACTTGTCACAGACTTATTAGATTTTGAATTTCTATTTTCAGTAAAAAGAAGTACTATGACGGTAACTCATCTTTGAAAATGATTGGGAGAGACTGCAAAAACTTTGAAGACAATGTTGGAAAGTTTCTTAGCTTTTTCATCAAAGAAAATGAGGCAGTAAATGATAAAAGCTTTTCTAAAATGAGGCAAGTAATGAAGCTCTGTATGAGTTATTCAGAGACTTGGCAAGAGATATCAGAGCAACGACAGTAGATTTAAAACGTATTGACACTTTCCAAGAAAAGAGTTGAAGTCTTTTTTCAAAAATTTTAACGCTTTTCTCTTGGACAGTCAACAGGCAGGAAACCCTATCTGCACATATTGTGCGACCACATTGCAGACTTTACGAAATTCTGGTCTGTACTCGGTTATGGATGCTTTAACTGCAACGCTGGTGAGCATTTAAACAAACAAATAAAAACGATGGAGCTTAATAACACAAACTTGGACAAGGACAGATTTTTTACGATCACACGACTTTTTCGTTGGAAACAATTGTATTATCCGGAAAGTATATATCAGCCTAGCTGCAAAGTCCGTTGTTCAAGGTGCCAACAAAAAGGTCACAACAAAAAAACAAGAGCTGCCCAATGCATCCTGACCAGCCAATTATGCACTTTTCAGATTCTGATCCTGACGATTAAATTGACAAGACAATGATCCTGGGTTTATACTATTTTTGAAAGTATAATTTAGTTTGTCCTTCTATTTTTTTCACTGTATAATTCTTGATCAAAGAATTATGTTGATCGCAGTTTTGGTGACAATTTTCTGAGATATCTATATATTAATAGCGGTGCTTTGTGTGTCTTTGTGTCACCACTTTCGTTTTCGCTTTGTTTGTGTTTTAAAATTATGACTTTTAGTCTCTTGCTCCACAAATTTGTTCTATTGGATTCGCGCCATTTGCACACTTTCGATTTGCAAGCAATGTTTTGTTCTCGATAAGTTTGTTTTGATTGACAGATCAAATAGAGCATGGTTTAGACTTTATTCAGCCTTTGTTTTGAAATTTAAGGCCCATCTACATTTAGTAATTTTAATTTCTGCCCAGCTTTGGCCGGTCCTGTTTTTTTTTCTTCTTTTGTTTGAAATGTTCTCGCGAATGTATTCAACGATCGTATTTTTTAATGCCATTCGAATTCTTTTCAAAACAAAACAAGTTTCTTTTATTGAAAAGAACATTTCAAATGTAAATCAAAACATAAAAATTAAAAAGTTTGTCGAATAATGAGGGCGATAAAAAGCAAGAGAAGAAATCTTTTTCTTCATATAAAAACATTCAAGTGGTTGATACTGTTATACTGTGTACGTCATTTTACATGTTTAATTTCGAAAAGTTATGACAAGGGTTTAGAAAAAGCAATTTAGAATTGACTTATTTATCTTTTTAATTCTGATAAAAACAAAGTTGCACTATTCTTTCAGTTCTTTGTGGCTTGTGGCTTTCCCGCCTTTTCCTAAAGAATTGTCATTTCTACATTTCACTCCTCTCTACCATGACATTTTCTGAAATTGTCGAAAACTGGACGGCATATTTAATGCGAGCGAAGCGAGAAAAAGATCTCCGGGGGAGGGTTAGAGTCAAACTTTGAAGATATCTTTTTATTAATTTGATCATTTTTTAAGCCAGCTTCAACATCCAATCATAGGACTTTTAGTGCGTTCAGCTACAGCTTAACCGGCGTGCGACGCCGGGTACCGGCTAGTTTCCTATATTTTTTGTTCAGGTAGAAGTTGCAAATTCACATTTTTCTATAATGCTTAAATTTCATTTTCTTACTTTCTTTTCTGTGAATGCATGTATTTATAATAATAATATTAATAATAATAACTAGCCGGTACCCGGCGTCGCACGCCGGTTTAGCTGTTTGCTGAACGCATTTAAAGTCCTTTGGATGTTGGGAAGGTGGCTTAAACACCCCTTAAACACGATGAAATCAAAATTAAAGGGAAGAATTCTCTTCAAAGTTTGACTCTATCCCTCCCGGGTGACGTATTTTTTAACCATATTTTGAAAAATATTTTTGTGGCAAAAATGATCAGAAAGCAGAAAGGGCGCCATTCCCAAATTACACCATACCGGCGACCAGCGACGTCCGAGACGGCTCTGCAATTAGATTTTTTTTCTCGCTTCGCTCGCGTTATATTTGCCGTATTTCTTGATGTTTAGGAAAACTTGGATGTCAAGATAAGCGGAGTGAAATAATAGACATGACACGCGATTCGTCGAAAAAAGGCAGCCCGGGGGGTTCTTAGGCAAGAGAAGGAAGGGTATTAGTATATGCCGGGCTTAAAGGTGCCTTTTTTGAAACATGGCAGTTTGAAAAATCGGAAAATCAAACTTCAGTCCCACTAAGAATCGGAAAAATAGGAAAATTTTAACTTTTTGCCCCTTGAAAGATAGAAACTTGGTGAAATTAGTCCCAAAAGGTGATTCAAAATTCAAACAATATCCCTTGTTTCTTCTCCTCTTTATTCTGCTAAGGGTCCAAGGGGCAGGGCCGAAAGTCAGCTCGCAACCATAGTCCCCCCGGAAGGCAGCAATTTTATGGTGCTTTTTATAAAATAACTTCGTCATAACTTCGATAACTTTTCAAATTCAACAATGACTTAGATTTACAGCAAAATAATTATCGACATAGATGTTTAAAGGTCCCTTTTTACGAAGAAAGAACTTTTACCGCCTTTTGAATGTATTTTTAATGTTGCATGTTTACAGTTGTAACAAACTTGTCTTGTGATTCTTATGTTTTATTTTATATTTGTTCTTTTCTTTAACAGATTCTGTTTAAAAGATTTTCTTTTGTTTTGAAAAGAATTCGAATGTCTCAAATCAAATAGGTCGTTAATTACATTCGAAAATATAAAACAAAAAGAAAAGAAATAAAAAAAAGAGAAAGTCTAATCTATCAATCAAAACAAAGTCTTTATAAAACGGCGCGAATCTGATTTAACACATTTGTGGAGCAAGAAGCAAAAGTCATCTTTTAAAAGAACAAAACATTGCTTGCGAAATCGAAAGTGACACACAGACAGAAAACAAAATGACATACGCGTTATACTATTAATATATAGATATAAAATTGTTTTTTAAATGTTCCTAGTTTTTATCATTGTGTATATAACTAATTTATTTTTCAGAATGTTCCTAGTATTTTTATCATACACCTATCAACCCTTAACAGTGCAGTAGGCTTTTGAAGGAACTGGTAATGAACCAAGCAAATTGCAGCCAAAACTGCTGACCACATCGCTAAAGGTTGATAGGGGTATTATGTATAATTTATTTTCATGTGTAAATTATGAATATAATTATAGAATAATCAAAGAAAACTTTCTATTTTCTTTCAGCTCTGTAAAATTTTCATAATTTTGCTTGAGCTGTTTGGAAAAGAAAGTACATTCATTTATTATGCAGTATTTTTTTAGTTTTTTTTTTGGAATATTTTTTTTGTTTTATCTAGAAAAAGAAAATTACAATGATATTTTGGTGGGATTTTTCTACGTTCATTTCCAAATTTTTGTGAGGTCTAAGTAGAATTTAATTTTTTATCCGGCAATAATTTTCTGAAAGCCGTTTTGCTTTGTCTGTTATCCAGTCTTTTTGTTTGCGTTAAAATATGCGTTTTTTTTAAGTTGGGTATTACTCCATTTTCAATAGATTACAGCTTATTACGTTAAAGAAATTGAGGAGTCGCTGGCTGTTAGGTGAGAGGTGCCAATTACAAACTTACCTGATTTAATGCATTAAGCAAGTACCTAACACAGGTTTAAAACTGAACATTCCTCAATTTTCAAAAGTAATAAGTGTAAATTTTTTTTTTCAAAATAAAATAATTAATTTCACGGAACGATTTCCATAATTTATTTCACTGCTTTGATTTTATGCCTAAAGAAGGATAGTTGCCAGTAGGCAAGTGATGGACTGGATAACAAGAAAGAAACACAAAAAAAAAAGAAAATAAAATAAAACTGATATATTATACGTTTAGACTGAAAATTCATCAAAATCTAAAATTCAAAACAACACTAGCAAAAATACAACTTTGTGTAGCTAAATTTTTTTCTTTGTGTAAATAAATAACAAAGTTTGCTAATAAAACTAGGGAAAACTAAAAAAACACTAGATAAGGAACTTTTCAGGACAGCTTAGTACTCAAGTATAAGCTTCACAATTTTTCAAACTGTTTAATATCAAAGCAGCTAAAAGAAATCACTTAGGAGTAAAATCTGTTCTAATTTTTAAATTTGACGACAAAAGCTAACACTAAAGGTAAGCCTACAGTGTAGCAGTGGGCCAGAAAACATAAATAAAACAAACTGGAACAAACTGGTCACTGATTTACAAAATTTTAACATGAAATTTTAGAGACGGGAAATCGCAAACATCTTAAAATCAAGCGGCCAAACGTATGAAACATTTCAAACATGCAGTTTAAAACAGAAAATAAAAAATCCCTTGTCCAAATCAGCCACAGTACCTCAAAGAGATAAAAAAACTGGCATAAAAGCAAGAAAAGAGTAGAGCATTGCAAAAATGTGTACAGTAGCTGAAGTGAACACTGGTGAAATCAATCTACTTTAATTGTAGAAGTTTTAGCGAGACTTATTTTAGCGTATATTATTAGTGAGTCAGGAAAATCTTGATTTTTTTGGATTTATTTTAGCGAATCACGATTTCAAAAAGTTTGCGTGGATAAATTTTAGCGAATACTCGTATTACATTATTGATCGCTTTCGTTTTCTAGCATTTCTTTGCACTGAAACCCTTCCTATTGATAAAAATGTATCAAGGCAATATAACCAGACATTTCGCGCGGATAAATTTTAGCTATCTGGCGATTCGGCGTGTTTTAGGAGATTTATTATAGTGAAAATAGGGAAAACTCGCTAAAACGCTAAAGTTAGTCTCGCTAAAATTTATACGATTAAACTATTAAAAATGAAACAAAAACTTTACATATCTACCTCTGGTACTGCAAGGCTTCTTGTATAATATCCAGAAGAATTAAATAGTGCACAGCTGAAATTTATTTCCATCTTACCGTGATGATTCTTTTTTCTATTTTCTTTGAACGTAATTGTAATGCTACGATAAGAGTGAAGAAGAGAACTTTTCACAGATACTAGTTTTCCATTTAGACTTATCATCCTACGGAAGCGAAGGGGCTGATTGTTGGCATTTGTTTCAAACTTTCTGTTGATGTAAATCATATTTCGAGACCATTCTACCCTTGTTGAGAAATCGTCAGGATGAATATCGATTATTTTGTAACTTTTGCCACGGACAACGAGAAAATCACCAATTTTCAGAGTGTGTCCAGTTTTAACACTTACATAATTGTCTTTATCAGAGACTGTGATTGTATGCCCTAATAAGCGCTCTTCCGGAAGTACAGACAAATGGGATTCAGCTTGCAGACAGGGAGAACTATGTCACCTCTACATAAATCCACATGCCCGCCAGAAGAAACCATATAATACAGAGGTGCAATCAAAGAAATATCACCATGTTGGTTGAACCTTACACATGAACGGCCACCAAAAACTTTGTAAACCAACCTTAAAGTAAGTAGGCTGCCCTCTTTAAAACATGAATCAAAGATTGAACGATGAAAAGGATAGTGCTGGACTTTCTTCACTACATGATATGATATGATATGATATATATTCTTGAATATGTTTTGATATGAACTCTATGTACACGAGTTAACCCCTTGGGGTTTTCGGCCTATGTACAGGTTAAAAATGTAACTATATCAGTAATATTGTTGATGATAAAATGACAAATAAATTGAGTAAATAATGTAAGGGGGGAAGAAAGGAAAAACTAAATAAATAAAATAAATAAAAAATAAAAAAATAAAATAAAAAATAAAAAATATAAACTATAACTAAGAAAATCGTAGGTTAAAATATGATAAACTGTGTGTAAACTAAGTAGCAGTTCCTTTATTTAGTGAGTGTATTTGCACCAAGAAAAGAAAAATTGGGATCAATATTTTTATGATTTCAAAGTGCTGGAAACAGAGAAGACTTAATGAAGAAACAGGAAAGAAAGCGTTGGCGTTCCACCCATTTGAACTTTTGAAATTTTATGTAAATCTGTCAAAATTTGAGCCCTTGTTGTTAATCCTTGAGCCCTTCATTGAGACCGTCGTTTTCAAGCTAAATTGGTTACAGGCCCTTGGGCCCTTCATTTTAAGAACTTAAACTTTGACATTTCTGAATTCAAAGTCTTAGTCCGTGTTGAGCCCATTTGGCCCGTGAGAGGCCCTTCTATTTTAGCCTATATTCCTTATGAGCCCTTCGGCCTATCGTTTCTTTGAAAGCATTTCGAATTAATTTGAATTGGTTCCATAGAATAACATGTAATACTTGATAAATACGCAAGGCCCGTCATCAAGGGCCTCTTGTATCTACGAGGCCCGTCATCAAGGGCCTCCTGTATCTATGAGGCCTGTCATGGCCCGTCTTCACGGGCCTCTTAAAAATTCAACAAGCATATTTTATTTTCATATTTCATTTCTCTGAAATGACGGGCTCAAGGGCCCACAGGAAAATCCAAGCAAAAAGGACGGGCCAAACAACGGGACTTTGAAGGTTTTCAAAAATTGAAATCAAATCTGGTTGGTGTAGCACGCCAACGAGCCCAACCACCCCAGGGTGTTGTTATATTCTATTTCTCTGAAGTGACGGGCTCGAGGGCCCACAAAGAAATCCAAGCAAAAAGGACGGGCCCAAACAACGGGCTCCACGGGTTTTGCAAGGGACTTTGGAGGGTTTCAAAAATTAAAATCAAATCTGGTTGGTGTAACACGCCAACCACCCCAGGGTGTTCTTATATTATATTTCCCTGAAGTGACGGGCTCGAGGGCCCACAAGGAAATCCAAGCAAAAAGGACGGACCAAACCACGGGCTCCACGGGTTTTGCAAGGGAATTTGAAGGGTTTGAAAATTAAAATCAAATTTGGTGGGTGTAGCACGCCAACCAGCCCAACCACCCCAGGGTGTTGTTATATTCTATTTCTTTAAAGTGACGGGCTCAAGGGCCCACAAGGAAATCCAAGCAAAAAGGACGGACCAAACCACGGACTCAACGGGTTTTGCAAGGGAATTTGAAGGGTTTAAAATTTAAATCAAATTTGGTGGGTGTAGCACGCCAACCACCCCAGGGTGTTCTTATATTCTATTTCTCTGAAGTGACGGGCTCGAGGGCCCACAAGGAAATCCAAGCAAAAAGGACGGACCAAACAACGGGCTCCACGGGTTTTGCAAGGGAATTTGAAGGGTTTAAAAATTAAAATCAAATTTGGTGGGTGTAGCACGCCAACCAGCCCAACCACCCCAGGGTGTTGTTATATTCTATTTCTTTAAAGTGACAGGCTCAAGGGCCCACAAGGAAATCCAAGCAAAAAGGACGGACCAAACCACGGGCTCCACGGGTTTTGCGAGGGAATTTGAAGGGTTTAAAAATTAAAATCAAATTTGGTGGGTGTAGCACGCCAACCAGCCCAACCACCTCAGGGTGTTGTTATATTCTATTTCTTTAAAGTGACGGGCTCAAGGGCCCACAAGAAAATTCAAGCAAAAAGGACGGACCAAACTACTGGCTCAACGGGTTTTGCAAGGGAATTTGTATAGTTTAAAAATAGATTGAAATTGGGTTGGACTAGATTGACGTTATTAATATCTGAATTATGGTAATATTCATATCATTTTCTTTTTTCTTTTTAGCTATTTCCTACCATTGAATTTGACTATGACTACATTGAATTACTGAATGGTCGCTTTTTCAAGTTTTCTTCACGATTCATCGTTTACTGTCCCTTTAAAGAAGTCGAATTCGGGGTGCTATCACCTAGAACCTTTAAACGTTTTGATCCTAAACTCAAAGATTCACTGACGCAAAATACTTTTCTGAATCATTGGAAAACAGTTTTCCCGATTTGGAGAAGAGAGTTAGATTTTGCAATAAATTGTATCAATGTCTGCTATGCTGGCAGTTGCCTCACAAGACAAAAAATTGGTAGTTGTAGGAGAGAAAAACAGTGGTAAAATAAGCTGGTCTAAAATGTTTTTTGGGCTAATACCAAAAGAGAAAATTTCCGTTCTGACGAAAGAAGAGCACTTTGGCACATCAATGATCCAAGATGATACCGAGTTATTATGGATTGATGAATGGAAGAAGGAAATGCTATCAGATGACACACTGAAAACAATGATGCAAGGAGGATTCTTTAGCCAGTCAGTGAAACATCAGACCCCGAAAATGCAAAACATGCAAGCTGGTGTGTACATCACCTGCAACGAGCTCCCAGACTATGGTAAAGAACAAAGCAACGTCGAAGCACGACTATACATATGTCACACAAAGAAGTTAAAGAAAATGTACTTTGGCGCACCTCAATGGATAGAAGAAAATGCAACCTTGTGTTTATTGTGGCCAGCACATTTCATCAATCACAACATTGATCTCGTCGAAAGAGAAGAAAGGTTTTACGAAAGACCAATTGATATTAATGCTAAAGCTACTGTCGCAAAAAATATACCAGAACATGTTCTTAAACAAATCAGAAACGGAACTTTATTCAGCCCTAAAATTAACATTCCTGTCACACCACAAGAAGACTCAAATAGAAAATCAGGTGAGTTTTCCATTTCTCACGAGAAAGAAGACGACCATAATATTTGATTTTCCGAATTCATACTGAACAAATGGAAACTAGCTAGAAAAAATAGTTACGTTGACTAGCTAACACAATGGATTCTTACATCACTAAAAGTGCATTTTCACTGCTTATTCGTTTATCAGATCCCAACGGTAAGAGAAAATTGAAACGAAAATCAACTTCAAATGACGTTCAACAGCCTGGACCTTCCAAAATTGTCGTACTTGTTGAACCTGGTAAGTTTCTTACAAAAATCATCCTAAAATATCATGTTATTGACTTTTCGAATCTACGGAGTATATCTGTCATCATCGGAAGCTTTAGGCTCGATGTGATTTTAAAACATTTACTTTGTTGTCAAAGGAAGCGAGTTTTAGAAACCTTTGAACAAAAGTGATATTCTTGGGAGCTTTGTGCTCACAGCAAAAGTAATTAGTAATTAATAAATTTTTCAGATGACAATGAAGATCAACAAGTCGAGGCACGAGAAGTCATTGAGATTGAAGACGGTGACAAAAGCAACGAGCAAGATGAGACTCCAGGAAACAAAGCGATCGGTATGTGCATTTGATTCGCATAATTTTGCTGAGTTATAAAAATCAGTTTGCAATAGGTTTTCTATCCAATCAATATATGAGCACACAATGTTCAATAAAAAAAAGTAAAATTACATCAAATCTTTTGTTAAAATATGCTAAAGAAGCTTCAAGTATGTAAACAGCTTATTACATCTTTTAGATTCAAGCACATCACGTATTACATTAAAATATCTTTGGACAAACCGAACTCTGCAGAAAACGTTTCAACCAACCCAAATCAATACACACGAGTACTATCGAGAGGTGCGCCGGGCTTTATTTACGCACATGTTTTCGAATGAAAAAGTTAACGTTGGAAGGTATTTGGCTTTTTGTAACAGATACCATCGTGAAGGTGGTATTAGAAATCGTGAATGTTCACAACCTCGATTCGATGCTTGGTGTTTGGTGCGTGGCTGTTCAAGAAATCTCTTCAACCATAAGAATTTTTTTATTGCTATGAACAATTAAAACAATTAAGAAAGTTATTAGATCTTGTTGTGGAAGATAGATTTTTGTAAGTTTTTGTTTGGTTTTGTTTTTAAATCTTTTTCATCGCGTATAGATTATAGATTATAGATATAGGGCCATTTATGTTTCTTTTTCGAGCAACAAATGTATTAACCCTATTTTTATCGGGGGGGGGGGTGTGTTTTCCACCAGGCTGGCACTCTTTTGCTAATAGCTCACTAAAAAATCTTTTTTAACACTCTGAAAGTTTTTGACTTAGAATATAATCCTAGTAGCAGCATGTATACCAAATTTTACAATTATACACCGACCAGATCAGGTTTTATGACTTTTTTGTGCAGGCATATCATAAAATCCAGCTAAAACCCTGTAAAATCCCAAAATTTTAAATTTAGCATAACTTTTGATCTAGGCATCCAATTGACTTCAAATTTTGACAGGTTTTAGGTATTAAAGATAAATTTTAAAAAATATTTTTAAAATGTTTAAAAACTGCTGACGTCATCATAAATGACGTCATTGTTTTTTCAAAAAAATTACTCATTTTCTGCATGGATTTTAAACCTCGAATTATTAGTATATTAAAAACCGGCAAATATGTTAAAGATATTCATTTTGGCTTTTAGAAATTCAAAACAGAGTTGAAAAGTCTCCATTTGTTTAACTTTAATTGCTATTTTATTGAATAGTACTTTTTCATTGGTCAGCGATAATTGTGAAACTTTGTGATGACGTCATCACCTTTATGATGACGTCATCAACCAAAATTTTTTTCTATGGACTCCTTTTATGGTAGAGAACATTTGTGCCAAATTTCAAGTCCATACCTTTTCTAGATCAAAAGTTATGCAAGGCTGGTGGAAAACACCCCCCCTTGAGAATACAAAATCCGAAAAAGCCTGATAATAATAGGGTTAACACGTATAGAAATCTGTTTTCTTGTTATTTCCATTATATAAAATATGAAATGTCATAACTACAAATTGATATTATATCATACTGAATGATTTAATTATTTGAACGAGAATTTACCTACAAAGTAGTTCTAATTAAAACCTATTACAAAATTGTTACAAATCTGTTATATGTTCCTTCAAAATCTAGCCTCTGCTCCAATTCAATTCTAATCGAAAAGCTCAGAGACTGGAATAATTTCAGTTTAAAAAGTACTCAAAGAATTTCTTCATACATAAAGAAATAATTCAATATTAACCCATCATTTTATTTTTTCGATTAAATACTTAATAGATTGAATAATATAGAATCTGATACAAATTGAATTATCAAATGTAATATAAAATATCATAGTAAATTCAAAATTCTACATGAAAAGTCCAAGCACAACAATATATTCTAAATGTTTTTGATGTAATCATCAAGGACCTTGTCACCTTCAATAGGAATCAAATTACTTGTATTAGTAGGTCTTTTAGACAAAGTTTTTGTCGTGGTTTGCTCTTTTGTTGTAGTTTCATCCCCAGATATTTCAGACTTGCTATCGTCATCAGAAAAAAGGCACATTCCCTGTCTCTTCGATCTTTTAAACATTGGAGCAAGAACCTTTTTCTCCCTAACCTTTCCACTGTTGAATTTGTCAAATTCGAATTCTTCTGAAGATAAAATTTGTTCAAATTCATAGTAAAGTCTCTTGATTGAAGTGTAACAATTGATTTTTTGGAAGTTTTTTTGGACATTTTTACAGCTATAAAAAAGAGCAAATTCGGTTATATTGATAATAATTTAAATTAATAATGCTGGAAGTGTACAAAACATATTTACAAATTTTAATCAACAATTAACTTTTTAAAACAGGCGCTATTAGCCCTGACTCTTAAAGAGTCTTTATTCCTTGAGGAGTGAAAACGGAATGAGGGATCTTTCAAAATGACGGACCAAGATTTGCGTCCATATTTTGTGATACCTTGCTTCAGAAATTGGTCTTCTTCACTAGTAAATTTAACAATTCTCTTTGTTACTTGTTGTTGAGCGACCTCTCTTTTAATCTCAATGTTATTATTAGGTATGTCATCCATTCTGGCACGAATTGTCAACACTTTGGTGCAATCCACTGGAGCAGATTCTGTCATTGTAAGATCTATAGATTCGTTAAGAGATTCACTAATAGGTTGATGTGGATCTTGCTCGATTTCTATTGACTAGCTTGGTTTCTGCTAGAGCCGATACCACCTCCACTAAACTCTCCTCCTTTGATGATACGTTTGCTTTGACGAAGTACATTATTGTCGAACGAGCAAGATACTCTATTAAACATTTCGACAAGGTTTTGATTACCATCTGTTCGGGCGTTCTTAGTCATTTTCTCCATACACTTTTTCCCCCTTGATTGCAACAATTCTTGATTGTGTCTTTTTGTAATGAATTTTTGCTACTGTCGAGCTGTGTTTTTGATCTTCCGTAATGAAATGCTGTTCTTCCACATTGAGTCTTTGGCTGCTTTCTGTTTCAATGATTTGCCTATAACGTGTTGGATTAATGTGTTTGCCTATTGCTTCGTGCACAAGTATTGTCATGGCTTGAGTCAATGATTGAAACTGCGTGCCTTTTGTTGAAATTAATAGAAAGTCGCATTTGTGGATTCAAACGAGGTCTTATGTACTTCAAATAAAGGTCAATTATCTCGATCGTATCGTCTGTTAAGATCACAGTGTCGGATATATACCTATAAATAGAGAGAATGGAAAATAACTAGTATGTGCATGCACATTATTGTTTAACCGTTCGTATTCAACGTAATTTGAATGTTATGATAATCGCATGGACGTCGTTTAAATGTTTTGGGCCAGTTCAGTAGCAATGGTTGTAATGTAATGCCTAAGGAGACGAAAAAGACTCAATGAAAATGAGGAATATTCAACAAAATTAGTATCTATAAAAGCCTACCTTGATGCTGTTTTGAATTCTTTTTGATCGACAAATCCACCATTACATCTTGCTTTGTTAATCATATCGACGGTGAGAAATTGATAGGTCATGGGTCTTGAACATTTCACACGTAGAAAAAGTAATGTTGTGATGAATCGAATACAAAAAACCAGTTCTCCTTTTGTCAGAAATCTAGCCTCCTGACTATCACAGCACTTTTCAATTATTGTTTTGAATTGTTTCATGTGAAAGGGAATTACTTCTTCCATTTCTTCTAGTGTAGCCCAACTATTTCTAGCAATGAGAGTTTCAAGGTCGAGATTTCGGTTACATTCAAGATTCTTCCTTTTTCGAAGGTTTTCATTGGCTCTGCGTAAATAAACCTCAATAACAGCAAAACAACGCAGTGTATTATCTGAAACACCACTGGCCTTTCTGAAGTCAATAAAGTCATTTACTGCTTTTACATAATTCAATGTCCCCGAGGGACCCACTTTCCATTCGGTCTCTATTATTTTCAAAAATGACATGAATATAGAAGCAGATGACAAACAACAATCAACAAACTCGTTTGTCAGCTCAATTTCATTTTCGTTATTTCCCATTGCATGCATGAAATATTTCATGGCACGCTTTCCAATCTGTCTGGATTCTTTGTTATTTTTACCACCACCGCACAATGTTCCAAGCCAAAGTAGAAAATCATGACCGACTCCCTCATCTAGTGTAAAAGCAGGCTTACCGGAAGTGGAGGCTCTCTTTGGAACAGGCGGAATGTTGGACATATCTTCTCTCTTGACTTCGGGTTGCTTGTCAAAATAGTAGGACCAAGGATGCTTTACATTGATATGTTTTCTCAATCCACGAGAACTGTGAAAATCCGCATGTAAATACAACTTTATAGGACAAGTGAAAAGATTCTGTCCGTTTGCACGCAGCTTTAATGTTCTTTTCCCATGAGCAGCACCAGCTAAGGCTTTCCAGTTGACCTGTAGCCTCCTCTGCCGAGGCATCTTGACTAATAAAAATTATTTGATGTTTTTATACTATCGGGTGCGCCACAAAAAAGTTTCTCTCTTTAAAACTAACTTTCTAGAAATCTAAAAATTTTGAAAGAATCTTTCCTATTTCATTTGAAAGAAGAAATATAAACTTAAATTTTGATGGGTCATTTATCAAATTCGGTTCATTAGATCAAAAGTTATCCTCAATTGAATAAAAATGTTACTTTCAGAAAGTGCTCGAAAACGTTAAAAATCGACCTATCAAATTTTCATATTAAAATTGTCAATCGCAATAGCCTCTACATGATTAAAAGCATTTTTCAGTAATTAAACAGATAAATTTCGAAACTGAAAGGCCGAAAGGGTTTAAAATCTTCATCAAAATCACTTTAATTTACTTTTACCAAAATTTTCCTCCGATTTTTGGTTTTAGGTTGGATAAAGTCTATGTAAGGCTGGATTTATCTCGAAACCCAGATTTGATGTATTTTTATGAATTTTACCAGATTTTTTTGCCTTTTTCGACGAATTTTCTGCTTTTTATTGAAATTCAACCTTCCTTTATATAACAAAAGGTCATTTAGACAGCTAATAATGATTTTTAATGACTGAAACGAAGATAGTGATGTATCATATAATTTTGCTTCCGTTTAATTTGATAGGTCGATTTTTAACGTTTTTGGAGCACTTTCAGAAAGTAACTGTTTTATTTAATTGAGCATAACTTTTGATCAATCAAAATTAAGTTTATCTTTCTTCTTTCCAATGAAATAGGAAAAGTTTTTTGAAAATTTTTAGATTTCGAGAAAATTAGTTTTAAAGAGAGAAACTTTTTTGTGGCGCACCCGGTATTTTGGAATAGCATTTTGCAGGGGGTAAATGGTAGATTTCCATTAGCCAAACAACAGATTTTCAACACCAAGGGAATAACCCTGATCCTGAATCAACCACTTGGATGCAGGTGCGCACAATTTGATCAACCAATAGGAAATACTTTGGACCTTTAATATACAGGGGGTAGGTTATCTTGAAATAGAAAAGGCTGCTCAAAATAATCAAAATTATTAATGTCTTTTTTATTCCCTTTGGGAGGAATCAAAATGACGCACTTATGAGATTGCGTTATGAACATTCAATTCCCTAGACAAAGAATAGATTATTTTTTAAATCATGAAGTTTTAGTTCCCTTTGAAAAGGAATAAAATGATCAG
This sequence comes from Clytia hemisphaerica, assembly GCF_902728285.1. Taxonomy (NCBI): domain Eukaryota; kingdom Metazoa; phylum Cnidaria; class Hydrozoa; order Leptothecata; family Clytiidae; genus Clytia; species Clytia hemisphaerica. The sequence goes on from NW_027103599.1 coordinate 519,546, forward strand.
TATTCCAATATCAACTAGAGAACGTATAATTCCTTTCATACAAAGGAACACATTAATCAGTCAGTGAAACGAATAAATCGTTCCTATTAAAAGGAACAGGGAACGATTAGTACATAGTCAAAGCATCAAGAGAATTAAATATTCTGTAATGAACGATTAGTTCAATTTGCATTAAGAAGATGAACAAAAAGGTCTTTATGGATCAAATTGTTCATTAAATAAATGTTCCTTGGGAGTTCCCTAATTATAGGATTTGACTAGAAATTAACTACATTAAGGTATCTGAAATAAGAAATAATTAGCACTTTTGACAATTTCTGGCTGATCTGCCATCAAAATGCATCTGAGAGGTACTTAATGCAAAATTATTATGTATTTCAAGTACGAAAGAGTAAAATTCATAAGATTGAAACCGTTAAAGGTTTTTCTTTCAAAATCTAGAGGAAACTTTTAGGCTGAAATCCTGGAAAGCTATAGCAACCTGAGGCTAACCCAAAGAGTTACTTATAATGAAAATTGTGACTTTGACAAGCGATGAAAATCATCAAAAAGTCAGTAGAAAATTTCTACAAATTAAAACACATCTATATTCTTTGGAACTATATCTTAAAAAATGGCTAAAAAGGGTGTTCAAAAAATAAGATTTTCCTGAGAAAAGGTTAAAGTGGGCTGGTATTCTCATTTTATCCAGACTGAAAAAGAATTATCCAAAAAATAGTGACATTGTCTGGAATTTCTGTTATCAATCAATAAAACTTTCAATTTTGAAACTGGTGAAAATATTATTAAAATGAGGGGTATGGGTGAACTTAGCAAAAATGCATGTCTATTAAATGCATGTGTACTTATATGGATGACCCAAATTAAAACAATAGTCGAAATGACTATACATAACCAGTAAGGCGAAGTCAATACCTCAAGGGAACTAATTTTTGTGGGAATAAATTTTCGCGGAACTTCTTTGAGGTGCAAAAGACATGGCATTTTTTCAAGAACTAATTTTCGCAGTTGACACACCCAACCTCTTGCAGAAATTCTTTCATTTTCATGAAGGGTTTTTTATGCGGCAGGTACAAAATGCACAAAACATAATGCATATTGCATAATGCATATTAGTATTGTGTAATTTACAGAACGATTTTATATTTTCTAAAACTCTCCTTTGTACAGGCTAAAAACCGCGAAAACCTCCAATCAGGGGATTTCCCCAGAAATTATATTTACTTTTCGAATTCGAACGAAAGAGAAAACATTCGAATCATAACAACAAAGGGTTTTCCGTCAGCATAAATAGTAAGAAGATGCATGCAACAGATCAGAAAGGTTCCCCCTTCGTCTTTCTCAAAAAAAGGTAAACACATAAACATTGAATGTAAAAAGATTCGAAGTCTATTTTCTTTAGCTTTCGCATGAACTTCATGAAGATCTTTAATTTATATTGGCTGGATATTGGCTTATCTAACAAAAAGCATTCACATGGTTAATGCTTTGTAAAAGGGAAAACCCGTTAAAATTTATTAATTAGCAATTGTTCGAAAAGAATAAAGATCTTGCTATAAAATTTACGTTTTCGAGTTAGAAAATAATATACGGAGGAGATATTTTCGTGTTTTTTCTACACTATGCTACGTTCTGTAAATTACAACTATGAAAATCAAAATGGCGACAAGCATTTTCAGTGGATCATGAATTTTCTTCATCATCCAAATTCAAATTTACAGCTTTATATCCTTTATTTTCTGGTAGAAAATGGTATATTTGTTTCGTTGAAAGTAGTATCTTTCAAATTCTCCTTATTATATCCTCTAAAATTGACATTTTTCAAATATTATGCATTATGCATTATGCAATATGCATTATGTTTTATGCATTTTGGACCTGCCGGTTTTTTATGGGTTTTCAGATTTTTAGATGTTTAGATTTTTTTTAAACCCAAAGCACCAAACAAACCCGAAAACACGAAAATTAGTTACCACGAAAATTAGTTCGCTTAGTAAGCTGTTTCAAAAACAATTTAAAAGTGGAAAAATTAGTTTGAAGGCATTTCATCGTCCATCCACTCAGGATTGACTGGCCAATCTAATTCTGGGTCTTTGATATATCTTTTTGCACTAGTCACTGTGCGTGTGATGAAGGTATTCATCCACTTTTCATCAATATCAACAAGTCCACCACCATCAGCCTTGGGTAGGCGTACCTTGCAGTTGACTTTGCAGAACGCTGAAAAAGAATTTGAAATTATTATGGTAAAACTTAGGGTTTGACCTCCTTCTCCAAAAAACAGGAAAGTTCAAAGCATGTTAATTTGAGAAGATAATAACCATAACCATTTTGTTTACTAAATCAATATTTTCGTTATCTACCAAGATAATCCAATTAAAAGACCTACCAGTGATTGCATCTAAAATGTGCTAAGAGAATGGCCCTGATGTGGGTGTTGTTTGGCCAGTCAGAAAAATTAATTCCCAAATTTCAGATTTTCTTGTTCATTTATTTCTTATTTGTTTTTATCTGTGTTTTTGTCTGATATAATTCAATTGTAATTATTGTAATGTAATAATTGAAGTGTACTGTGTAATGTGGTACTCTCAGGTGCCTAATAAACAGGGGAACGAGAAAATTTGAAGAAGTTACCTTCGAAGGAAATATGGCACACAATTGTTCGCCATTTTCTTGAGCAAGGCCTTGCAGGCAGTGCGCGGTCGTACAAACACTCCTGTGTCCCGAAATAGTTCCACTTTCTTTGTGCTCTGAGATTAAAATAAAAATTACCTTGACTATCAAATTTGATACAGAACAATTGCAAAAAACGGTAAATATTATTTCAAGATCAACAGTAATAATATATATATTATTTTAAATTCAGCATTTAAACTCTCTATTCAAAAGTAGACTGCTGTATCCGAAAAAATTTCATGAGTAGTATCTAGTAATAATAATTTAGTAGAAATAGTAGAAGTAGCAGTAGTAGCAGCAATATTAGCAGTAGTATATATATGTACATACTGTATTTGTTGCCTGGCTTTGGATAAGACCCCGCAGCCTTTCAATTTCGTTGGAATTGGTGATAATTGCATTCTACATAGAAATAAAAATAATGTGTAATCACGGATATGCTATCATAATATAACAATACACGGATTTCAAATTAAATTTTTGCGTAGCTTTTTCTTTAATCCCATGTAATTTGCATGAAAAAAAATCAAGCATTTCCGCCTTTCGCTCTCTATGTTTACTTGATATTTTTCGGGCAGGTAGTTTAATTTGAAACCTGTGTATTATTTTCCATCTCCATTGGAAGTATTCTGAATTATCTGAATTAATTACACAGCTGTCAGAATTTAATTATACCTCTCAAACAATTTAATTTTCAGAATGAATTATCTAGTAAAAATACTTTTTTAACTATGTAAGAAACTTGTACTCCTAACTCTTTCTAACATCTTATAAATTTAAAATTTACAACCTGCTTATAACTTTACCGACTGCATTCTTATTGTCTCGTCTCTATCAGCAAGCACTTGTTCCTCTAGAAAAGCAATATGAATAAAAAACTTTGAAGTCTTTCTTGATAGAAAAAAGGAAATAAAAACAAATACGTAGAGAATAGTAAAAATATGAAACAAAAAATCCTCATAAATCATTTAATATGGGTTGTACTTAATGTGTACTTAGCTTATATAAGAGTGAAAGTCATATAAAAGGTCTAAATTTGATGTTTTGGTAGTTCTTTTATAATCTTTACTGTTATTACATGGCATGAACCCCAGGGGGGCTACAATCAAAACTTTCCTGAAAAAGGCTGGGGGAAGGATTTTTTTTTTTAATTTCTCTATGGGTACCTAACTTTTATACAGTAAGGTCTGGGGGCTGGGGAACTATATAATATATCTTGCTTTTATCTAATCTATCTTTTATCATTTCTTGACATATACTCAAGTCACAGGGGGTAACAATCACAGGGAGTACCTACTAACGTCTGTTGCTTGGGGTACCTAAAATTCAGGGGGTACCTATTTTCTTAGGGGACCTAAACCCCTGGTCCATGCCATGTATTATCTAGTTGCCCAAACACGATAATTATATATAAATATAAAGTTTTTCATGAGAATTCTTCCATTTTCCATTTAATTTTTTTATGAGCACACCAACTTAATGTGCATAATATGACAAAGGAGGTAAAAAGGTTCAGCACAAAGTTTTACGTTTTAAAAAAGTTGTGAGTACAATACAAGAAATATTCTACGAGCTCCAAATTTTTTTGCATAATATTTTCTGAGCCTAAATATTCGGAACGAGTAAAATATTTCTGTATTGTACGAGCTTGCGCCTGATAACTGGTTTATCGGTGACCTAAAAAATGCACTTTCTGTTGAGTTGAAAGAAGCAAAGAACTCACTTTCTTCTAGCTGCTGTCTCAGATGAAAGAGATCAGATTCTTTTTTCCAGCACTCTGAACATTTTTTGCATTATACAGCATCACAACAAAACAAGATTGTATAGAGCCTTAAAAGTTTAATATTTAACTTATTTATTCACCTGTTTGTGACTTGATCTTGAAAAATTTTCTCCATAACTGTTCTATAACCATAAAAAGGATGACAAAATTTTGGTGGAAATATAACCTGGATCGGATGACTTAAAAAGTTTTCCCAGAGGAAATACAATTTTAGCAATTGGCTGGAAAATTTAACTTGAAATTGAAATTGTTAGATGTCAAATGTTCTCAAAGTTTTGCCAAAACTACCAAATAACTTTTCTGAAGCAGCTTAATTATATAAGGGAACTAACATGAAAAAATATTTCAAAATATCAAGCAGAAAATTACCTATTGAGTTATAGGTTTTCAGTTTGGATTATGCAGCCTGTGCAGTTTTTAGATTGTCTTTCTCTTTTTGTTTAATAATTATTTCTTCTGAAGAGGGAAAAAGAAACACATACAATTTCCTACAGGGGGCATATGCTTAGGCCATGCCTAAGTTTTTGCAAGATTTAAGCCTGGATATGCTTATATAAAAAACGTGTATCTGAGTTCTCCAAACTGATGCTGCAAAATAATAATAGCTCTTCCGAACAAAATACACTGCTATAAGTTGTCTTACCAGCTTGTTGAATTTTGGTGAAGTCAACTTGATTATCTTTTGGTTTTCTTGCTGGAAATGGGTACTCTAAATAATGAAATATTGTGATATTTTATCTACGGAACAAAGAATCAATTGTAAAAATTTTATAAAAATAAAGGTTTTGACGGTTTTATCCTCTTAATTTTGTCGGCAATATTGCACTTTTTCACAAGTTATAGTTTAGTGAAACTGGCAGAAAACTAAAACTGAGATTATTTAAAACAATTTACCTGGCGAATCAGCACTTGTTGGTTGATCAATTCTATTTGGTGTAGCATTTGTTGGATGATCAATTCTATTTGATGTAGCACTTGTTGGTTGATCAATTCTAGGTTGATCAATTCTAGTTGGTGTAGAACCTTTTGGTTGATCAATTTTGTTTGGTGTAGCACCTTTTGGATAATCAATTCTATTTGGTGAAACGCTTGCTGGTTGATCATCTCTATTTGGTGTAGCACTTGTTGGTTGATCAATTCTATTTGGTGTAGCGCTTGTTGGATGATCGATTCTATTTGGTGTAGAACTTTTTGGTTGATCAATTCTAATTGGTGTAGCACTTTTTGGATGATCAATTCTATTTGGTGTAGCACTTTTTGGTTGATCGATTCTAATTGGTGTAGCACTTTTTGGATGATCAATTCTATTTGGTGTAGCGCTTTTTGGATGATCAATTCTATTTGGTGTAGCGCTTATTGGATGATCAATTCTGTTTGCTGTAGCACCTTTTGGATAATCAATTCTATTTGGTAAAACGCTTGCTGGTTGATCATCTATATTTGATGTATTGCTTGTTTGTTGATCATTTTGCAAAAAAACACCTAAAACATAATATAAGCTGGACTTTACAGTTGGTTCGAAATGCAAGTCACAGGACACAGGTCCCAGGTCAGCGATGATAGGTCAATTGCAATCTATGCCATTTAGAAGGAAAACTTTTACAAAAAATAAAATATTGCCAACAATATCATTTTGAACGCATTTTTTGGATTGTGATTTTGCAATATCTGCATAATATGATCATACGATATACTACCATGTTTGTAGAAACATGTTATGTGTGTTGTTATGATGTTATGTATTCATATAAAATAACAATTCTATAATACTTTTATAGTCTGTATTTTGATAACCTGTAACCTGTGACCTGCAACCTGTGACCTGCAAACTGTGTCCTTATGTGGCCAGAGTTTTCTTTTGACTAAAGTTGCAGCAGATGTGAACAACTAAATTTTAGATAAAGTCAGCAAGAATTGGATAATAAAAAAACAAATGGCCAATTTCCTGGCAATAAATAGTATTGTCCCATTTACAATGGGAAAAATCTGAATACTAATAGCAGATAATTACCTGGCATTGGCTGTCTTGCTAGGGCAGCTTTTTCTAGAAGGTCGAGAAATGAGAGACACTATAATATTTTAGTAGAACTAGAAGTAGCAGTAGTAGCAGCAGTAGCAGCAGTTAGTGTTTTATTGTTTTTGTAATGGTCAAAAAGCTATTTTCAAGGGTGATGTATGTAAATTTGACCCCAAAGTATGTTAGTACTAACTGTACAAAGTGTAAAAGGGTGGTGGTGTTACTAACTTTTTTGCCAAAAAGCAGTCAAGTAGGCATAATGTATTGTACTAAATGCTAGACCCCCTGCCTCATGCAACAAACAAGAAACCATGAAACATGTACTTTTTTCTTGTGTTGTTGAGGCATGTTGCACTGAACTTCAAAGAACTTTGATAATGCGTTTACCCCCTTTCAAGATGAACCTCACCCTCATCCCTCCTGCCCCATCATTCTATTTGGTGTAGCACTTGTTGGATCATCAATTCTATTTGGTTTAAGGAGATTATTTGAACATCGCTACCCCCCCCCACATTATCAAGGGAACTCCTCAAGCTGAATTTCCCCATTATTATTAAACATGTCATACTGGCCATACATGATGCTTGTTTGGTTATAACAACTTAATTTAGATTTAAACTGTACCTTTGAATTTTCTAATTTGTTCCAATTTAGCAGCGACTTGGGCTGCCAAAAAGCATCCTCATCTTCTTGAGTGCTGTTTAGGCTAATGCTTGCTGCTTCGTCATTACACAATTACAACTGCACAATTACATCTAAGAACACATTTTAAGTTAATTAATATTGGTTTTAGCATTTAGTTTTGTCCTAAAAATCCAAGTTTTTCGTGTTGAAAACGTTGACAAAGTTTGAGCCCCCTACAGGAGAAGGGTTGGCAGCTCTGGACACCATGATTCAGTGGTCAAAGTAATGGGGTTTTACACACCAAGCTAGGCCACATTTTATGGGGTCTGAGCCTTGATTTTCCAATGTCATCAAAAATTATCAGAGAAGTAGAAATGAGTAGACTCTGGTCTAAATGATGACAGAACAAAATTCGCAACCAATTTTGAGAAAGAACGTTATTCTTGTCTACTATGTATTTGATACATCTTATGTAGAAAGTACAAAGATTATGAGGAAGTGTACTTTTATCTTTTGGTGTCATTTTCTTCCTCTGTTTTTTCTCTTTTGGGGATTCTGCTTTGTTCTTTCTCGTTTTTGCTTTCTGTGTTTCCTTTTTCTTTGATTTCTGTGTATCTTTCTTTTCTTCCTTCTTTTCTGAATAAAATTTATTTTTGGCAAAGATTTTGATATATCATAAACATCAATGGAAACTGAAAATGGCTTACTTTCATCGTTTTTACTCTTGCGAATCTAATAAACAGGTAGGGGGTCTGGGGATAAGTGGGTGTATGGAACAAATGTACAATGTCTTGAGTGGAAAGGTTTTGAAAAGAAGGTTGAAAGAGAAAAACAAAGAAGAGGAGCTTTTTTTGCAGGTTTTTACTTTTTTCACAGTTTGTAAAGAAGGTTAATATTAATATTATACTTACTCTTGTTTGATTTGACAGATGTTACCATGGCTGGATAATATCTCATGGGATCCTCTAGTTTGTATAGTGCAAACACCATCTGATCTTTTTCTAAATCGCTCGCATCAGTCGAGATGCTAAAATTTGAAAATGTGGAACATATTTAGAAATCAGTGTTAATTTAAGAGCCATTTTTTTAAGAACTTTCAATGTGTGAACTTGTTGTCTCAGATTTTGCTGACATTTTGAATTTCAGTAAGATGTTGACGATATTAACATAAAATATTATTGCAAAACTTATAAAAAACATAATAGCCAAAATTGAAATTTTTGATTTTTTTCAAAACTTACCAATTGTCCTGTGGTATGGTTAAACTCATCTGATGGGTAGTCAGTTAAGCTACCAACAATACGGCGAATTACATAGGTGGCAGCCTCTCCTTTAGAAACAATCCCGTCTTGGTATTTTAATTCCACTGTGACGCCAGTCTCTGGAAGATAGAAAAAAATCTTGTCTAGGAACCATTCAAAATTGGTGATTATGCTCTTATTAGAGGAAATTTCAGAAGAAAGTTCTTGTTTTTTTACAAAAGAAGATATTACACGGTTTTATATACGTTTCCCTCGTGGATTTGGCGGCCAGCGAAAAATTGTTCTTTTCGTATCACCTGCCTGCATCATATTTTTCGCTAATTTTCAGGTGCGGGAAAAAATCAACAAAAAAATCCTGTGTGTAAAATTTCTGCAAACCCCGGTTTTTGCTCACATTATTACGTGCATAATATGAACACTGATGAACAAGGCCTTATTGTGCTATAAACAAACGATTTCATTGGTCGATTTTTGTTGGCAGATCATGTGACCAAATTCTTGATTGAAGCGAGCGGGAGTTGTGGTCATACGTCGCATGATGTTTTCCCGTGTTTTGATTGAGCAAAGTTATTTAGAAAGTTTGACCACTTATCAATGTTTTGATTTTTTCTAACGGGGATTTCTGTTCATAGCTAAAATATGGTTTTATGGGATTGAGCTTGCAACACTGGGCAAGATGGGGCAAATGTCCAGGGAACGAAAAAAAATTTATATTCCCTGACAAACAAACCGCGCAGCGAGATAAGTGAACTGCACGGGCGCATAAGTGGACGTGTGGTCGCAAGTAAAATATGGTTTTATGGGATCGAGCTCGCAACACTAATGGGGCAATATGGGGCAAATGTTTGGGGCGGGGAACGAAAAAAATATTTCTATAGCCGGGACAAACAAACCACGCAGCCAGATAAGGGAACCCCGCAAGGCAGAATAAGTGAACGTGTGTTTGCAAGTTAATGCACGGATGTTGCGCGATCGACTAAGTTCGCGTGAAAGCGGGCAGAATAGAGATTGTGAAATCGAAGCCCGTCTAAAATCCCCGGGCACGGAACAAGAAAATCTCTGGAGTCTGGCAGTCAGGCACATCCTGGCAAATGAACGGGGTATTTTTCACTTGCGATTGGTGGCAAATGCAAGGGGTCGAAAACAAAAGTGATGTAATAGCAATGAATACCCCACGCAATTGAACTGGTTTGGAAATATTTTGCTTCATTTCAAAGAACTGCATAGATGTATTTTTTTTCTCCATGTCTTCGAAGATTGAAGAAACTTTTAACGAAAAAATAAAGTTCCCAGTTTTCTTCCTATTTTCCCGTTTTCAGTTTGAAGTTCATTTTTATTCATTTTCACGCTTTTAGCCTGAGACGTCCTATCTCATTTACACTGGGTGACGAATACCCCATGCAAATGCTCACCCCGTTCATTTGCCAGGATGTGCCTGACTGTCTGGGGAATCGGGGCAGGGAGTCGTATTTGAAGGTTTATTACAGACCCAGGATCAATGTGGTCTCTCTTCAAAAACTAGCATCAATAGTTTTTTCGCAGCCCCTTTTTTCAAAATTTTACTTTCAAAAGGGTCTACACCTTAGATTTTTTATTCGAAATTTTCAAGGGGGTTGGTGAAAAAAGTTTGTCAATACCCAGCTGTAGTATAACTTAATACTTATAGCCCAATAGTCTACAGATTGCTGAGAATAAACGGGTATTTCTATCATATCTACTCACCTTCGAAATCAAAGCTTCGTGTAACCATTTTCTGTTATCTGTTACGATTTAATAAGCCTCTAAAAGTTATAAGTTAAGAAGTTAAAGACGCTCAGCTGAAATTTGGTTCCAACCTGCTACAACCAGAGATGCTGTGTTTGGCGGGAAGAAGCTTCACTATTATTGCGAAGCGAATGTACATGAGCGAAGCAGTTTTGCTATCGTGTGTGCGTACCTTTAACTATCTATCCTTTCGACTCTCTATAAGGCAGGGAGAGGGGAAAAACGTTTCATATCTCCGAGTCGCGCGACAACAAAATATTTAGGGGATAAAATATGAAGGATAATGGAGGAAATTTGATATAAATTACCTCCGTTATATCAAATTTGACGTATACGTCAGAATGATACGAAGAACGGGTCAACCCTCCGTGACCCATGATGTCAATATTTAGGAGATAACAAACGTGAAGAACATCCAGGGAAATGATAAAACAAATTACCTCCGTTATAGTAAATTTTTATTATTTGAATCTATTATAAAGCGAAAGTGATGCCATTATGCTTTTTCAAAAATCAAAACAAACATGACGGCAAAATTAGGTTGTTGCTATTCTCTTTTACTTTGTTGTCTTTGGTGTTCATGCTATTAATGAGTTGAATTGGATCAAGATTTTTGTATGATTGTCACAAGAAATGGCTTATGTTGTAGTGTACTTATCATTCTTTCCTGAATCGAATGTTTTGTTTCCATTTTGATGGTTGGAATGAGAGATGCCAATTTCTTGCAAAAAAAGGACAATTTTGTAATTTTCACTGACTTAGGTTAGGTTAGTTTTCACTCAACCTTAGATCAAAATCTTCTTCTTCTGCAATATTGACTTAACTGAATTAGAAAAAGGTGAACCAGGGGGAACCAAGGAGAACGGAGGTGAACTCATCTGGCAGTGTAGCTGGAACCTCGATATTCCAGGATTAGAAAAAGCTATACCTGTTATCTTTTTTCTTTAAAGAATCAACAAGCCATCCAACATCAATAAATTACACACATTTACTCAGAGAAACTTTTAAAATTATCTGCCATTATGACTTTCTTGAAGCCGTTCTGAAATGAACCAATCGGGTTATGAATCGGAATTCCTATGGGAGTTCTTTTCCGAAATTTGTAAAATAGCTAAGTCGGCAAAAAAACTTTTCCCGGGGGTTTGAGGGAAAAACAGAACTGCTGTCATTTGTTTTTTATTTAACCAGATATTTAAATTTGGGCTCAAAAATATTTAAATAAATAAGTTAATAGTATTCAATATACTATTTGTATCTATCAGAAAATAAAACACTCACAGAACGACATCGTTTATCATTTGGAATACCCCCGTATTTGGACCATTCTATGGTGGGCGCAAAATAGGGCGGAAACTAATGCCGCCTCATCTTTATTCGCCCGCGCGAGAATGCGAGCTAATCATTTTTTTCTCGCGCGCTCATGGGGAAAAGGAAAGTGATCGATATTCTTTGAAGAAAAAACGTCAGAAACAAACCCAAAGACCAAAAGATGTATTTTGTTGTTGACAATCGATCCTGTGAAGATGAAAAAATTTCTGCTTTGCATTTTTTTCGGAACGCTGAAAAACTCTAATTTCGATCATCCTTTAAGATAAAGAGGTTGCGAGATTTGGGTTAGCGAGGCAAAAATCGCTAAAAAGCTGGTAAAATCGTAATCCTCAAAAATCGATGTTCCAGCCTCACTCTGGTAAACCGGCTGAATCGAGGTAAACCCAAAACCCGCCAGATTCTGCACCAACTTACAGTATATACTTTGAAATTTTCTTTGTGCATTTTGAACGTGGAAAACCTTTGTTGTCAACACACTTTTGACAAGCCTTTAAAACATGGAAAAATTTTTGTTGTCGGGAGTTGTGGTTTGATTTAGCAAAATTTAGAAAGTTTGACCACTTATCAATGTTTAGATTTTTCTTGCGTGGATTTCTGTTCAGAGCTAAAATATGGTTTGTGTGGGATCGATGGTGGGACAGCTGTGTCCCGTGACAAACAATGATGAATGAATCTGTGGATGGTACAGTCACTTTCTGTCGGGGTTGTGGATGGCGATGTGTGATATGTTGTTCTTTGATACAGTAAGTTGGTCTAATGTCGACATCCGTCTTCTAATTTCGACACCCTTCTGCCCTTCTTTAGAGATAGGAACAATAGAAACTGAGGAAGGTCGGAATCGCTGATTGACTTTAATTAGCGCGTTGAGAGGAAAAATCTTTAGTCTATTAGTGATTTCGACCTTTTTATTATTCCTATCTATAAAGAAGGATGTCGAAATTAGAAGACGGAAGTCGACATTAGACCAACTTACGGTAGTTAGGGTCTGTCATTCTTCATTTTGTTGCTTTTTAATAGTTATTTTTCTTTCTTAGATGGTCTGGAAACATTAGATTAAAAAGTCTCTTTTCTCATTTTTGTTTGCATTCTTTTTCAAATGTGGAAACTTCTGTCTTGAACTTGGTGTTTGTGTTTTAAACGTGGAAAGCTTTTTTTGTCAATTTGGAAATTTTCTTCCACGTTTGACGTCTAATATGGAAAACTTATGTTGGCAACTTTAAGTTTTCTTCCACTTTGGGCATTCTTTTAGATTACAAAAATGTTTCCCATAAGATATTTTTCCCTCCTTGCAATCTGTTGGAAATTATGAATATGGAATTGCTTTGTCCTGTTTTGAAAGTTTTTTCTTTTTCTTTAACATTATTAGTTATATTACTGTATGATAATGCAAAACGACTTTTTTGAAATTATGAAATTTTCCTTGGTTCATTATATCCTCCTTTTTGTAAAGGTGAAGCGTGATGCTACAGATCAAATCTGTGTTTTGACTGGACTCACCAACCTTTATGATGATTATAAGGGTACAGTTTGTTTTTATTTTCTAAGTTCAAAATGCCCTGAGTGTGTTTAGTGTTTTCATCTTCTTATATTCTGTATATTGCTGTTTCTTTAAACTTTTTTGCTATTTATTCTAGAAAATGAAAAATAGAACGGTTGAAGCTTCATTTTTCTTAATGAGAGATAATCTACAGATGTCATTTTTACAGAGAGGGACTATAAAAAATTTGTAAATGATAGGATATTCGGAAAGACTGCAGCAAATGTAAAGGAAAACTGCACAAATCAAACAAATGCCGCGTCGTTGAATATACAGTGTTTGTATGTCATTAAATGTTTTGCTTGCAACTTGCGAATCGAGGAGGCTCTGGAACGCTTCGCAACTTTTATACATATACGGCTTGTTACAGTAGCGAGATTTCTATTTGCGAAGCGAATATACATGAGCGAAGCAGTTTTGCTATCGTGTGCATGTACCTTTAAATTCTATATACCCAGGGGAGCGCAAGACGAAAACGAAAATTTAGTTCCCGTCTGTTAAATGTGGATTATCATTCAGATCATGGTTGTTTTCGTCCAAGTAGGAGGCGTTTCAATATCGGTTTGGTAGATTGCATTTAGGATGGTTTCGTCGAGAAAAGGAACCACTCTACGGCGCCGAAAATCTCCGAGTCAGGGCAATTTCCATATAAAAGACATTCCATCGTTCCCGTGCATTTTTGGCTTCTTCCCTCCCGCCCCATATCAGAAAGCTGATTGGTACGGAAAACCAACACGTGGTCTAAGCGCGCCCCATATCAGGAAGCTGATTGGTTCGGAAAACCAGCGCGCGGTCGAAGCGTTCAAAAAACACATATGGTGCTCCTCTTTTAAAGAAGTCGCTGCATTGACCCGAGCAATGAAAATACAGACACTTTCGAACCTTCGAATCTTTCCAATTTCGAATGTTTACCTTTTGTTTTTTTTTGTGAAAAATAAAAATGAAACGTTTGAAGAGCTGCAAGATCTTGGTTGAAAAGAAGCTGCTGAAACTGTAGCAAAGAGAAAGAACAGAAGAAAGAAGATGGGAATGTTTTATTGTTCCATTGACAAGACAGGCTCAACAGAGTTGTTGTGTCATTTCCAGAAAAGGAAAGCTGAAAAATGACCTGCATACGTGGTGAAAAAACTTTTTTTGTGAGGCGAATATAAGAGAAGAGTGAGCAAGAACATGAACTTGGACTTTTTGTATGCTTTGAAATGGGTCAAACATTATGGATATTGATAATCTGGAAGAATTTATCCTCAGTGGAAAAGAGAACTGATTGTTTGTCGTTGTTCTTGAAATGTTGACTTGGCTGCTCGAAAATATGCTTGGTTCATGCTGTTATAAATATGCATTTGATGGCCAGGGAAGTAAACTGTTGAAGAAACTTATAGCATACGATTGTATTAAAAAGGATTTATGAATATTGTTAGAAATGAAAATGACTTGTAAAATGTCAAAATATGTGTCTATCAACAAATCTTGACAGTTATCAAAATATGAGTGAAGAGTTTGCTCCTAACTCAAGGGTAAGACTGCGAAACATTTTTCTCCTACATATTTAAGATTCAGATTTCACAACTTTGGAAAATACAGCCAGTAAAATTTAGAGGTTTAGCTTGGTTGTCGAAGCAAACCCTGGTTGAAAGAATTGTAGACGTTTTCTTTAAATTACAGTTTTTCTTTATATTTATCTTTAGGATTTTATTCCACTAATAGTTTTGTTATCATTTTAATAACAAAACCATTAAAAATTTTAAAGTTTTTGAGTAAATAGTGATGCAACTTAATACAATATTTCTAACTGGGTATGGTTATTATATCTCAGAATTTTGAATTAAAGATTAAATTCCTCAGTATTTCACATCCCTGTATCACTATAGGTCGCAACAGACCGACTGGTCTTTTAAAAATGGGGTAGTGCTACCCCAAGGATTCTTTTGTTTTGATTGTATGCAAAAATAAAATAAAGACTATATTTGACATCAACTCAACCTTTACATGTAAAATCTTCGAAACAATGAATCATTATGAAACAATTATCATTGAGTCACCAATCATTCACGGACGAAAGCCTTCTACTTTAATGGGATAAACTTTCGCGGGGATTAAATTACGCGGATTTCGCGGATTTGAGTGTCATCCGCGAAAATTCGCGAAATTAAGTCCCGATGGAAAATTGGAAAGGCCTCATCCGGGAAATATTTCTAAACAAAACTCAAAATTTGTCAAAAAAATACTATTTGAATGTTTACTGGCATCAAAGAAACGCAAATAATGTGTATTTCAACAACCAAAATGCATGATTTGACACTAAAAGTCACAAAATCGTGAAAATATTGCCACCCGCGAAATTAAGTCCCCGCGAAATTTTTGAATTTCGCGGATAGCCCAGCCGCGAAATTTAATCCCCGAGAAAGTTTATCCCAAAGAAAAAACTATTCATGGCGGGGGATTCAAATGTTGTTTTTATTGAATCATTCGAAACTCGAAAGATTCTAAAGTCCGATTTTCGAACGCGAGAATTTAAAACCGGAAGTAAAACGAGTCAACATAAAAACCAAAATTAAAGTTACTTTACTTTTTAAGGTGGAAAAACTTCCTTAAAAAAAAGACGCAATGTTTTTTACTTATAAGTCATTTTTGTTTGGTGAGACTGAGACCCTATCAGATTTTGCGGATCGAGTGCGTGACCTTTAAATATTTTGCTTGCAACTTGCGAATTGAGTGACCTGCCTCGATCGCTTCGCAACTTTTATACATATACACTAGTTTCACTTTGAGGTCCAGTTATATTTCAAATCGGCTCCCGGATATTTAACTCGTATCAGGTAAATTTCTTTTTCGCGCGAATTATGCAAATGAGATTTTTATCAATTTTACGGTAACGAAATTTAGTATAAAACAAAAGAAAGTCCGAAAAGATTCATTCTGACATCAAAAATCTTGAAGTAACAGACGAAGTGATCTCAAGTAAAATATGCTATATTTCGTATTCTATCTAATACATCATTCAGGCAAAAAGTAAGTACAAAGAATAAAAGCTACTATTTATAAAAGTCATGGTAAAAAATGTTATCAATAAAAAGGCAATTAAAATGTAAAATTAGCTAAGTATAAATGATCCCAAGTGACTAATGATGAATAGAAACTAATCTCGAGAGAAAGTAAACAAAGAAAAGAAGGCTACGAAAACAAATAGGATAGTGCCATTTTTTGATCACTTAAGAGAAAGCAACCAAATAAATTATCTAAGAACAATGTTGCTATTTGATATTGACAACGTTACTCGCGGGGATAAAAGATTGTATTACATCAATTTGGTCAAAGACAATACAAAAATTATCGACTCCGCAACCAATTGGAGTATTTTGCTCATCAAAGAGGCTTTATATATTAAAAGACATACACCAATTTTGAATAGTGGCCTGAAAGCCTCGAGAGAGTTATATTTGTTTCCGTAGCCTTCTTTTCTTTGTTTACTTTCTCTCGAGATTAGTTTCTATTCATCATTAGTCACTTGGGATCATTTATACTTAGCTAATTTTACATTTTAATTGCCTTTTTATTGATAACATTTTTTACGATTTTTACCATGACTTTTATAAATAGTAGCTTTTATTCTTTGTACTTACTTTTTGCCTAAATGATGTATTAGATAGAATACGAAATATAGCATATTTTACTTGAGATCACTTCGTCTGTTACTTCAAGATTTTTGATGTCAGAATGAATCTTTTCGGACTTTCTTTTGTTTTATGGTTTTTAAAATTATCGGCTGGTTATGGATTCTAAATTTAGTATACTTTCACTATACTTAGAAAATCTCAAACCTTATAAAATTTCGGCTCCGTAAAAGAGTTATCGTATCCGTAAGCTAAGATAAGATTCACTTTCGCTTTCGCGGCAAAGATGGCAGACAAGCAAATGGAAGAAGATGAAATTGTTCTCAGCTTTATTGCAACCAAACAGAACTTCAATAGTCTGGATGATAATTTTAATCCAAATAGCTCGATAGATGATGTTATTCAATCAGAAATCAATTGTGTAGAAAATGGAGAATATGCTGTTGAGAAGATGATTATTGATGATGATGAACATGCCACTCAAGGTCAAGACCAAAACTTTAGTTTTTCTACAACTACTACAAATGACACTCAAGGGGCTGCTGAGGAGGAACATAATGATGCATTTGCAAGTGTCCCTGACCAACTACAACCACAAAATAATGTAGGTTTAATACAATTAGATTATAAGGGGTAGAACTCCCAGACTATATATGTATATACAACATTTTCTATCTGGTCCTCGCTCAATTTATAAAACCCAGAGTAGTCATGACATGAATTGTTTACATTCTAACTAAACTTACAAATTGCAGACCAGAACAGTCTGCTGTTTGGAAGTGATGAAAAAGTTACCCCTTACTTATGAAAGTAATCCTAATAGCAATAAGACGATATTGGTGAAATTGGATGATTTACGACCCTGCCGGCGTACCGTACAGTCCGGTGTTTTTTTGTCCGGTGTCAAAAAGTATCCTTTCGCTACACCGGACGTGCGGTAAGTCTGGTGTCAGTCCGGTGTTAAATGTAGGGAGCACTAGGCACCGAATATGCGTTGGAAAAAAATTAACGCACACTGGACACATCATACTTCAGACTAAAAATAAGTCTGGTGTTGGGGTTGTCCGGTGGTAAAAAGTATTCTTACCCGCCACCGGGCATCCACTATGTCCGGTGCCATTGAGTCACACCCAAAGGAAATGTATCTAATTAAATGTCCCAGCAAAAGATTATGAAATGAAAATCAACATGTAATGTTGTAATGAAAATCAACATGCAATGTTGTAATGAAAATCAACATGTAATGTTGTAATGAAAATCAACATGCAATGTTGTAATGAAAATCAACATGTAATGTTGTAATGAAAATCAACATGTAATGTTGTAATGAAATGTATGTAATGAAATGTTGTAATGTAATGTATGTAATGAAAATCTGCCTGTAGGCAGATCAGGTCGTGCTTCATGAGATTTAATCTAATTGCTGTAATTGCACAGCCTTTCTAATTCAGATTTATTTGCGTTGGCAAAAAATTCTGGGTTCTATAGTACAGTAAGCACTTTTACGTCAGCATAGCCAAATACCGACGCAAATAGACCTTTTTTTAAAGAGGCAGCTATGTTGAATAATTATGTACTCCAGCATAAAAACAATGATACAGCCATGCATAACTGTATATCATGCATATTTAAAAAATTATGCGTGGCTGTATCATTTTTTTTTATGCTGGAGTACATAATTATTCAAATAGCTGCCTCTTTAAAAAAAGGACTATTAGAATGGCTGTTACACCTTTGCACCTTATTCTAAATTCATGTATATTATTTTCCAATTCATTGATTTTTCATCTCTTTTTATAGGACTCTTCACAAGAGGACAGTCGTTTAACGTCAAATTGGGGCGATTTTTTTGATGTCAAGTTTGAAGACTTACCACACATGAAACCAGGTAAATTCATTTTTGACTTTGAAATTTTTGATAACCTGCGATCATGGTATACGTATACATTTGGTACTGCAATCCCGGTACACATGAACACGACCGCAGTATACCAGATTCTGTTATAAAAACTCAGCACCTGGAGGGAGGTACTAGGGCAAAATGGGTTACAGGGATGCGCCGCTGGTCAGGGTACCTTTTTTAATCTCTATAAGTCCCAGGTAGGTTCGCAAAAACACCAAAATAGAAAAATCAGTCCCTCGTAGGGTGCTTTTTTGGAAAATGTGGGAAAAAAGTAGAACATTTGGGAATTTTAGTCCCACTTTTTTCGCAAAAACGAGTCCCACATAGGATCCATTTTTCCAATCTCAGCAGAACACCCCCGTCAGTCAGCAAGGGTAGTACCCCTCGGAACTCAGCAATTGAAATACACCGCGATCGCAGGTTACCCCTGACTGTTTATTGCCATTTCATAATAATATTTTCAAAGATATGGCTGATGAAATAGTCCACAGTCACAAATTAAATCCACCCAAAATTATGTTTTCAAGGCTTTTATTCCTATGTTTACTTGCTGAAATATCCTAAGCAAACTGACTTTTTTGTTTATTAAAAAGGTGCTATGGGCAATGATGATGATACTAGTGACACAGAACTTGATGATTTTGATCCCTTCAAAGAGTGTAGGTTGTTTAATGAGCCCAAGCCATTAGCAAGAGGGTTAAACATATCTCTTGAAAATTCACTTATACTACATCTTTCATTTGCCAAGAGACACAACCTAACCAAAGCAGCACTACAAGATTTGCTCCATTTGACAAATCTCCATCTTGTTCAGCCAAATGATTTTCCCTTAACACTTGATAAATTATATTCTGGTATTGGCTCGAGTACAATTGGAGTCTTAACGAAATATTACTGCAAAAATTGTTTTGAACTTCTCTGTGATAATGATGATCAGTGTCATTCATGTAATTTTGTTGGAAAGGACTTCTTTATCTACAGCAGTATTGAAGAGCAGCTGAAATGGCAATTACAAAGTAATGTCAGTTTTTTATGCTACATATTTTATAGATTCTCAAAAAAGACAATGCTGTTAGTTATTAATATTGAAAATTTCAAAGTAAAATCAAGAGAAATTTGTTTTAAAGAATTTTTAATTTTTAAGTACTGTAGATGTTTAACTAACAGTGGAATATTATCATATCAATTTCTTGTGGAATTGTGTTATTAATACCATTTTCACATTTAGTATTAGTGAATCTCTATTCTTAGAACTTTTATCAATGTGAGAGAAATTTTATCAAATCATAAAGTTACAGATATTTTTGTTTTCACTATCAATTGTATTTAGATAGTCATTAGATTATAATGATTTCTTTAGGCATAGACCTTGAATTAGATGATGGATCAAACAAGACCGTTAGGACTGGTGGACTTTTGATCATCCCGGTGATTGTTATTTTTGTTTCAAGGGGGAAGCAGTTATGTTTTTGTAAAACTCTTTCAAATTTTCTAACCCTTCTGTTGTTTCTTCTCCTTTCCTTCTTCTGTTGTCACATGATGGAGGTTATTTCAAATTGCTTCAATGAATGCTAATCGTAATCAGTGCTAATGAAAATATATTTAGCCATGCTATGATTATGTTTTGATTATATTAATTTTAAGTAAGTAGTAATTTAAAATTTCTTAAGCCTTGTGAAATTAAAGATAAATCACTTTAGAATAAATCAGGGGATCATGCAGTTACTGTGTGAACACCATAGTGTTATGGAGAAACTCTATAACCCCCTGAATAATTGGTAGTTCAAAATCTTGATGATTGTTACTTTTTTCTCCTAGCAAAATATCTCGCTCAGGAAATGATCCAGTACAATAGTTACTTTGGCTGCAGTTTTTGCGAGCTAAAGGGAGAGCGTGTTCAGTGTACTGGCAAAAAAAAGGGATCAAAGACTGTTTTTCCACGAAAATCAATCCGCCTGGTTAAAAGAAATAAAGAAAGAGCGTGTTAAAAACTACTCCAAGAAAACTGAAAAGTATACTAAAGTGAATACGCTACATATCTCAACTTCCAAAAACTCGTCAGGGTAAAGAAAATGAAAGTGCTAAAACTAAATGGAATGTCAAAAATGCAGATATCATTCAGATAGACGTGCACCATGTTCATTCTTCTAACAATGTAAAATTTGTATATTTACCTACCTTGTAAGACTCTTTTTGCGTTTTCACATGCCAAGCTATCGGGCGTCCAATCGTCCACGTACGCTCTAGGTGAGCCTGTAAAGACGAAAGGAATATTAAAAAGCTTAAAAAGAAGTGCAATGAAAATCGCGATTATGGACATTTTCTTTAGAAACCTGGTAAAACCCATTTTATAACTTGAAACCTATGAGAAAGTCGCATATTTGAAAATTGCCAAAATTTACTTTTCAGACCAGCAGGATCAACTTCAAAGCGTTTTCCTTCTATGTTAAAGCATGTCCCAAGTGGTTTGACTTCGATGTAATTAAAATCAATTTCTATGAGGTCGATCATCCGACATGCTTTTACAGAAAGCAAAGAAACGATGGACGATACAATGACATCCGCAACTTCAGAATTACCCAATATATGATGGATAAATGAATGGACGTCTGAACAATAAACGTAGGTGAACTTGGCCACGCGTGGCTTTTTATAAACGGAGCCGTCGTACAAGCCATATTTGAATTTCTCCATGTACCGACGCACAATATCTACAGCTTGATTCAACTTGTTTGAAGGTTTCATCCGCGGGATGACTGTGTCTCCTAAAATAAAGTACCGTAAGAATAAGGACTCTGCAAACAATTTTGTATCATAAATGTGAAAGTATTGTTTTTAGACCATTCTCACAGGAATCTTAATCAGAAATCATATGCGCACTTACCACTTTCGTCCACAATTTTCAGCTGGAGGTACTGCTGCAAGTTGATTTTTGCAGCCTTCAGCTCTTCGGCACATTTCAGGTTCATTCGTTTTGAAAGAAATAGTGTTGCTAGATGCTGGCTCGAGTGGTATGTGCCTTCGGTCAGCTCAACGGTTTCAAGATCGACATTTTCTTTGGCGGCTTCTTCTTTTAAACAGCGGGTTTGGCTTTTCGTCATAAAGTGAAGAAGACTATCGTTGGCGTGATCCTTGAGAGTGATGCACAATGAAGCGAGACATTTCTCCAAAACGGTGGTCTTAACTGTGGAAAAAATTATAAGAAAATACAAATCTTTATGCCTAGGGGAGCGAAAGATTCATAACAAAAATCCTAAAGCTCGAAGCCATTCATTCAATTAAAATATTTCTTATATGCAGACTGGAAATACAAAAAAAGATACATCAGCCACACAGTAATAAGTGAAACAGAGAACAAACCTCTTCCATTGATTGCTTTGCATCTCAAATGTTCCAAACCAATGGACATGAACAATTTGGTCAGCAGGTTTTCAAATGAGCTTAGCGCGTATTCAGGCCAATCAAACATGACCCAAAATGAAAGTCCGGGTAGGCGGAGTTTTTGACCATTTTTCTTCTGCTCCAAAGCTGTAGGGCATGAAAAAAAACCGACAATATGCCCATCTGACCTCAACTTTTCCTCAAACATTTGACGCACCTTCCATAGTTCACCATCTTTTATCAGCACTCTGACTGCAGCCACTTGATAAAAAGCAGCAACATGCTCGACAACACAGGACTGCAGAATCTTTTTCAAAGGGACTGACCTGATTTCATTAACGGAAAATAAATCCTTTTCTTCGTCTCCTTTGCCATTGCTCGATGATGCAGTGCTTTCAACTTCTTGACTTAAGGCTTCCATTTTACCACACTCACAACAACACACATACAAGTGAGTGCTATGATGTGATTGTTTCAAAAAAGTCCTATTTTTTATATCTTTACGAAGACGATTAAAATGTTCCGATAATTTCCCCATGGACCATTTTCTCAAAAGAAACAAAACAAGAATAATTTGTAAGTACTCTCTTGACATTCGAATAATTCTACTAGGAATGAACAGAGATAAAATAATACTGTTGATGGAGTACGGAATAATACTCAAGGGTATAAATATCTAACGTAGCTGATTGTTTGTGTTAATTAATAGATACCTAAACTTAATACTTTATATCCCTTGAGAAATGTTGAAATACATGTAGACATAAGAAACGTAATCAAAAATTACTTTTCCCATGTCAAATGGTGTGATAGGTATAAATAAGATGTGATAAGCTGTGAAATAACTAAGGATACGTGTGATAAGATGTGATAAGACATTAGTCTCGGCACTTTCGTTTTCCATTTGGCTTAGTGGCCTCGATATGTTGTGATAACTGTAGATAAGTAGAGTAGTGATAAGCTGTGATAAAACTATGGGTAGGTGTGATAGGGTGTGATAAGACATTAGACTCGGCACTTTCGCTTTCCATTTGACTTAGTGGCCTCAATATGTTGTGATAACTGTAGATAAGCAGTGATAGATTGTGATAAATCTAAAGATATTCGTGATAAGGTGTGATTAGTAATTCGAGTCGGCACTTTCGCTTTCCATTTGACTTAGGGGCCTCGATATGTTGTGATAACTGTAGATAAGTAGTGATAAGTTGTGGTAAAACTATGGATAGGTGTGATAATGTGTGATAAGACATTAGACTCGGCACCTTCGCTTTCCATTTGACTTAGTGGCCTCGATATGTTGCGATAACTGTAGATAAGTAGTGATAAGCTGTGATAAAACTATGGATAGGTGTGATAGGGTGTGATAAGACATTAGACTCGGCACTTTCACTTTCCATTTGACTTAGTGGCCTCAATATGTTGTGATAACTGTAGATAAGTAGTGATAAATTGTGATAAATCTAAGTATATGTGTGATAAGGTGTGATTAGGCATTTGACTCGGCACTTTCACTTTCCATTTGACTTAGTGGCGTCGAAATGTTGTGATAACTGTAGATAAGTAGTGATAATCTGTGATAAAACTATGAATAGGTGTGATAAGGTGTGATAAGACATTCGACCCGATACTTTCGCTTTTGATTTGACTTAGTGGCCTCGAAATGTTGTGATAAATAACTGTAGATAAGTAGTTATAAGTTGTGATAAAACTATGGATAGGTGTGATAAGGTGTGATAAGACATTCGACCGGGCACTTTCGCTTTCCATTTGACTTAGTGGCCTTGATATGTTGTGATAAGTGTAGATAACTATTGATAAGCTGTGAGAAAACTGAGGAATCGTGTGATAGGCAGTGTTAAGCAATTTCAATGTAATGAAATATGTTTCATTTTAAGAATTATTACTATAAATAATAAGAATTTCACAATTATTACCATGAGAGTTATTACCCCTTTGGAACCATTATTTTCTTTGTTGTTCATTAGATATCAATTATTATTATTATTGTTATTTTATTTAACAGTAATATTAAAATAATTTTCAGGTAGTCAAAATGAAAACAAATTGAAATTATCAGTGTAGAGGTGTTTTGTTTGTTTATCAAATTCAGTGAGTTTTTAGAATAATGTTAAGTATAGGTTTTTAAGCTGTGGTGTTCCAATTTCGGAAACATTTTTAAGACAGAGCAATTATAGAGTTCCAAACTATTTTCTTTAAAATTCGTTCACTATAGAAAGATTCAAGAGCATTTATAGCCAAACCTACAAAAATAGGATATATTTCAATGTGTTAACGAGTTCCAATTTTCATAAATGTTCTGAAATTGCGGAGGGAATAAGTGTTTGAATTCACTGACGCTTCGAGCAGTTAGAGTTGGAAGGTATTCCCTTCTCCATCTATCCCAGAATTGTTGAGTGATTGACTGGACTTGTTTCCAGCACTTTCTTGGAGTCACATTGTCATTGTAAGTGATGCATGTTGGAAGTAGAGTAGAAGCTCTTCCAATGATAAAGTGGTTTGGAGTTAGCGCGTCCAGGTCAGACGTGTCATCACTGACTGACGTTAGTGGTCTGCTGTTGAGAAGGGCTTCTACTTCAGTGAGGATTGTCAAGAGGCCATGATGATCGCATTGAGTGGACGTCTTTACACTTCGAACCATCCGTTCCCATACCCCACCCATGTGTGGGGATTCTGGAGGGTTGAATTCCCATTCAATGCTTTGACGTCTCAAGCTTCGGTCGATCTTGGAGTCCATACGTTCTAGTTCCTTCTTGAGTTCATTGTTTGCTCCTTTAAAGTTTGTCCCACAGTCGGAACGAATTAGCTTTGGGCTTCCTCTCCTACAAATGAAGTGTTCCAATACGTTGATGAAGTCGTCTGATTCTAAGGATGGTGCAACTTCTAGGTGAATTGCTCGTGTTGTGAGGCAGGTGAATATGCATCCCCAACGCTTTACACGGCTTCGCAGTACCTTGACGAGTATCGGACCAAAATAATCAACACCCGTGTGATAGAACGTAGGCGTTGATACGATTATTCGGTCTTCTGGTAAGTGTCCCATCTTTGTAAATTATGGTTTGGCGTTTA
Organism: Clytia hemisphaerica; assembly: GCF_902728285.1. NCBI lineage: Eukaryota > Metazoa > Cnidaria > Hydrozoa > Leptothecata > Clytiidae > Clytia > Clytia hemisphaerica. The sequence goes on from NW_027103599.1 coordinate 544,520, forward strand.
GCTTTTGACATGTGATGCATGATTATATGATCTGTCTACACATGGCTCTTCCACCGATAATCCAGTAACGCTGCCGAACGAAGGAGTGACAACATGTGCTCTTTTCCGACATAGTGGAATTGGTTGTGAAACTTTCTGCCCAGTAAGATGACAGCAGGGTGTTTGGCTGGTAGGACGATTTGATGCTTGGATGCATAGGGAAAGTCTCTGTACTTTAGTCTACCACCGACACGCATAACTCCTTGATCATCTATGAAGACATCAAGTTTCTTTAGAGAACCTTTCAGTTGACGTCCTTCTTGGATTTGCTTCATTGCATCTGGGAAGAATTCGTTTTGGATGAGTTTGACAAGCTGGTGCTCACTTGACTCTTCTTGTTGTAGAGTTGGTTGATAAGTTGAACTTGATGAGATGATTGCTAGTCTTTGCCTTGAAATTCTTGAAGAGGATGTGTATCCATGCAATGACACTGACGATCTTTTGCCAAGAGGAGAATCTCTCATATTGTAGAAGAGGTTTGGTTACGCTCATCTGCGTGACGTTTACTCTTCGAAGTTCAATGTAGTTTTCGTCTAAGGGAATCTTCGGGATTGGTGACCATTCCGATTGAGGTAGCCTAAGTAAGGTACGCTGGGCCGTTGAGCCATACATCGTCGTCTACTGCTTTCAATCCTTCCTCTCGTGTAACTAAGTCTGATGGGTTTCTCTTTCCGGGAACAAACTTCCATTGGGATACTTCACACTTTATTTATTTTTAAATAGTTTTTACTAGTGTTGGTTTTTATTAGTTTTGTATTTATATGAAGCTATTTTGTTACCAACAAAAAATAAAAAGTTAATAATAATTCAGAGTGCTGTAGTATTTCAGAAATACGATTGGCCACAAATGTTCTGAACCTTCTCTCCTCATTGTTGATGCATTGCAGGTTCAGCGTCGAGTCAGTCCAGAAGATGGTCTTCTCGAAGTCGTGGTCGAATTCATTGTTGATCGTTTCTTTGATTGGCAGCGCCGCATTCTTCGACTCGTATGTAGGCAGTTGCAGCAAAGGCTCTTTCTGAAGCATCGCAGAAGACATGTAGCTGAACAAGTTGAGATGATTAAGGGATTAGATCAAGACTTCTGGAGATGCAGATTGATTTTGATAGATGTGATAACTCCTTTAGCCATCGTGACCAAACTTCGTTCGTCTTGGCATCTAGTGGTTCATCCCAATTGACTTTCAAACGCCATAAATTTTGAAGAATCAGTTTAGCTTTGAGTGTGAATGGTGCTAGGAAGCCCAGAGGGTCAAATACTGCAGATGCTTTTTTCAAGATCAGTCTCTTTGTGAGGGTAGTAGGTTTCGGATCGACGTTGACGTTGTAGAGAAAACAATCTTCCTTTAAATCCCACTTGACACCTAGAGCTAGAGTGATTGTGTTTTCAAATTCAATTGAGGTAGTCGAAGCAGTTGTGTGTGCTGGAGCGGCTTGAAGGACTCCCTCTGAATTGCTGTTGTATTTTGTCAGGTTGAATCCTCGATTTCCCATCAGTATGTGAGATGATTTGATCAGCTCCTTCCCCTTGTCTTCGTTGGTTACTGATGAGAGGAGATCGTCAACGTAGAAGTTCCTCAAGAGTGTGTTGATGACATCTGAGGGAAAGTTACTTTTCTGAACAGTTATTGATCTTCTAAGGGCGTATGAAGCACAGCACGGTGAACATGTGGCTCCAAGGATATGAACGAGTATCTTGTATTGATCCGGCTCTTCTTTTGAATGTGGATCATCGTGCCAGAAGAACCTCAATGAGTCGGTATCCTCAGTTTAAGTCGAACCTGATAGAACATCTTCTCTATGTCGGTGACGATGGCTATTTTGTGTTTCCTGAACCGTGATAATACCCCAAGTAGACTGTTCAGTAAGTCTGGACCGTTACTAAGACTGGAGTTCAAGCTTTGATTCTTGATCTTTGAAGCTGCATTGAAGACCATTCTCACCTTCCCTGGCTTATTCTCGTTTATCACTCCGTGATGGGGAAGGTACCATGATTTGGTTGATTTTTCTTTGGATTCTTCCTTTGTCAATTTCCTGGCATAGTTGTGGTTAATGTAACCATCTACATTTTCTTTGTATTTGTTGAAGTAATCTTGGTCTCTTTGGAAGCGTTTGGTGAGGTAAGATAGTCTCTTGGATGCCATTGGTGAGCTGTCAGGAAGTTTCCCATCAGACTTCCATAACATGGGTACGACGTAATGGCCGTCTTCGAAGGTAAACTTTCCCATTCGTCAATGACATTGGTTCCTGTATGTCGAATTCTGTTGCGAAGGATTCAGTGTCCCAGAATTGTTTGACGAGATCGTCCAGTCTGTTCTTCTCTTTGTGAACCCTTGGTCTGATGTGTTTGATCCATATTGATCCCAACGCACCTCCTTCGTATAATCTGAACAGGGTCCACCCTAAAGGTGTCTTGGTTGCATAGGGTAGACCAGATGCTCCCTTTCGAACTTTTTTGGTAAGTAGAGCTGCCGGCACGTCGGCGCCAATGAGGACTTGAAATTGTCTCGATTCTACTTGAGGAAGATCGATGTCTCGAATGTAATCCCATTTAGGGTCATCTGTTACTGTCTGTCCTGGAACCTCGTCTTTGATGGTACCAAAGGAAACTTTCTTTACCTTCCCTGGCAACTTGAGTGATTGGCAAAGGCTCTTTGTTATGAGTGTACATTGGCTCCCACTATCGAGGAGGGCGTAAGTATTGATTGAATCACCAGCTTGGTTTGTAACTGTTACTGGGACGACTTTCAGGAAGACGTTGTAATCGTTTCTGGTCATCTTGATGCTTGGTATCTTTGTCTTTAGAAAATTCGGGTTTGGCCTTGAACTTTAAATTTTCTATTGCCTGGTGGATTGTAGTATGGGGATGCTTCTTACACCCCTTTACAAAACAATTTTTTTTGAGCTGTCCTTGACCAAGACAGTTAAAACGTAGACGCTTTAACTTGACAAAGTTGAGTTTTTCGTCATCTGGTTTTGCTTTGAAGCCTTCACACTTGAATAGGTAGTGATCACCGTTGTAGCATGGACAGTGTCTTGTATTGTCTGTTGGACCAAACTTGTGAACACATGGACCATTTCGATTACTTCGATCAGTTGGCAGGTTTGGGTCCTTTGAAGCCATAACTCTTGCTTGTAGTCACTGCTCCAGATGGATCAGGTTTGGTTCTGCCTTTCGCCTGAGGATCAAGGAGTACTTCTTCTCAGGAGGTAGTTGGGAAGTCTCTTCAGTATTTGTCTCAGAACATCGGTGCTGTGGATGTCAGCCGTGTACTTCATTTTCACTAGTGTATTAATACAAGTAGACAAAGTGTAGTAGAATTGGGTTAGAGACCTTGAATCATGTTCGGGTAATTGGTTACCGTTGATAACCTTTCCTATTGTTGCTTGGGCAACTAGTGAAGGATTACCAAACATGTATTTAAGTCGTTTGAGTGAAGCAATGTAGCCATCGGTGTCACTTGTGAAGCCTTCTATTGCCTTCTTTGGTTCACCCCCGAGGTGTTGGTTTAAGTAGGTTCTCTTTTGAAAGATATCCAAATATGGTTGATTGTGGACCATATCGAAGAAATTTGAGATAAACAAGCCCCATTTATCGGCGGCCCCATCAAAGGTAGGAAGTCTTTGGGTGGCAGTCTTTGCTGAATGAGCATCTGCATTTGAACGTCGTGGATCCTACGATCTGGAATGATTCCTCAACCCCTCTTTTTCCCAGGCTTAAGTTCAACCCTCCTATTTTTTCGACCTTTTGTGAAATAAGTGACGGAAAAACAAAAGCAGCTGTCTTGCAAAGGTTGAAATAGGAACATACTCCATCAAGAGTTGTAGAAACAGAGTTTTTGCATCATTCAAATGAATGTTAATATAATAATTGATGAGAAATTTAAAGACGAATGGAAAATACTCTTTTGCAAATTGACAAATCTTCCAAGGCAACCCTTTTATTTGAAATTTTCACAAACCCCCTTCTTTTAAATTCAGTAAAATTCTCAAACCCCCTTTTTTCAAGGGGGGGGGGCGGTGTGCCCACTATGCGGCCTTAGTCATGTTGGTTTCAAAAAGATTAAAAGATGTACCTTTTTGGACCTTACTAAGTGCCACCAAACGAACATCAACTTGCATGTTGACTGTCGAAACTTCACTGCGCGAGTGTTTAAAATATAATGGTAGTACAAGCTATTTCCCAAGAGACTGAAACGGTTAGTATTACAATAACTCGGTAAGCGGGATATTTTATGATAATATAATAGACGTTCATAATTTATGGCCTACGTAACACACCGTTTCAAGGTATAGGTATAGATGTAGCCATAAAGGCGACAAAAAAAAGAATCATGTTTTTAGTTTTAATAACATAGAGTGAAGAGACAACTTATTAAATATACGTTCTTTATAAGAATAAACTACGAGGCTTCGATGGCCAAAATGAAGAACATCCGGAGGCTTTACAAATTGTGAATGTTCTTTAAAAAACATGCATTTACAAATTTATTAACATTATTCCCTGGGTATTATCGCCATTTTGATGCTCAATCATAACGTCATATACAATAAGGGAACAAATGTTCGCAGGAACAAATTTTCACGGAACTTATTTTTGCGGTGCGAGGGTACTAAATTGGTGCATTTTGCGGGACAAATTTTTGCAGTTGCCTCCAACTTTTGCCGAAATTGTTTTGATATTTCTAAGAGTTTTTGAGGATTGATTTTTAATTAAAAATTGCATTTTGCGTATGCATTTTCGCAGTACACACCCAAAAACGCGAAAGTTAGACCCTTAATAAAGTAATAATACGGGAATAATACTAGTATTTCCCACTTGTATTGTCCGTTTTTAGAATGTCGAAGATTACGTTAAAGATCAAAAAAGCATGTTAAGCAATGTAACTATTTAACAATGACGCATTTGATTCCACACCTCTTACTATTAAAAACGAATAGCCCTTGATCCAATTATCACACCCCTGTGTCAGTGAACTGGTGGTGCTTTTAGGACCTGGGAGATAGTTGTAGTAAATTTCCACAGGCAAATCTTGACTTTCGCCAGAGCATGAATTGTGAGAGTTTTAGATTGAAAATCTTATTCTCGGTCGAAACCTTTTGAAAATGTTGCGTGTTAGTATGTTGAGAATGGGCGGTTAAACAATTAATGGTCAGTAATTTTTGACCGGGCTTGCCTACACAATTACAATCTAATTAATGACGGGGGTACGAAATTTTCATCGGCAAGATCTGATCGGGTCACTGATACGGGGGTGTTTTATTGTCTTTCTCTGGTAAAAAAATTCCTGACATCGCAGGGGTGCACAACAAGAAAGGACTCTCATTCCGCGGAGGCTTACAGAAATTGTACCTATGCCATTAAAAAGAAAAGTCAGTCTATCCATAAAACCACACCATCACGTCAAAATTTACGATACCAAAAATTGCACTAATCGATTCATTGAGCAATGGAAAGGTCGTTCATACCCTTTAAACATGCATATGTGGGCCTATGTGTAAATATGGGTTACAGAGCTCAAATTCCAAATGTCAGTTCTCGAGATTTGTCTAAAGTTGTAGTAAATGAACATGAAATCAAATAGGAATCCTCCGAACAAAACGTTATTTTTAATTATAGTATTTGAGTCTCACTTCGAATGCCCACATTAGACGGAGTAAGTTTTGCTATTGTCAGGACCGTGAAAACCGCCCCAAAAATCAGTCACGCAATGACTGCTGCAATGAATATGGAACCATATAGTTTTGTTCAGTAGTTCTTTTGGAAAGTTCATATGATACATTACAAGCGTAACTTTGATATTGCTCTGTGATAATTATTGTCGTGTATCTTGTCTCTTACGTCACAAATCTCAAAGGGGGTGCTTAAAGGTAGTTTTTTGGGTTGTTTTAGTTTTTTTATTAGCTCAAATTTAAATGTTGGAACGGTTGACACTTTCAGCAAATCTAAGGACTGTCAAATCTCTACACGCATTTACAAAAGTCTGAAAAGTTAGGTTTCGCATACCGAAATCATTTTTTTTGTTTCAGTTTGTCACTATTTTATAGTAACTTACAATAGAATGTATTAGATTAATATAGGCCTTTTGGTGGCATATTTGACAAGAATTCAGAAAAAGGCACTGTCATTCTTTCAGCAATTGTTTGCACGTTCTCATTGTATTTTTATTATACTACTAACGACCGTGCAAAATTCAGAACAGCCTTTTGATACTAGCGTTTGAAATTTTAGGCCAATTTAGAAACAATCCAAACAATGGGGTAGATGGGGCTTTCCCAAAAAAGCCATTGACACCATTGACACGGTTAGATGTATTGATTTTTCAAAGCTCTCTCTCACCTTTCTCTCCAGTGTATTCTATTTGTGATCCGTAAGGGCGTTTCATGGTAACAAACTAAAAATGAAAAGAAAATTGGACAATCGGGCTTTGTCAAAAGTACAATCTATACCAGGTACGCGAGTTTGTGCTGCCACCACACGTAGATGCGATCAACCACATGACGACCTGTACTCTGTTGATGGAAAGAAGTGTGTACAAGGAAGGAGGCTTAAGGCTGCCCAGAGGGATATATTGGACAAGCATGGGATAGTGAAAAAAACACAGGCGTTTATTTGCAAGGTTTGCCTCTTCGCTGCCTTACCAGTCGGGGAAGTAGCGGAAAATTCAGCCTCAGACCAAACCGAAAACAACACAGAAACCCTGGAAAAAGCCTTCGAAGACGTAGGAAAAAGTTTGATGGATGTGATTGAGGGGGGGGGCCTAAAGGGAATTGTTAAGACCTGCACAACCTTTGAAGACTTGTGTGAATACAAGGTTGTCGATTGGTTAGATGCACGACCCAAACCATTGACATCTCTTTTGTACACCCTTTGTGGGATCACAAGGGCATCCACAAAAAGAGACTTAATGCGCGTAGCATATATCATTGATGGAGTTTATGGCTGCCGCAGGGAAAATGTTTTGGTTGACGCTGTTACACATAGAGTCAGGTGCTGGGGAAAAATTGGGATTTACCCATCTTGAAACAAATGCCAATGAGTGTAATCACCGTTCACGCTCAAATACCAATTGTAGGCTCATTTTTACAGTGGTGCGAACCTAATAAATCTCTGGTTGACGATAAGCCAACTGAAGCTCAAAGAATTAGCTTCAAAATCTTCCGCGGCGATTTCATTAGTAAACGCCTCAGGCATTAGAAACGTAAGATATCAACGCTGGATGAGATGATTGAACAACGGGACATGTATGCCAAATATAAATTCTGCAAAAGATGCAACCGGCAAAGCGCACCCAAGCTGCAATACTGTCGTTGCTGTGGTTCTCCAGTCGAAAATCGTAACTACATCCTGGATTACTTTATAGACGATGCGACATTCTGTTGAAGATATGGTAAGGCGAGACGAAATAAACTAGTATGGACTGTTCTACGGGCCACTTATCCTTGCTTTCACAAAATCTAAATAATGCGAATATTGTCCTTGCTAAGCAGTTGAAAAATGATAGGCCTGAACTAGGATAATTAAAAAAAAATCACATTTAGGGAAATTTATTTGGGTTACATCACCTGACTGGCTCTTCTTTTTTGAAGGTACTCCTATAAAACAAAAATTGTATTTGTCTAAACTGAACATGTCTGAAGATAATCCAATAAACCATTTAGGTCAAGCCAACACCGGTGCTTCTTCTTTGTCTGATGTGAGGCAGTGCTCCTCGTCAAGCGGTATCAACAACAACAGATAACATTTCGATCCCACGATCTACCATCTACGAGAACACGACGATTGTTCAAAATGTCCTGGCCCCATGCCAAGTTCTGTGTGGAGAGCCTGATTTTATGAACCCCAGTGGGAGATTACTTTCAATAATATAATGGGCAGGTCTTTTACGCCTAATACCTACTACTTAATACTTACTACCTAATACTTTAAAGACCAGAACTTCCAGGCCCTGGCTCTCCTTCGCCTGTTCGAAATCTCTATTTTAAGAAAATTGGTTTCGTGGAATGTGTTATCTAAAAGAATTTTCAAATGTTAAGTAAATATTTTTTTCGCCTCATATAAGTACAAAGCAAAAGTTTATTATCTTTATCTAGCTTTTCTTCCTTTTACTGCTCTCTCTATTATGACTTTGATTTAATTATAAGAACACATGTGCAATTATCTAAAACAGTTATTCTTATACACCCCTGCATTGCAACAGTACTTCGTAACCATGGCATTAGATCAGGTAAAACTCACATGCTTTGCAGCAAGTAGAACTTGGCTTAAAAGGATTCTATTTTGGGACTATACTGAAAGGCCTATCTACCCAAGTGTCCTTAGTAAGAAGAATCCAAATTCAAGATTTTACTTTTAATTATTTCTTTACATTTTTTCTGCATTTTCCAAATGTTTATAAATGTCTTTTGAGCGTGAGATTACTTTCAATAATATAATGGGCAGGTCTAAAACGCCTAATACCTAATACTTAATACTTACTACCTAATGCTTAATACTGACTACCTAATCCGTTTGGATACTTTACAGAACAGAACTTCTAGGTCCTGGCTCTCCTTCGCCTGTTCGAAATCTCTATTCTAAGAAAATTGGTTTCGTGGAATGTGTTATCTAAAAGAATATTCAAATGTTAAGTAAATATTTTCTTCGCCTCATATAAGTACAAAGCAAAAGGTTATTATCTTTATCTAGTTTTTCTTCCTTTTACTGCTCTCTCTATTATGACTTTGATTTAATTATAAGAACACATGTGCAATTATCTAAAACAGTTATTTTTATACACCCCTGTCTCCTTTATAGAGATCCAAACGGCTAAAACGTTACTGAAACGTTCTTTGAGATTAAATATATAGGTCATTTAATTGTATCCTTTTGTATTTATCTACATCGTATCGAGTAAAATGTCATACGTACTTCTTGAGATTGGTTTGTAGGGCTTTATCATCTCAACTGATTCTTATAAATAAAACTAATATGAATGAGCAAACGAAATATCTTTCTCCTACGAAAAAGTGTGTCCCGACAAAATCTGTGTAGTCTGTAAACTTCATAGAAAAAGCGCGGGAAAATGAAGTGAAGAAAAAAAAGAGAGAAAATATGTTCATGTCTTCAAAACGCTATAAGACAAAAACTGGAAATTTTTTTAACACCAAATTTTCAGATTTGGTCATATTTGGCATGCTGATTATTTTAAAGGTATTTTCCAGCAATTTTGAGGTATATACAGTAAATATTAAGTATAGGTAGTAAGTATTAAGTAGTAGGTATTAGGCGTTTTAGACCTGCCCATAATATAATGTATCTTTCAAGAGAAATGCATCACTCGAATTTGTTGAACTGTTTTAATAAATAATTTGTCGTTCTTTTTTGAAGGCATCAAGAGGTCACTGACAGATGAGCTACTTGCGCCCTATGTTGCAACATGTACAGAGCCCGGTTCCGCAACCGTCGATGGTTATTGGCAGTGGGCCGAACGCACAAACGAGGCGGATGGCCTAAACCAAAATTATGTTTACATACGATCCTGGACACCGCCATACATTGCGCGGTGGAGTCCGGTGGGTGTACGGTGGTATTTTAGGTTAGATCGAAAACACCGTAGAACACTACCGTACAGAACCCCACCGTACATGGAATCGCCACCGTACGATTGTCCGGTAGATGTACACATGCTCACAAGGGTGTCGTGGTCAGTCGGAGTCAAGGAAAAATTTGTAATCTTTCCGAAAAATAATTTAGTTTGTGTGAGCACAGAACGCTAGTTCTATATCGCAAAAGAAGATGCATGTTTTGAAAAATTTCGAAACGAACGAAGCTGTGATGTCATATTTTATGGTGCAATAAGCCTCGTGCAGTTCAGGTACATCACTAATATGGATGAAGAGAGCCCGGTATGTAAGCTTTATTTTTTAACAATTTCTTTTTAAAATGAATCGTGGTTTTTTATCTTTTTATTTGGTTTTTCACAACACACATGCATGATGGATTATCTACATAAGAGGTCTCGCAGTCTCCTCAGTCAATCTTTTCAATATAGCAAAACACATTAGCCCTAAAACCATAAAAATAGCAGAAAAAATAACCTAAACTTGCTGTCTGCTCCTGTATGACTTTGCAGTTTCAAGTTAGACTTATGTTTCATAAGCATCGAACAATTACACTCCTTTTTCATCATCATTCATTTTGGGTCTTCCAATCTTTCTGGAAAACCTATTCTGATGGGAACTAAGTTTAGCAAGTAGGAAAATTCTGAAAATAAAAACTTTCACCAATTTCGAAACTTTTTTCTGGGACACCCGGTGTAAGACCCACTTTTTTGAAAATGAAACATGATTTTGTTACGTTACTGCCAAGACTTATACAAATTGGCCTTTGTTTTGAAACAAGCAAGAAATCGTCTTGAATTATTGAAGAAGTTATTAATTCACAGAATTACTTTTCACGCAATCATTATGAAATATAACAAATTCAAAATTAATCTGATCTTTCAATACTAACTCAAACAGACACACACCAAGCATGTGCACATATACACACATACACATATCCGAATTATTTCAAATTTAAAACAAAACTGAAGAAAATACTGTATGAATTTTTAGGAGAAGAGGCGAAAGATTGGAGGCAAACCATCCGACAAGGAATTGAAAGATCGTTATCTTCAAAAACACTCTCACGAACTAACACCCATCACAAACTTTTTCCAACCAGTGGCCTCTAATTCCCGGGGGGTACTAGGTTTGCGAGGTGACGGGTATGTCCGAGCCGAAAATCGAAAATCGACCCTTTGAGAGACAAAATTTTGGTGATTTTGGGACCCTTTGAGAGACTTTTTCCTTAATTTTGGTCCATTTTATCCAAATTTTGGTTTGATTTTCACCAAAATTCTTGGAAATCGTGACCCTTTGAGAGAGAAATTTTTGATTTTTGTGATTTTGGGACCCTTTCAGAGACTAACTTTTGAATTTGTACCCCTTTGAGAGACTTTTGAGGAATGAGAAAAGGTACCCTTATGGCTCGCACATACCCGGCACCCATTTTGCCTAAGTATCCCCCCCCGGCTCTAATTTGTCAAGTTCCAGGACATCAACTAAGTCCCATTCAAGGCCACCACCTGCCGTCTCTGATAATGATAATGAAAGTCAATTAAGTCCTATTGATCAGCCACCACCGATAGACACGAAGATAAGTGAATTTGAACAGCTCCTAAAACAAAAGAAAGTGTTGCAAAAATCAAGTCTTGAACAAGAAAAAGAAAATGATACATTACGAAATAAGTTATCCCAATTGGAAAAAAAATCACAAAAAAATGACTCTTTGGAATCGGAACTTTGTCAAGCTTATAAAACAATATCTCAAAAAGATAACAAAATCAATGAATTAAGTTCTGAAATACTTGATCTGAAACTGTCATCCTCTCAACCTTTAGCAAAAGATCACATGGTAATTTCTAATGTGGATGATTCCACTCAGCAAATCATCCAAAATATTCTTGCACATTTTCATCTTCTGACCCCTTTACAGAAAGAGCTCTTTTCAAACATGGTATCGAATACACGATTATGTGGGCAGCTAAGCAAGGAATTTTTGGCAGACATATACTTAAATATTTGTAATCGGCAATTTGACAAAATTTCAGAGAATTTCAACGGCCCATGGGGGAGGACAGTGCGACGATGGACCAACTGCACCGATAACGTTTTTGAATTTTCTTTTGATAAGGTGCTTTCATTTGCTGAAAACCTATTCCCTGATGCAAAATTTTCAGATTCGTTCAATGGAAATTGGTGTCAATCTACGCAAATCCTTGTGAGACCTGAAAATCCATGTAACATCATGGTTGACGAGACTGCAACAAAGATTATTGTTGAATTCAATCCAGTGGACTCTCGATTATATGGATTTTCATTCATGCCTCGTTTTGTGTTGTTGAGAGGAGAAATTGGAAAAAAGTTCAGTTTTGAAAATTTTTTTAAAGGTCTAACGATTCACTATGACCCAAAAGCGAAAGAACATATTTGTGGTGTCGTGAAAGTTGAATTGGAGAGCGAAAGCTACTCGGTTGGGTATGCTCAATTTTCAACATATGCAGATTTCAATCTTGCTCTTAATCAATCTACTGACAAGATTACTGTTGAACAGATCAACTCTTTCCCGATTTCTGACAAAGATAACAAAAAGGTTTCATTAGATAGAGCTTTTGCTGAGAGTAAAGCAATCAATCGTCTGCGTTCCACATACATATATTCACTTGCAGTATCACAACCTTGCAAAAATATGCCACTGAAAGAGATAGCTGCAATCAGTACAAACAACAAATATTTACAGGCAATAGATCACAATAAACTGACATATAATGCAGTGAAAATGTTCAACAATGTTGGTATTCCAATTATTCAATTTACAATGGATGGGGACTCCAGATTTAGACGTCATATGTTGTTAATGTGTGGATTTGTACCTTCTCAGTCTTCAAAGGTGGTGTTCTCTCCTCAGAAATTGATTGAGTTTCAAGATGAACTACAGATGAATGAACGAGCTGCTGGATGGGACCTTCCTCTGAAAGAAACTTCCGATTTATATCACTTTTTTTTCACTTCAAAAGAAATGAAGAAATCGCCTATTGCAAAGCATCTACCACACAGTCCTCGAAAGCCTTTTTTTGAAGACAAGGACACAAAAATAGATCATTACTTGGGATTGCGAATTGCCTCTGACGTATTCAACGTATCTTGCCCAATCATTGGTGGTATGCCAAGATCTGCTTCACAAGACCAATGCCATTGGAGCCGTAAGATGTTGAAATCTTCAACTATTTGTTCAAAGCCACTGAGACTTGGTAACTATGTTGTCTTATTTAACTCGTATTGTGAAGCTTTCAAAATGGGTCCAGAATATCGGCTGGTCAGGAGGGATGTGGAGAAAAGCAACAAAACGGAACAGGCATCTGTGGAAAGAATTATGTCAAATGAAAGTATCAATGCATTAGATACATTGGAGTGGGGTAAAGGCACAGAGTTTTTTGTTTTACTCACCAAAATTGGCTTTGAGTGTTGGTGGAGAACTGATTACCGGCCCATTGATTGAATCTGTCAAGCTTACTACTGTGTCAAAGTACTGCATCTATGGAAAATCTGGATCGAAAGATTAAAGCTTGATGACAAACAATGTTTCATTACTGCTGACCTCACTAACACACTTGGCGCTCACATTCAAGATGTACTACTTCCCAGATTTGGCATTCATGCCCTGGGAATGGGCAGAACTACCACTGGAGATTTACTCCATACAATGGAGTATATGAAACGAGCAAGGAAGCTTGCTTCTCAGCGTGAGGCTCCATCTGGCAGCATATTGGATACTCGTAAGAAGGGAAAGAAAAGTACTTGGAATCACCCATCAAAACCAACACAGGAAAAACATCCTTACCTTTATGCACATGACTGGAAACTGTCTGACTTGCTGAAAGGTAAATCCTTCTAGGTAACATACCTGAGCTTGCATAAAAACTTGGCTCGGCTTAAAACTCGTTGTCCCCTCCTGTTTCAGCCAAAATTTCAACAAAAATGAAACTTCTGCCAAAACTAATTCTCACAAAATTTAGAAATCCTATAAAATCACCAAGATAAATTCGCCTAGATTGCACTGAGTGGGCTCATTCACAAACATTTCTTCCTGCCTAAAGTTCTTCCCTTGATAAGATATATAATTTAACTTACAAAACTGAAAATTTCCTCTGCAATATATTTTTAATTTTGCTTGAAAGTTTCGGGGAGAAAATACTTAGGTAAATAGTGAAAGTTTTCTGCTTTGTTTTCAGCTCTTATCTCTAAAGTCATACACTTTTCTCTATCTAAGTAGCCTGATAAGTGGAAAACTTATCCAAGCGTGAACATCTTGACATATCACTAACATTTTGACCCTCAAAATGCTTTTTTCTCCTTTTCCCAGACTAATATAAAAAAATCTTTAGTTAGCTCTGCCGCCCTTTTGAGCAGAAGTTGGCTTCGGCTATCATAAAGTAATTTTTCTGCAAACTAATTTTTGTAAAAACAGTAGAGCTTTGGGGGTTCTACCTTGTTCTTCAAGTTAAGAGACTGCAACACTGAAACGAGCATAAATTCTCCAGCGTATCCTTACAATATTTTTGAACAACATTAATTGAAAGATGTTGTTTTCTTGAATTATTGACTGTTTTCAAATAAGCTGTCATTAAAATGTACTTAAGCTTTGATAGAGTTTGTATTAGATTGTGATTTTGTTGTGCTCATTGAAAGTAGTCTTGAGTGGAGATGATGAGAAATTGTGAAAAGAAAATCTGAAATGCGAATGAAAAAAGAAGGAAAAAATGAACTCTTATCTTATCCTACATTTTTACATGAGTGAATTTAAAAAAATATTTAATTCATAATGATAATATCCCCACTCTCTATTATCTTCTCAACAAGCACAAACAAAATCACAAAGTTATTCAAACTATCAAAAGTTGGTTACATTTTGTAATTTTACTGACAGCTAATTTAAAAAACACTTTAATTTATATTATCTTATTGTTATGTTTTTAAGGTTTTGAAGAATGTGATAAACGTATTTCTGAAGAGTTTGGAGAGCTGGGTATGGCTGAACTACTTCAAAATGAACCTCTCTTCCAGGTAAGTAAGATCCTTTGTAGAATTGACTTGAATCTCATTGAAAGCTTGGTTCACTTACAATACTCGCAATAATATTTGGGAAAAAAGGGAAATTCCCACAAAATCTTAAAACCACAAATATTTGGAAGCGCTCTAAATTAGGTTGGACTGATAGAGTTTTAACTCTGAGTTTTAACGCTAGACTTAAGACTCAGGATCTGAGGATCTAAAAGTCCAAGAATGGTCCAACAGTGCTCAGAATATAGCCTGGAAGTCCATTAACCCCACCCGAATCGAAATATTCGAATAAATTTATCAATTAGCTCAAAAACGACTTTCTCGCCCGAACTTTAAATTGCAAAAAACGAGAAATTAATCAAAAATCTCAATATATTATGACCAGCATTGTATATAGATTCATCTCCACAACATGTTTCATTATCATTCTCATGTGTGTCTTAGTGGGTTGGTTCTCCCTTGAGTTTGAGAACTTCTTTGCCACTCCCCTTTTCAAAAAATTTTTCAAAGCCTTGTAGTGTCAAATTTCATGCGTTTTTCAACAAAAAATTACTTTTTGGATTCCCCCTTTTTTAAATGGGGGGGGGGACACTATTCACAAAGGTTAAACTTTCAATCTTTCATTCTGCCTGTTGCAATTTCAGGTCCTCAAACCTGGTGAACAAATTGCTAAGTTTTACAAGATTCCATTTGAATTACAAGATTCAAACTACCAACCGCCATTCCCAGAGCTTTCAGTCATCTCAACTGAATTAAATCGACGCAAGATAAATTATTCATTGGTAAGTCTTAAATTCTTTTCCTTTCTTACGACATCACTTCTTGATCTGCAAATTATTTTAAACCATTGTTGTAGGTTATAATATTTAGTTATGGCAACGATTACTTCCCTTTCAGGAGAATTACTGTAACAGAAAGCACTCGGCATTTTTTCACTTGAGAATATTTATTTCTACTTTTTAAGGACAATTACATTTCCTATAAAGGCAAGCTGATGACAGCAACGAAGTATACAACCGTTTATTTCCAACGTGAAAGTCGAAAGTTGGCTGGTAGTAGGAACCGCCCAAGGTAAGTAATATTATATTCTAATAATTTCATTGAAAACTTATATTTCGACATCTTGATTGATTAATTGATTGATCACGACAGCTGCTGAAGGTGTCTTCTAATACAAACATTATTTGTACTATAACTGAAACCCAAGGTTCTAGACGAAATATGAATTGGAAAACCTAATAATGAAGGGACTCAAAATTGAATAGAGAGGTGGATGTGAATTGAATGGTAGATTAATGTGATTTTTATTTTTTCTTAGATTTCAGCTGCAAGATTACGAAGATGATTCAATTGAAGATCAATCTATTAAACCAGGGGATTTCATTCTTACAGTGAGCTATGGTATTCTCGAAATTTTGCAACTTAGAGCCAATGGCTCAATTATATTCACTTCAGAAGGCTCTTCCAATTGTAAGTTCCTTGCTGTGGCTTATAAAAAGATTTCCAACAAGAACTACTTCACCACTCCACAATACACCAAGAAATATTACCATTTACTGAAAGATTATTTCCGCGAAAAGGTATTTTTTAATATTTTGAGTAATTACTGTATTAGAGCCTCCGATAATTTGATTGTGGTGTTCGCACATTAAGTGGTATGCTAGTACATTGAATTGAAATATTTTTGTCTTCTATTATCTACAAAACCTATAAGAATGATAAATCAACTCTTTTACTTTCATTATATCTATTTCTTGAGGGTCCATGTCCAAAGCAGCCAGCCACATGTATCAGTACTTTGTAGTGTAGTTTCAATTTCAGACAACCAACCAACTACAATGTACAGTACGCTGTTTTTTGTACATGGACCCCCTGTGCTTGAGAGTATACCTAAATTTATAATGTTTTTATATTATTACAGGTTAAATGTACCAGCCAACATTGGGAAAGTGGTACCAAATATGTAACATTGGATGTAAGCATTCCTAAAAACGTCATTGAAATGGACCACACAGACGACGAGAAAAAATCTTCAAAGCGTTACTGTTATTGCAGGATCACCGATAGTGAAGGTGGTTTCTTTGTTGGGTGTAGCAAAAATGATTGTAAAATTACCTGGTATCATAAAGCTTGTGTGAACGATTGTACACCTAAAGGCAAGTGGATATGTCCCCGGTGCAAATCAGAAGACCATAGTTGTACTTGTGGTAAAAAAGGTGAGGGATGGATAATTTCGTGATTTATAATTCACATGTGTATATTGCTTGATACATATTGCTTGATACATAGGCTTGTTTGGCTTCGTAAGTTGGGTGCTGATCAAAAGCTCCGTGAATTGTCCAAAATACCTTTACCCATTTCTTTTCAATAACATTTGTCGATTCCTTTAATTCTGGATACTCTTTCGTGTTTAGAGCTATCTTCTATCATTGATTTTCTTTTTGTTTAGCGACCGATAAAATGGTTCAGTGTTCTGGTGAAACTTGTTGCATTGGGTTTTTCCATTTTGAATGTGCTGAGCTAAATGCTAAGCCAAGTGGCATGTGGTTTTGCCCCGAATGTCTGCTTGAACAAAAGATTGAAAGGACAATTTGTCACTGCGGACAAGGTGTAAACATGGACGCGATGATTACATGTAGCTCCAGAAAATGTAAAACTAAACAGTTCCACCAATGTTGTGTAGTTAATATGGAATAGAGCAAAGCTTTCCATTTGTGACATGCGCATTAGCTACATCACAAGACTTTGTCATTTTTGATAATATTTCATAGAATGGGCTACAGTTGATGGTAGCCTATGGGCAGCCCCTTGGTAGCCAATCAAATTTTGGTTGAAATTGCTTGGTAGCCCGGTAGCCCAAAAAATTTCATATTCAAAAAATGTATTTCATTCTTTTCAAGTTCCTAATGCGCATGACACGGATTGAAAGCTTCTTTCTGTATTCCACTTTAATTGACAATGATGTCATCTTGAAAGACCTCTCTCCGTCCTATTTTCTATTACGTTGTCAGTGAAGTCGTTTGATGAACGTTGTACTCGGATAAATCTATTGGCTATTGGGCTATCAAAGCAAGTTTGTACTAAAATCGAAAGGCTATCTATGTGCTAGCAGTAGTCTCCATTCAAGTAGTTCATTTCCATTAAAAAGTCTCACTTTACATCAAGTGCGCATGTCAATAAGTTAAAATTCCTTCCCATTCGCTTTTCTTATTCAAAAACGATGTATTGCCATAAAATTCATTGGCTATTGGGCTATTAAAGCAAGTTTGTACTAAAATCGAAAGGCTATCTATGTGCTAGCAGTAGTCTCCATTAAAAAGTATCAAAAATTGACAAAGTCTCATATTACATCAAGTGCGCATGTCACAAAGTTAAAATTCCTTCCCATTCCCTTTTCTTATTCAAAAACGATGTATTGCCATAAAATTCATTGGCTATTGGGCTATTAAAGCAAGTTTGTACTAAAATCGAAAGGCTATCTATGTGCTAGCAGTAGTCTCCATTAAAAAGTATCAAAAATTGACAAAGTATCATATTACATCAAGTGCGCATGTCACAAAGTTAAAATTCCTTCCCATTCCCTTTTCTTATTCAAAAACGATGTATTGCCAAAAATAAATTCATGGCTATTGGGCTATTAAAGCAAGTTTGTACTAAAATCGAAAGGCTATCTATGTGCTAGCTGTAGTCTTCATTCAAGTAGTTCATTTCCATTAAAAAGTATCAAAAATTGACAAAGTCTCACTTTATATCAAGTGCGCATGTCACAAAGTAAAAGTTCCTTCCCATTTCCTTTTCTTATTCAAGAACGATGTATTGCCCCAAATTCTATTGGCTAATGGGCTATCAAAGCAAGTTCGTACTAAAATCGAAAGGCTATCTATGTGCTAGCAGTGGTCTTCATTCAAGTAGTTCATTTTGATCAAAAAGAATTGAAAATGACAATGTCTTACTTTTTATTGAATGCGCATGTCAAAAAGTTACAATTTTATTCTGTCCTTTTCCATTTTCAGTTACGTCATTCATAGAAATAACTTTCGTCTTCCAAAATTCATTTGGCTACTTGGCTATCATATAAATTGTAGGATAAAATCGACAGGCTTTCTTTTTGCTACCAGTGGTCTACAGTTAGAGTAGTTCTTTTTAGGAAATAAATTCAAAATTTCAAGATTTGAAAATGAAGAGTGGGGATGTATTAAGTGCACCTATACAAGTATAGTATTGAATTTCAGAACAATATAATTATCTTAAATGACACTGGCCTATTATAAATTTCCATCAAATATTTAATTAACTGTTAAAATAACACTTCAAAATTCATAGTCAATTTACATTTTCAAAAGCTTTTTAAATTTTGCTGAATCTGCTCGTACCCTCAACGAGTCTCTTGTTCTTGAGGGATGAAAGTCAAATGTTTTGTCTTTTATAATGGCTGCCCAGTTCTTCTCACCATGTTTTTGTATCCCTTTTAAAAGCTCCTCATCTTCCTCTTGTGAAAATTTGATGTTTCTAGAAGATTTTCTTGTCTCTTTGATAGCAGTTTCCTTTTTCACCTCTACACTTTCCGTTATTCTTCGTTTGTCGTAACTCTTAGAGTTTTGAGGACGTTTTGGTGTAGATGATACAGTTGACCTTACGACTTCCATTTGTACGTCTCTTGACTCGTTTAGATTTTGATTTGTGAGAGGTGAAGTCGAACACATTGATTGCACACGTTGCATGATGTTGTTCACTTCAGTGCACTGAGCCTCAATATTACTTGGTTCGAATGCGTCATTGTCTGAATCTACTATCATTGGAATGTGATTATTTGTTGAGGTTGAAGAAGCTGAACTAGCAACTGCGTCATGAATTGGTTGTGATTCAATTGTATTTCTTGACATGGCAGCTAAATCTCTCAGCACGCCTGAACACGCTTCTTGGTGATCCGTTCGTGTAGTACCAAGCATTTTCTCCATGCATTGACGACCTTGCGTGGCGACTATTCTCGATTGTTTCTTTTTGTAGTGAACCTTTGCAACATCAGAGCTATGTTTTTGATCCTCTGATATTATCTCCTGTTCGGATCGAGATAATCTATCCGCACTTGTTGTTTCAACTATTTGTCGATATCTTGTTGGATGGATATACTTTCCTATGGCTTGATGTACAATTAAAGTCGTTCTTTCCATTTCGGAAGAATCTTCCCGATCGAGTTAGTGGCACAGACTGTTAATGACCAGGAGAAATAGTATCAGTGAACATAAAATTCATTACGAAAAAAGTTTGAAAAACCTTTTTAAAAATTTTATTATTAGCAAAAATTAATTTTTGCTTGTAGCAGCTTGTGTGGTGTGCTGGCGGGCGTGCCCAAAGCCCCAACCCTTTGACCCTTTGACAAGCAAAAAATAAAGGTTCTAGGACAATTGCCCCCGTGAAAATTGCCCCCGGATAATTGCCCCCCGGACAATTGCCCCCTGGACAATTACCCCCGGACAATTGCCCCCAAGACAATTGCCCCCCAGACAATTACCCCCAGGACAATTGCCCCCAGGATAATTGCCTCTGAGACAATTACCCCCCAGACAATTGCCCCCGGGACAATTGCCCCCCAAGAAACATTCCCAAGACAATTACCTTTGAGACAATTCTTGATCGTCAGAGTTAGATTTATGAGATTAAATCTTGCGGTTTAGCTCATCCATAAAATTTTAAAATTTAGCGGAGACTTAATTTCACTATTGGGAGACAATATTTTCACGATGTTGTGCCTTTTACTGCCAAATCAGGTATGCTGGTTCTTGAAATACGCATGATTAGCACCTCTTTGATGCAAG
This sequence comes from Clytia hemisphaerica, assembly GCF_902728285.1. Classification (NCBI taxonomy): domain Eukaryota; kingdom Metazoa; phylum Cnidaria; class Hydrozoa; order Leptothecata; family Clytiidae; genus Clytia; species Clytia hemisphaerica. Next base: position 565,018 of record NW_027103599.1, read on the forward strand.
TAAAAATTTCAAAGGTAATTATTTGACATGTTTTGAGTCTTGTTTCAAATTTCCATTGAAATTCAATTTCACGGATGACACCCAAATCCACGAAATTTAATCCCTGCGAAAATTTATCTCATTAAAGTATTACTTTAACGAGCAAGAATTGTCTCAAAGGTCTGAAAAAAAATTTGGGGGGGGCAATTGTCCCGGGGGCAATTATCTGGGGGGCAATTGTCCTAGGGGCAATTGTCCTGGGGGCAATTGTCCAGGGGGAAATTGTCAATTGTCCTGGGGGCAATTGTCCGGGGGGGAATTATCCGGGAGGGCAATTGACACGGGGCGCAATTGTCCTGTCACGAAAATAGAAAAACTGTCCATTTTGGCTATAATAAAATTTTTGAGAGGTTTTTCAAACTTTTTCGTAAGATATCTTATCTTCACGGACATGTATTCTTTCCAAAAAAGCAAACATTTTTGAATTTTGACGATTTTTTATTTTTCGATGACGTCACTGTTTGATGACGTCATTTTGCCTTATTTCCTTAATATCTCCTGATATATTCATTTTTAGATATAGGTTGTGACCTTTTTCTTTATCAGTTTTTCATGTTCTTTCGAATGGCACAAGAATCTTTCAATTTTCACGAACTTTTTTTGGTTGCCATGGTAACTAATAAGCCCAAAGTTTCACCTCTCAAATTTTGATCTTCTACATATGAGGAACAATAATCATAAAATCCCTTTGCACAGGCTCCATCGCACGGGAAGCTTTTTTGTGACATAGTGGTCTTTACTATTAGGCAATGAGCTAAAGGCCAGATTTTGGCAAATCGGGCTCACTCGGCGGAGGAAGCCTAACTATGATTTTCGGAAGCCTTAACTACTATATTTTAAGAAAAATCAGGGTGTTTTTTTCAAACTCACAGCTTTTGACCAAAGTTGTCCACTTTTTTAGGGGGTGGTAAACGTGAAATTTTCAGTTTTGCTTGGATTTCTTTAGGAAATGAAATTACCATGTCACCTTGAAAATGGTATATCTGAGTCAATAATAATCAAAAATGCACCAAATTTTCAGAAATTGCTCCTAATATATTAATCTTTTGAAATTTGAAAAAAAAGATTGAAAAAGATATTTCCAGGGGGTTTATACCAGAGAAAACTACCGAAAAAACCGGAATTTCACCCGTTTTTTGTATTTTTTGGACTTATTTCCTGACTTAACTCTCATATTTCATCTCTAAACGGTGTTATTTGGGTTTCTTTGCATAAATATATCAGAACTATAAGGAAGATGGCAAGTGTGAGTCTGATTGCGGTGGTTTCCGGACCAAAAAAGCGGAAAAAACCCGGAAATTCGCTATTTTTGACCCATTTTAGCTTTATTTTCGAATTTAATCCCTGAAATACGACTATTAAAAGTTGTGTGAAATTGTTTATCCATACAGTTCTAAATGAAAAGAAAAAGGGATGATTTGGGACCATTTTAGGTGGTTTTCGGATTCACGGTTGAGCTCATCCGCGAAATTTTAAGATTTAATTTGGCGGATGAGTCTATTGTGAGATAATATTTTTACGATTTTGTGCTATTTTTGCTATTTTACTGCAAACGATGCATGTTGGTTGTAAAATACGCAATATTGGCGCTTCTTTGATACCAAACATGTTAAAAGTGGATAAGACCTTTTCAAATTTCCATTGGGACTTATTTTCGCGGATGACACCCAAATCCACGCAATCCGCGAAATTTAATCCTCACAAAAATTAATCCCATTAAAGTATTTCAATTCGCATATCAAATATTCGACTTTGTTTAAGTGTCGAATAATTTCTTATTTTTTGTTGTCGACAGTTTCGGGTGATTTACCCCCTCCAACTGTCGAATTGAAGAAAAAGCCTGTCTTGATAACTGTGATAAATTAACACCGACAAAAAAGATTTATCGTGATAAAATTCATTTTATTTCTTGGTTTGTCATATTACATAAAATAAACGTCCCAGGTGTTTATCAAGTTTTAACTTTTAAGAGAGGCGTTATTCTTTTTATTGAACAATTCCTCTTTTGTCCTACGTTCTCCAGATTCAATAAAGAATTCTTCTTTTCAATGTTTGTTTTAGCGCAGGTCCTGCTTACCTATTAGTCTCGAAAGTACGAGTTGAAATACTACGAATCGATGCGTTTCTTCCTTTAGTAAAACATTCTCAGTAGCACTTCGAGCATTTTATAGTACTTTTAAATGCAACATTTATTTGAGGAGGGGGAGTTTATTCGAAGTAATACGATAGGATGGTCCATCCATTTTAATTTGGATTTCAAACGATTTATTTAGAACGCGATACAAATTCTCAAAACTTTTGAAAATCAGTGTATGATTTTCATTTTGACATAAGCTAGCGAGTTTTCAACAAGCTTTATGTTTTATTACTTTAACCATCATCCAAATAAAAATAGACGGATTAAAAGAATCGTGCTTTGAGCCTGAGTTTCAGACGTAATGTATAAACTCCGTTCAACAAATCACCTTTGTAGACATATAGAAAGACGCCTTATCGCAGATTAGGGCTGATCCTTGAGGCTCTTTTTTTCGTTTTCAATCAGATTAATTTTTAATTATTCTCATGACACAATTAAAACGAGAATCTAATCTAAATAAATTTTCTAAATTTTTCTCTGTTATGATACCATTCGTAAGTCTTCTGTTAGTTTTATAAAAGGAAATGCTATTTGGTCTAGAAGAAGTTTGTAAAGAACGCACCTTAATTCTTGATATGTGAAAAAATGCGCATGACTTTATTTTTTGTCCTTCATTATATTTTACGAATATACTTACTTTCTATTAGTATATGATGTATTAGTATATAAGTAATGAGTGTGATTATTTACGTGGGTCCCGTGCCCTCGTGGGTCCCGTGGGTCCTGTGCCCTCGTGGGTTCGTGCCCCCGTGGGTCCAAAAAAAAAACCTGTGGGTCCAAAAAAAAAACCTGTGGGTCCTAAAAAAAAACCCGTGGGTCCGAAAAAAAAAAACCCGTGGGTCCTAAAAAAAAACCCGTGGGTCCGAAAAAAAAAAACCTGTGGGCCCAAAAAAAAAACCTGCGGGTCCTAAAAAAAAACCCGTGGGTCCGAAAAAAAAAACCTGTGGGCCCAAAAAAAAAACCTGCGGGTCCAAAAAAAATCCCGTGGGTCCAAAAAAGAAATCTCGTGGGTCCAAAATACGAAAATCTCCAAAATGGACAAACATTAAGTTCACCGGTGCCATCACATGGGCTGATAACGTAAGCGAGGAAGAGAAGCAGCTTTTATTGAATATTTTTTTCATCGATATTACTTTGCATGAAAAGCTTTTTTCAAGATTAGTTCATTAGTTTGTTTCCGATTTTGGCACAAATATACAAAATTGTCAAAAATGTGACAGTAGAGCCAGATTTTCGCAAAAATAATTTTCAGTCGGAAATATTTCCGATATTGCCAAATCTTCTTGAGATTTCAAATTTTATTTGGACTTTTTCTTCATTCTTTTGTTCTTTCACTCAAAATATTTGTTTATAGCATTTCCCAATACTTTCTAAAACTGCTGATTATGTCCGGGAAAAACGGGTTTCCTTGAGTTTCTGGAGTTGCGATCAAGTTTTGCTCATGAATTTTGTTCGTTCTTTTGTTTATTCTTTTCAGGGTTTTTCATTTACGCTTTGAACTATTTTTACTTATTACTATGTTACAGGTAGGTTCTATCAGCATCCAGTTTGTTTTTCTGTTGATAAGATTTTTATTTTCTTCAAAATATTTTATTATTCGCTTGACATTTTTAGTGGAGAAGCCTAGGATATATTATTTAGGCCCATTCCAGAGGAAATGGTACGCCACGCTCTTTTTGGACTGGGTACGGCTAGTAGGGAACTAGGAGCGCCGCAACCAATGGACCATTTGATAACACCCATAGAGTCGGTTCAACTGGGCATAGACTATTTCGAACCGTGGTTGACGTTTTCCTGTAATGGCCGTTTACCAGATTCTCTGCATTTGAAAATAACTGTGTTATATGAAGTAATTTTTTTTAGTATGGATTTTTCTATTTAGGTATCTTCATTATTCCAACTTAACCCTTTTAAAAAGTAAAACCACAGTTTTCTCTTTCTTTAAGGTTGCTTGGTGAGTGTGAACCACAATGAAAATGATGAATTTTTGGGCATGTTTTTTCAGGACAAATCAATGAAAGTAGACTTTACAAATTTCCCTGAAATTATTTTTCTCCATGCCACCTTTAAGCTAAATGAACTTCGATTGCCAGCATACATTTTTCTTATGGAAGATTCGATGGGCCAAAGTGAAGTTGTTGGGGCTGCACTTATGGTCAACGAGACCAAAGAAAATTTAACTTGGCTGATCGAAACATTCAAAAAGAAAATCCTGCTGATGGGACTGAGAGTAGTAATGGCAGAAAGGACATTAATGAGCGTAATCGAATCACTGAGATCCTAAATGTCCCCACACTCATTTGTCTGTTTCATGCATTGAAAACTTTCAAGCGTGAATTAAGTAATCTTTCTTTGAACTCTGTCACTAACGAGAATGAAAAAATCATTTTCCAAAACCTTTGCTATGCTCACACAAAGGAAGCTTTCGACGACTTTCAGGCAGAGTTTATGGCTATCGACTGTCCAAAATTGAGGCAGTATTATGTTAAAAATTGGACGCCGATTTCAAATGAGTGGGTGAAATGTTTTAAAGCCGAATATGGAAAATTTTTGAATTCAACTAACAATCGGCTTGAGAGTATATAAACTCTAAATTGAAGTCAGTCATTGGTCATCGAAGCTCTTTAGAAGAGTTTGTGCGTGGCTTTTTCACGGTTCTCTCCTCACTGCGCTCTGAAAGGGACCTGAAAGTCGCTAACGAATTCCTGAAAGCAAGAATTGAAACTCCAAGTGATCCTAATATTCAATTATCCGGAGCCACTTGACGTCATATTCAGCTGACTTTGTTTGTGAAGAGCTTTCTGCCATTGGCAAAACAGATGTTCGCAACAGTACTATTGATTCCTGCCGCTGTCATTTTTATAATTCAATACGTTTGCCATGTAGGCATATTTTTCTATCTCGCTCCATTGCAATGTGTGACCCTCTGTTCGACAAAAGCCTTTGTGAAAACCGTTGGTCTAAAAAGTACTTTATTGAGCACCAACGGTTGTTTACAAAACAAGTTGCATCTTCTGGTACTGTTACTTCGATCACTTCCCCAAGCCGTCCGCTTAAATCTCTTAACCAAAATGAAAGATATAGAACTGCCAACGATGTGTGTAAAAGCCTTGCAAGTTTGGCTTCGGAGACTGGGGGCACTATCTTCAACGAACGTATAAGCCAACTCAAAGCTTTAGAAGAGATATGGCTGAATGGAAAAGAATTTCGAATTCCCACACTAACGAAATCCAGCCAAACCAATGTAGTCAAGTCTGATCCAAAACCAATAGGTGAATAGGCCTTTTCATAAATTACGTTAGGAACAACACTTGCCTCGTTTTCGAAATAATGCTACAAATTCCCAACAGATTTTTTTAGAGGTGCATTCTTTTCATAAAAGTATGAGGTCTCAAGGGAGATGATCACCTTGGTAATCGTTTCAAAGCGAGGCAAGTGTGGTTGGTGACGTAATTTATGAAAAGACCAATCTTTATCGATTTTATCAAAACATTATTTTTCATAATTTGTGCGATTAATCTATTTAACTTTTATAACAATAGCGGACAAGTTTTCAAACTAAATGTAAAAACCATATTTACTCTATCTACAAGCTTTTTTTAAAATAAGGACCAGTAAATTTTGGCTCAGGTTGGGCTGCACTTTTTGGAATTTTTAATTTGTTCGTAGTATTTACTATATCTTATTTTGTTAGAGAAGAATTTGAAACTTTATTTTTTAGTAAGCAATACGAATGTTTGCAATGGAGAAGAATCGCAAGTTTCAAAACTGAAGCTGCCTCCAAAGATTAAGGTTAAAGGAAGACCAAAAGGATCAGGAAAGACAGTGATAGGGTTAACAAGAAAAAAGAAGTTAAATGGTATTTTACCTATTTGATTTTTTATATCACTTCTTCTTTTAAAGAATTCTACATCTTTAAAGGTTTTTTAGAAATTCAGGATTTTCGATTTTGGTGCTTAGCCCCCCACCCCCGGTCAATAATTTTTTAGGAGTATTTTACCTTTAAATTTTGCCTTTATTCGAATTATTTTAGTTTTTTGAGTGTGTTTTTACGCAATTTAGAACATCAAAATACGAATAAAGTTACGTTAGAGTTGGTTGGATAAATGCAGCGATTCCTGACCTGATGCATTCCTTTTATACCAATCGTTTTAAAAGCCACAAAAAGTACCAAAGATTCAATCTGAGTTTGAGGTAATGCATAACTTTTTCTGTGTTATTTTTACGAAGATCATTTGAAAGTAATGACAGGCAGCAGTTGCAGAACAGAAGTAGTTTGCCATATTTCTTTTTTTTTTCGTTAGGTATGAAATATACAGATCTTCGTTCAAAACTTTAACCCTATTTTTATCAGGGGGTGTTTTCCACCAGGCTGGCACTCTTTTACTAATAGCTCACTGAAAAAAAAAATTAACACTCTGAAAGTTTTTTACTTTCAATATAAACCTATTAGCAGCATGGATACCAACTTTTACAATTATACACCGACCAGATCAGGTTTTATGACTTTTATGTGCAGGCATATCATAAAATTCAGCTAAAACCCTGTAAAATCCCAAAATCTTAAATTTAGCAAACTTTTGATCTAGGCATCCAACTGACTTCAAATTTTGACAGGTTTTAGGTATTAATAACAAATTTTAAAAAATATTTAAAAAATTTACAAAAACTGCTGACGTCATCAAAAATGTCGTCATTATTTTTTGAAAAAATTTACTCATTTTCTGCATGGAATTTTATTAGTATGTTTAAAATCTACAAATACGTTAAAGATATTATTTTTGGCTTTTAGAAATTCAAAACAGAATTGAAAAATCTCCATTCGTTCAACTTTAATTGCAATTTTATTAAATAGTACTTTTTCATTAGTCAGCGATAATTGTGAAACTTTGTGATGACGTCGTCACCTTTATGATGACGTCATCAACCCAAATTTTTTTCTATGAACTTCTTTTATGGTAAGAACATTTCTGCCAAATTTGAAGTCCATATCTTTTCTAGATCAAAAGTTATGCAAGGCTGGTGGAAAACACCCCCCCCCCTTGAGTTGAAATTACATGACATCAAAGATTTAGCCAAGTTCAAAACTGAGATAAAAAACTGGAATGGCTCTAAATGTTCATGTAACATCTGTCGGTAATTGAACACAAAAGATCTCGTCGTTTTTAATCTTATTTTGTAAAATGTTGGATTTTATTAGTTATGAATTTTTGATTTGTAACTACGTTCCCCCAACAAGAAAGAAAGAAATTATTATTATTATTGAGAATACAAAATCCTAAAATGCCTGATAATAATAGGGTTAAATGTAGCTATTTTAAGAATTAAAGTAGAAACGCAGCAAAAACTTCGCATTTTCAATTACACTTGTAATTGATTAAGATTTTTGCCTGTATCAACGGCTTGCATCGTAACCTGTTAATATAATGCAAAATGTCTTAAACATTCAGCCTCAACTTACAGTAACTTTTATTTTGGCTATTACAACCGATCCATCAATACTATGTATGTTAAATGTATTTTATTGCGTGGGTCATTCTCCAACTGTCTAAAGACCAAATTTTTATTATTAATGATTTATCAATACATACAATGTAAGCTTTGACGAACTTTGATCATTCTTGTTTTTTCCTTTCAGCTTCCTGATCATTTTGAAAGCAACAACGATTGCTTCGGAGTGAATGGGTAAATATCTTCTTTAATTGACAGCTCCATACACTTAATTCTAAACCCTGGTTTTGTCCCCTCCCCTACCTTTGGGTGGATAGCTATCGAAAGAGGAGCCTTAGGGTCGCCTCCGACTGCGGTCGCAGACTTACTTACTTAATTCTAAACTCTACAAAACCCTGTACCGATAATCTAAGCCAGAAACTTGCGCCACAAATTTCTCTTTAACCCGGGAAAAGGGGTACTCTTAGTTTCATGTAAAGAATATTAAATAAGGGGTTTCGATTCGTTTATCTATATATTAATAGTGGTAGTCTGTATGTCGTTTTGTCTTTCTTTCTTTCTTTCTGTCTGTGCTACTTTCGTTTTCGCACGCAATGTTTTTGTTCTTCCAAAAGATGACTTTTATTTTGTTCTTGCTCCACAAATTTGTTCAACGATATTCGCGCCTTTTTATAAAGACTTTGTTTTGATTGATAGATTAGACTTTTTATTTTCTTTTTTTTTCTTTCTTTTCTTTTGTTTTATGTTTTGGAATGCAATTAACGACCTTATTTGATTTGAGACATTCGAATTCTTTTCAAAACAAAAGAAATCTTTTAAACTGAATCTATTAAAGAAAAGAACAAATTTAAAATAAAACACAAGATAACATAACACCATAACAAGTTTGTTAGAACAACAGCAACATTAAAAATACAATCAAAAGGCGGTAAAAACTAGAATTCTTTCTTCGTAAAAAGGGACCTTTTAAACATGTATGTCGATAATTATTTTGCTGTAAATCTAAGTCATTGTTGAATTTGAAAAATTATTGAAGTTATGACGAAGTTATTTTATAAAAAGCAACATAAAATTGCGCTATCACGCTTTTTTGTCTGCGTGTCCTAGCTGCCTTCCGGGGGGACTATGGCTGACTTTCGGCCCTGCCCCTCGGACCCTTAGGAGAATAAAGAGAAGAAACAGGGGAAATTGTGTGAATTTTAATTCACTTTTTGGAACTAATTTGACCAAATTTCTATCTTTCTGAGGACAAAAAGTTGAAATTTTCCTATTTTTCCAATTCTTAGTGGGACTGAAGTTTGATTTTCCGATTTTTCAAACTGCCATGTTTCAAAAAAGGCGGCCTTAAGGCCGGCACATACCCATACCCTTCTCTTGTCTAAGTCACCCGGGAGGGATAGAGTCAAACTTTGAAGAGAATTCTTCCCTTTAATTATTTTGATTTTATCGTGTTTAATCCACCTTCCCAACATCTCAAAGGACTTTAAATGCGTTCAGCAAACAGCTAAACCGGCGTGCGACGCCGGGTACCGGCTAGTTTATATTATTACGATAAACGATATTAAAAATCATTTAGCATTTCGTACTCATTAAAATAAATCCAATGCAACCTTTTCTACAAAATACTTCAAATCCTCTTTGGGTCAATGGACTTTCTACTCCTTGAACAGGTGACATCAAACGCATATGTAAGAGGCTAAAAAATTCTTCCTTTGAAATTTCTTCAAATATCTTTCATATCTTCATGTTTCTTCTTTGTTTCTTTTCGTATTGTCGCATCTTGACCTTATATACCAATTACATTTTTGAAGGCAGATAACGGTTTTAAACCGGGGTTACTTAAATAGCGTGAATCAAAACATAAGGATTTTAATAAAACAGGATCAGTCGGACCTTAGATCGTGTTTTTGTCTTGTTCGCTTTCGATATCTGATTGTTTTTTTTTGTTAGCTATATACGTGACCCAATTAAGCGTGCTGTGATCGAAGTTCCCGGTGATGGTCACTGCCTTCTGTATGCTTTTGAGATAGCTCTTCATGTATCCGAAGTGTCTTGCATGAAACCAACCTATGATACGCTGAAAACGATGGTGCTGAAAGATTTTGCATCGTACTGGGACAAATACCGTTAATTTCTTTTGTGACAATGATATTTCTTTAACGTTTCACCTCATTTTGAATTTGGATTTTTAACGACATGCATCTCTAAAATGAGAGAAGATTTATTTGGTGTAGGTCAATATAACTAGATCCATGATTAAATATTTCTCTATTGTATCCTTTAGATTAACTTATTTGGAAAATATTAATCTTAGAGGAACGTGGATATCCAGGAAGAGATAAAGCAATACATCGAAAACAAAAGCTACGCACGACAAGTCGGAGATGAAATTCTTTTGAATTCTTTAATCAATGTACCAATGGCCACTGCCTTTTTATGGCGTCGTGAAAAAGACGGGTCTTTCATTTTGATTGGGCATCGGAAGCATTCTAAAACTGATTTGCCTTCAAACGGCCCGATCCAAATCCAAAAAATTGGAGAACATTACGAGCCTATTGTCGACAAAAGTTTTACTCTTGTTTGCTTAATACTATGGGGTCGTTTTGCAATTTTTTGAGAAAAAAAACACCCACACCCCATTTTATGATTTTTCCTCCCGAGCACCCGCCGCTCCTGCTTATTATTAGCCCCCCCCCATTTTTAAACACCCTCTTGCTTGATAATATCAAGCTCGACTGAATAATTTTCAATATCCAATTTTTCTTGTCGACCTTAAAATTTATCTGCTTTAAAGTACAGAATTCATTTGAAAAATAACAAACAATTTTTATCATATAGAGACTTCAAAGGCACTGTCCAGAACTCATGGATTATCTATGCAAGAGACTCAGGCCTTGTCACTTCTTTGTAAGTTTCATACTAAAGCTACTTTAAGTAAAGGGCTGCAACTTTAGTTCAAAGCACACAATGAAAAAAATCTAAATATACAGATTTGAAACCAGCAAGGTTAAAATGTTCTAAAAATTCATCAACTGGTAGTCATATCAAAGATATGTGACTTGTTGCTAAGAAAATTAAAAAAAATGTTACATATACCTTTGGAACAGAAAATCAGACAAGAAAATATCAAAATTTATTCTGTTAAGGTAAAGGCTAAAAATTACCTCTCATCATTGGATAGTTTTATATTTTTCTTGATTTCTTAGGTTCCTCGGAAGAAGAAGAATCAAAACATGCGACCAAGGGTAAACATAATTAAAACATATTGTCCAATTTTTTAAGGCAATAAATCCCTTACGGAAACTAAATGCTCGTATTCCATTGAAAATTCTAGGTTCAAAACTTTGATGAATTTCTAATTCATTGGGTATCAAAATGTATTTAAATTCTAGACTTTAAATTACATATAAAATGTATGATAAAAGATTACGTTGAACTTAAGCAAAGAAAATATAATTCAAATGTTGTTTCAATTGAATGCATTTTCCATTAACTTTTTTAAACGTAGTAAAATCATATTTTTAATGTGAACCACGGATTCACTGAAATAAAATGCATTTTTTATTCAATTTTTTAAACGCATTTAAACTAAATTTTTCGATATGCTGATGAATTGACAAAAAAAATGCAGCTCAAATAGTTTAACAAATAAAATGCGCTTTCCATTCGATTTTTTAAACGCATTGAAACTAAGTTTTTCGATATGGTCATGAATTCGAAAAAGTAAAATGCAGTTCAAATAGTTTTACAAATAAAATGAGCTTTCCATTCCATGCTGTTTTAATTTTTTTTTGCTGAAATTCATTTTTTTCTAATTTTTTAAAACCAAAAAATAAGTAGAAAGATAAATTAGTAAAGAGAAATACCAGAGTAAATAGTTACGAGACTAAATGCAACCCAATATATTTTAAGTAAAACTATAGCCAGTCTATTCGATATTCAGAAAAGAGATAGAATGATTAATGGTACAGGGACTACCAATACATCGAATACAGCTCAACAATGCAAACCCCTTACAAGCATCGATAAACCTTGGAAAATAATCAGAAAATGCCCCGATAAAATCACTATAAGGACCCAAATACTGGTAGTGGTATTCTTACAGAGAAAAGAAAAATAATGCATTACAAATTCTCAATTCTTACGATTCTTATGAAAAATCTTTCCTGTAAGAAATATTTCGGATATTGAAAAGGCATTTTAAATTTGGATTTTCAATTAATTGAAATTCATTGAAATCTTGTCCGCTATTTAAAGTGCATTTTAATTTTGACCTCGTTCATTAAAAATGTATTTATAATTTTCCTCAATTCTATTTTTCATGTTAAAAATGTATTTGTAATTGTGAAGTATCAAAAAATTATAAAATTGTTCAAAAAAGTAAATGCATTTTAAATGAAATCCTAATGAATTATATATCCTATTTTCAAATGTTATTTCAATGCAATTAAAGTGCATACTGTATGCTATTCCATGATGCATTTTATTTACAAAATTTTTACTCTAGCAATGCGATTTAAATTCGTTTAACATTTTTGTCTAGGTCCAGGTTTCACTACATTTAAATTGCAATTAAACTCAAATTTCAATGACAAATTCGATGCATTTAAAACGCGTGGAAGTTCCGTAAGGGTATCCTCCCAAATAATATAAACAGGGTAATGTAGGTAGGTCTAGCAATGTTGATCAGGCATCACCACAGATAAGGTCGTAAAAATAAATGTGTTTCTTTGAATTATTAAAACGCGCGCAAAAGTGTAATAACAAACTCAAACACAAAACCTACGGACCTGCCGAGGATACCAAAAACTAGCTAGAGAAGTACTATCCACTGAACAAAGTTGGCACATCTTTGACCCGTTCTGTCACTACCGTTGTAGATAATACATTCGAAGATAAAGAAAAAAACACTTGAAATAGACTGCCACCATCTATGACAAGGGAAAATTGAAAGGGTTGAAAAAAGCATGAGAATTTTTTGAAAAGTTGGGTGATAGCCCGGTTCGATGCCTCGTATCCCCGTGGCCGCTCACCGCAAAAGCTGGTGAACGACTGCATTTAAACTGAGTTGAAAGCTTGAAAATTCAGAACTGTGACGTGTTATGACTATACGCAGACTAAGATTGAGTTTACCAACTGTAGCACCTTGGGCACGCATTCTTTGAATAAATATGTGAGACTTGTCTCTCAAGTCTATATTAGCGAGGTTAAGCAAGAAGCTAACTATTACGTACGGAATCTATTACGTGAGTTTTTCGCGGGCTACAGCCCGAATCTCAAGGCTAACTCTGTCCCGTGAAATTTGACCTGTACGTCATAGCTTGGGGAGTGGATCTATTGCGCGAAATTCTCCAATCTCACGTAATAGATATCGATTAGGATATAAACATGATCCACGGGAAATTTAGCTTACGGAGCTTGGGCTGGATCGTTTAGGATCAAAAATCACCCGAAAAGAATGTAAACAGAAAAGAAACTTTGGTAACTTTTTTTTGATTTCTGACAAGTTTGAGCTGATTGATTTTTTTTTGATTTTGATGTCTTTCTTTTTTATGAACTATTTACATTTTTATTTGACGTCAAATAGTTAAGACATGAAATTGCAGCTCCAAATGAAAATGAAAATTTCCAGTGGAAAACTCTACAAAAAATAACCAAAAAGCTGTTTTTCAAACAAAAATCAACTACTACAATCCATCTATTTGACCAAAACTCATCCAAATGGCATCGGCAGAACCATCCGTACTACCCAAACGAAAAGCTGCTTCCAAAAAAGTCGCACCAAAGGATGAGATCATTATTTGTACCGAAAATCGCTGCGTCGCTGATAATGATAAGGACTCGCTGATCTGTTCGAGCTGCAAAAGATCTGTTCACTATCGATGTTGCCTGCTTCCTGCGTTTGCAATACAAACAATTGAAGAAAATAGACTTCAAAAATTTATTTGTATCAATTGCGTTGAAGTCCCGACTAAGCTGCTCGAACTTGTCCCTAAGAAAGAAAAAGCCCAACCATCCCTTCAAACACAAAACGAAATGAAAAGACTTCGTAGAGAAATCGATGCATGTGAGGGAATAATAAAGAGCAGTAGAGAGTTCGAAGATCACCTAAAAAGACAGCTCGAGGACAAAGACGCCGATCTCCAACTTTTGAAAAATGATCTTAAAGCTGATCCTGGCCTGCATACACTTGAGTTTGCGGAAAACAAATTTGAAAGAAAACTAGATGAATTCAAATACAGTATCCTATCAACGATAAAAGATGAATGCCAGCAAGCTTTGAAGTCCTATTCAGAAGTCACCAAATCTGGTCTTTCTCAGCAGACGAGTGATACAAACGGAATCAAGATTGCGATAAAACAAGCAAGAGACGAAGAGATAGCCCACGAGATGGAGAAGAGAAGAAGATGTACAAACATCATTGTGCATGGAATGAAAGAGCAAGAGCAGGTATGTGATAATAGTGACACACCCAATCATACTGTGAATGGAGTGAACAATTAGTAAAAGATCTTCATGTCACCTCTAAGATAAAGAGAGTTTTTAGAATAGGGAAGAAGCCCAACCGTCCACTATTGATATGCCTCAATAGTGAGGAAGATAAAGATAAGCTAATGGGAAATCTCCCGTCACTAAAGGGAAACGAAAAGTATAAGGGCATGAGCATCACGGAAGACCTATGTAGATCCGACCGCGAATGCTATAAAGAACTGTCCCAGCAGGCTAAAGACCGAAATCGTAATCTCACCACGAATGAGTTCATTTGGAGAGTCCGAGGATCCTCAAAAAACGGATTCGACCTAAAGAAGGTTTACAAAAAAACGACACTAAACAACAGCCAAACCAACGTAACAGACAACAACCCAACCAGCCAATAAGGCCAAACAAAAATGATAACGACGATAGCTCAAATGAAAACCCATCAAACCAAAACATGAACAAACCTACAGAAACAACCCCAACAATTAGAGAACTTAGGATAATTTACACAAACGCTGACCAAATGACAAGTAAAAAGAAAAATGAACTGTTAAAAACGGTAATCGCAGAACAACCACATATAATTGCCATCACTGAGGTAAACACCAAACGAGTCTCCGAGAGAAAAGATCAAGACTACTCTTTCGAAAATTACTCCACACCATATAAAACAAATATTGGAATGAAAAAAGAAGAGGAATTATAATACTAGTTCACAACTCCATTGAACACCTTATCCTACAAATAGAAACAAAAATTCGATTTGAAGAGGTCTGCCTGATAGAAATAGCAATGCAGAACAAAGACACAATGTTATTTGGCTGCTTTTATAGAAGCCCGACCAAAACCGATACAAACGACTACGATGAAAATAACAAGAACATGAACAAGCTCATAAAAGATCTCTGCTTAAACCCAAAATACACTCACCTATGTCTTGTAGGAGACTTTAACTACGGAAAGATCGATTGGAAACATTGGTCTTCCCCATGCGAAGAAGATAGCAACGAGGAAAGATTTCTCGATGCTCTAAGAGACTCTTTCTTATACCAACATGTCCTCGAACCAACACGCCGACGTGGAACCGATAGGCCATCGACACTCGATCTCATCCTTACAGGGGAAGAAAACCAAGTCTCTGAGATAAAATATCTTGCCCCACTCCATCTCAGTGATCATAGTGTCCTCTTTTTTAAATTCTATGGCTACTTCACTCTCAAGGATGAACTAAATAGATATCAATATAACAAAGCTAACTACCACCTAATGCGAACCCATCTGAGCCAAATAAACTGGTCCACCAACTTCATCCAGCGGTCAGTAGAATTAAATGTAAATGAGAGCTGGGACCTGTTCCTAAAGCAAATGATCGAGCTCCGAAACCTTTATGTGCCAACTTCCAACAATAACAACAAAGACTTGTCAAATAAGATCAAAAAAGGCAAATGCCCATTAAATTCAAACACTTGTTACCTAATTAATGAGAAACGAAAAGCACATAGAAAATGGGTCAACTCTCTACATGATGAAGACACTGAAAGATATAGAAGAGAGTAAGTATGTAACAAGCCGTAATATTGCCAAAAGAGCCCTGACTCGATCCAAAAGAGAATTCGAGAAAAAGATCAGCAAACAGTCCAAAACAAACCCAAAAAGATTCTGGAAATACACACGTAGTAACCTTAAGGCAAGATCTGGAATCCACCCTCTGCTTGAGAATCCAAATGACGAAAACTCCATTAAGTATGACGATAAAAGTAAAGCTGACATCCTCCAGAACCAATTCTGTAGTGTTTTTACGCGTGAGCCACTCGAGGAGCTCCCTGAATTTGATTCTAGGACGGATAAAGAAGTTGAGATCAACATACTCACTGAAACTATAAGGAAAGAACTAAAAAAGTTAAATCCAAATAAATCCCTCGGCCCAGATGAGCTTCACCCAAGGATGCTCAAGGAGCTTGCCGAATACATCGCAGAACCGATTTTCCTGATAATGACAAAATCTTTCAATGAGAGTTGTCTTCCGAAGGACTGGAAACTTGCAAACGTATCACCTGTCTATAAAAAAGGAAACAAAAACATAGCAGAAAATTATCGTCCAATCAGTTTAACATCTATAGTTTGCCGAATAATGGAAAAGATTCTCAAAACCCATATTATGACATATCTTGATCAAGAGAAATTACTATCTAGCAAACAACATGGCTTCATCAACCGCCGGTCAACTGTAACACAATTACTAAACTACCTAGATGCTTGCACCGAAGATATTGGAAACGGTAAAGCCGTAGACGCAATATACTTTGACTTTGCAAAAGCATTCGACTCAGTTCCTCATCAACGTCTCCTAATCAAACTGGAAGCATATGGGATAAAAAACAAGTTGCTTGAATGGATCAAAGACTTCCTGAAGGATCGATCCCAGATTGTCAAAGTAAACGGAGTTGAATCGGTGCAAAAAGCAGTGCTCAGTGGAGTACCTCAAGGTAGTGTCCTAGGGCCTACCCTTTTCGTTCTCTATATCAACGATCTACCAGAATCCGTTAAGTCAAAACTATTCCTTTTTGCTGACGACACCAAACTCGTCAATAAAGTGGAATCAGTTGAGGATGCACTAGTAATACAAAACGATATTAACCAACTACAAAAGTGGTCCGAAACATGGCTATTAACTTTTCATCCTAACAAATGTCATGTGCTAACCCTAGGAAAGCCAAATAATATCAAACATGTACACGAATACACACTAGGGGATAAAATTCTTGAACGTGTATCATTCGAAAAAGATCTTGGTGTTATCATCGATAAGAATCTCTCCTTTGACCAACACATATCAAATCAGGTGAAAAAAGCTAATTCAATGGCTGGTCTTATCAGGCGGACCTTCACGTACCTCACTCCAGAACTGTTTCGAAAACTGTACGTAACATTTGTCAGACCACACTTAGAATACGCCCAGGTTATCTGGTCACCAAAACTGAAAAAACACGCGAGATTGATAGAAGGTGTTCAGCGACGCGCATCTAAAACAGTTGAGACATGTGGACAGCTAAGCTATGAAAATCGAATGCAAAGAATCGGAATAACTAGTCTAAAATACAGACGCGAGGTAAGTGACATGGTTGAGATCTTTAAACATCTAAACTACTATGACAAATCTTGCATCCCTAAGAAATGTAACCAGCGAGGGAGACCTATGAGAACGCACGACTCTGAATTAGTAGTAATCTTTGGGAACGATGGTGTTCGCGGTCCGCAGAGTAACTCCCTATACTATTGGGGCATTAAGCAGTGGAATAGTTTGCCTTCTAAAGTAGTCAACTCATCCTCAGTGGAAGAATTTAAAGAGACCCTTAGTGTGGCCTGGAAAGCTAAAAAGTTTGAATATGATTGAAAGTGTCACTATTGTTGCATACCTGTCTATATTAACAATGTAAATAATTAACCCAAAATGTATGAGCGATTCATAGAGGCCCATGTGTCCGCACGGTGGCCTGCGAATTTGTAAAACAATATTATTATTTAAAAAATCCTAAACGAAAAACAACCCTATGAGGCTTTGAAGTTCGAAAGGATGTACAGTAATGGAATAAAATGTACAAAGATAACTAACTCACAAAAACAAAATAAGAAGAAATGATATTATATGATACAAGCGAATGACTACAAAGGCTAGGAGAGCACAATTATTCATTGTGGATGAGCTTTGTTTTAAGTTTTTTAGAGAAAATGGATAAACTGGAAGATTTCAGATTTAAACAATTACGATTCCAAATCTGAGGACCGTAGAATCGAATTGGAGAAGGAGAATCATCAAATACTAGAGTTGTGAGAGAATTAAGAGCTGGTTGGCGTGTACCAAGAGAATGTTTTGGTTTACTGAAGATTGTGCTTACAAATTTAGATGATGTGTTATTGACATATTTGTAGATTAATTTACCACATTCAAGTTTGTAAAGTGATGGTATTTTTAATGGTTCAAATTTCCCCAGTTTATTTTTATCAAATATTTTATTGATTTTATTAGATAGTTTATCAATTACGTTATTTAATTTTCCAAGGCTTTGGGTATTAGGAGAAACCCCAAGAGGTAATACATATTGCAAGTGAGAATTTACAATGCATAATAAAGAGAAAAATACGTGATGGTGAAATCAAATGACTTAATTTATTTATAAGACCTGAACCTTGTTTTACCTTTGTTGCGACATGATTGATATGGGTTTGCCAGTCTAGTTTTTCATCTATTATGACACCCAAATACTTTGCGGAACTTACCCTTGTAATCTGAATTCCTGCTAACGATATGTTGAAGTTTTGTATATGTTTTTTCCCTGAAAAAAGAATAAAACAAGACTTTTTAATATTCAATGACAATCTATTGTTGATCAGCCAATGGTTTACAAGTTCTAATTCATTGTTGACTATATTCTCAAAGGTGGCTGTGTCTTCATGACTTAGAAACAGGGACGTATCGTCAGCAAAAAGGGTAAAAGAAAATTTATTTGATGATAATGGTAGATCATTTATGTAAATAAGAAATAGTGTTGGGCCCAAAACAGACCCCTGGGGCACACCACATTCCATATTGTAGACTGGGCTAACAAAGGGGGAGACGGCTCAGCGGAGAGATCAGTAATTTAAGACTGTATATGGTTTCGTACCATCGATTAACTTATATTCTCATTTTCAACTTATAATAATTTGACAGCGTTTAGTTTAAATGAAACATCTTATAAAATAGGTTATACACTATTCGTGTCTCTTTCAATCTCCGTCTTTCATCGTTTGAGTTGCAGCTTTTATAGCTGTCAACGGAATGTCAATGGAATGTCGTTAGATTTAAATAAAGTAACAGATATTGGTCTTGGGCCGCATGGATCTCATTCGTATGTTTGTTGCGGTTCGAGCATGTTTCAGCATTTGCGTAGGTTTAATCATCGATCGTTATGTAAGGTATAATTTCAGCATGTTTCAGCATTTTCGTAAGTTTTAATCATCGATCGTTATGTGATATTGGTCTTGGTAGAGCCATTTTCTGATGGGGTGGCCAGCTTGTATTAAGCTCCAGCTGACATTCTCCACGGGTTGAATTTTTCTTGTCCCAAGAAAGTGTCAGGTTCTCCTCAAGGAAGTGTCCCATGACATTCTCCACGGCGTAATCGAACGTAGTAGTCGTAAGAAAGCGTTGGACCGGAGAGGTCGTTCGTGATATAACGGAATACGAGTGTGAAAAGTTCATACACTTCGTTCAGCTAGAGAAGGCTGCTCGTAACGTAAGCAACGTGATGAAATTAAAAATCGTCTTCTGGAAACTGTATAATAACGGAATACAAGTGTGAAAAGTTCATACACTCCGTCTATGTAGAGAAGGTTGCTTGTAACGGAAGCAATGCGATGAATACGATCCGAGGCCAAATCTGTTACACGGAATTACGGGAAGCGAGTGCGAAAAGTTCATGCGCTCGTATAAGAATATAAGCTTGTCAATTGGTAATGCTACAACACCATTATTTCCAATATACATACAATGTAATCATCATTTGGAACCAGCCAGACTGGATTTTAAAGTTATATAAAAATAACAAAAGTAATCCTAAGTAAAATCAAGATACTTGGCGATAATTACAAGTAAAAAAAAAATCCTAGTAAAATGTTTTCTCAAAATTCTATTTTATTTCTTTTTTTCGTGTTTTGATTTTTTATTTTTTTTGTATTTTGATTCTGTCTTTTCTTTTTCTTTTTCGCACGATTATTTATTTTTCTTTTGTATTTTCATTTTCTTTCTTATCTTTTTTTTTTTTTTCTTTTTTTTTTTTTCCTTCATTTTATATATAAGATACGGTAAATACGATTAAAATATGTGTAAATATTAGGTAAAATATTATGGACTAAAGGTTTTCTGATTAAAGCGAAAGGCTCAGTCTCGTATCGATAGGATGATAGTGGCTACATTTTGCAATCATTCAAAAACAAAGAAGCTATCCTAATTGCATGGGGCATTGCAAGAATGACGTTAAGTGCCCGAAGATTACTGTATTTCGTGAGGCTAAATTGGCTCGAAAACACGATTATTGTAATGTTAATGAGTGTTTGACAAACAATAAATTAAAATAATCAGATAATCTATTCTCGGGCAGTGGGAGATACTGTTATTGCAATCTAAAAATTAAAACATGAAATTATGGTTAAAAACAATACTGGGATTTCCAAATTCCGTAAATTATTGGTAAACACTGAAATCTCCACGGGTTAAAGACTCAATTTAGACTAGCAAATGGTTAGATTAGCGAACGGTATAAATTCAAATGAAATTTTGAGCTTGACAAACTGAAGAAGTTCAGCTATTGAAACTACAATCTTGTTTTGAAAATGTCATCTCACGCAAGCAACTATCGATATGCCGTCGAGCTAAGGGATTTGTCCGAAATGCGGAGGAACTTCCCGCGAGTGGGCGGAGACCAAATTGTCCGTGAATATACTCTGAGGTCAGAGTTAAGGTGAGTAACCAAGTTCAATTTTGAATGAATTCGTTGTTATTAATAATCTTGCTAAACCTACCCAGTATTTCTACTTACGTTTCACAACAACAATCACTTAAAATGTAAAAATACTGTATATACTCACCAGGTAATGGATTAAATTTTCTATTGTTTACCGTCTAGATTGGTGAAGGCCGTTGCGGTCAATCTTCTCAAACGCGTCCACGATGTGGGAGATGATGCAGCCCGAACAGCGATGGGGACTGCCCATTTGGATTTATATGAGTTCACATCAGCCACCCTGGACCGCGAGCACCCGGAGGTCTCCTGGTACATGGAGGGGAACCTATTCAACGTAGCTGCGGGTGCTGGAGGCTTCGATCCGCCTCCCAGGAACAGGTGGCTGGTGGATATAATCCAGAATATCCACGAGGTAAGAAAACAAAATTCATTTCTAAATACAGTAAGAGATTATAGGTTATCGGTTATACAGTGTGGTTACAATATGTTAAATACAATTCCTTTAATTGCTTTCAGGCAGGCTGAGGCGTTACTGGGCAGAACCCGTCGATAAGATTATAATTGTAACATAGGATTAATATATACTTCTTTTTTTTTTTTGTAAATTTTTATCGTGACTAACTATATAAAAAATGTCAAAATTGAAATTGCAGTAATTTTCAATATCTGGCTTACGGTTAAACGTTGTACTGGTGTGTAGTATCCTCACTTGTGTCACGGAAACGCAAGTTGGGATATAGTGCTTTAAGTGATTTCATTCTCGGTGGGAGTGGAGGTCTAGAATATTTTGGAGAATCATCCACTTGGCTACCCGATTCTAAACCTTTAACTGGGGCTGGGGCGGAAGGTAGTGGGCCACTTCTAGTACAAACCTCAGCGTAAATATTTTCGGGCTGTTTTGCTGGAAAAAATCTTCTGAGAACGTTAGTCGCTAAAGGATAGTTCGTTTGTTTTGTGTAGTACAAATATAAGGTAAACAAAAATAGCAAGATTAGCACAATGACCTGGACCAAGCCTAATGGTCCACCGAAAATTCCTGAGATCATGTTTCCGGCGCCTGTTCCGGCGTCCTTAAGTAATTCACCTGTGGCCGGTAAAATTACTTTACTAGCATCTGCTATTGAACCTACTACAGCCTTGTCCAAATCGCCAGCCCCTTGAAGTCCGTCCTTAAGAGCTGAACCTATAGAGTGAATAATTTTCGAGGAACCATCGCCTATTTTCTCAATAGTGTAACCTAATGCCATACCGAAATTCGAAATGAAATCAGAGTCTGAGTCTGTCGTTGCAACTTCATGCATATCATTAAGCGATTGACTAGTAAGGGTTAGTAGCTGAAGAATGCTATATTGATCTAATCTTGGGGGTTTCCGAGCAAAAGCTTTTGAATCAAAACCAATTACTAGGTCGAGTATTTGGAATTCCTTTCTATTCACTAAATTTGATAAAACCGCTGGAGTGACTGTTCCTTTGGTGCCCACAACAAATGCTCTTTGATTTACGTCGACAACGTAAGTTGTTTCAGGTCTATCATCGCAGTTAATTTTTTGGCTCGTGTGAAGTAAGGAGCGGGACGGGACGTCCAAAAATAACAATTTTGTGGAGTATGGAATTCTCACGGGGAAGTGAGAGTAGCATGTTCCATTCCACTGTCTATCCCAATAGATTGAATATGACGTAACAGGGAAACAATTTCCTATAGAGAGTCCGTCACCTACTAGATCAAAGTGCTGACCAATTGTTCCTAAGAAATTATTGGAGGAGCCTGGAAAAGTGGACAGAACCCAACGCTCTAACTTCTGTATCCTCATTCGTCCTGACAAATAGCATTCCACGCATGTATTAAGTTTAGACGCTGTTGTTGATCTACTGCAGCTAATGTGCTTCTAAAAGGGAAGCGGCAAACCACTCGGGTTTCCGCATACTTAAGCGTCGCGCCGACGCTTTTATAAGTTCGAAATGCCCTTTTAGAAATGTTTGGCTTTAAAACAAGTAACCATTATCGAGAACAAAAGCCCTACCCATACCTGGGAATTTCTTTTCAGTTGAATTGAACCACCTATTTTGAGTGAGCGTATTAAGATTAGAGACCTGTTCTTTCTGCTATATGTTTTCCTAAGGAGTGAAAAACTTTTGTGTCGAGATTTTTTGGCAAAGTCCAAACTATAATGCTACCATGCGCTTCCTGAGGCCTACAATATGTCTTATTATAGGGGCAAGACGTAGTCGTAAGAGATTGGTGAAGATTAACGTCTCCACCAACAACGAAGGCTTTGTAAATGTTTATTGAGTAGTGGAAAAATTTTCGTGTCTTTGTGCGCATCCACGTACAGTCATAGCGTTCTGTAACGTCTAGTTCCCATTTACTTTCGTCGCTTGTCTGTTTTAGTACAAAATCGTTCTTTAATGTCTTAGCTCTCCAAACCCTTCTGCATTCTTTAGGCGTTGTAGAAACTTTAATTCTCCTAATTTTTTATGCCTTTCCCCAAGAAATTTTCTTCACATGATAGTGTTGCTTGAGATTTTTCGCAGTGGTAAAGTTTAATTGGCGTATATTTTGGTGAGTCAAGGAAAACTTCGCCTTCATATTTTTGAATACCCAATTTTTCGTCTGAGTTTGGAACTGTGCAATTTCTCAGCGTAGGAAATCTATAAATACCTGCTGGCTTGACCTTCGTGCAGTCAAAGATAGGTCCTAGGTTTAACGATGTGCAGTTACTAAACAAAGACACAAAAACAAGGAGTGCTAAGAGTGAGCGACTGGCGAGGCCTGGCTTGCTACTATTAATGGTCAGTTTCGGCTTGTTCGTGGCTGTAAGCGTGTTTACTTTAGGCTGATGACGTAATCTCTTTCGAAGGGTATCTAAAGGAATTTCATCTTCGCTATCATCATTTTGGTTCGCATTTTGTCTGATTGGCGCATCGTCAGGGTCATCAAATGGTTTCATGCGGTTAACATGGGTTGGCGCTTTGAGGACTTTACCTGACATGTCTGAGATAAAGAACAACACATCGGACAGTTTTTGTTTCAAAATAAAAGGTCCAATATATTTCTCTTGCAATTTTGGACTCAGTCCTTTTTTTCTTGCTTCCTTCTTAAGTAAGATCTTGTCACCAACCGAAAATTTCGAGACGCTAGCCTTTTTGTCGTAATTCTTTTTCATGACTTTGCGACTTTTCCATTTGCTCTTTTGCTTCATCTTGCGCTATTTGCAGTGTCTCAAACGATATTTTCGCGAAAAGATGATAGGGGTTCGCAAGTTTTAGTAGGGGGTAACAACGCTATATCCCCGGGCAACCTAGCTTCTCGTCCGTGAGTTAGAAAGAAGGGGGTTTTCTTTGTGGCATTAGAAGCCGTAGTCCTTATAGCTAATAAAACTCCAGGAATATAGGTATCCCAATCCTTTTGCGAATCCCCGCAGTAAATTGCTAATCTCTTTACGAGGGTACCGTTGAGTCTTTCGCACATCCCATTGGTTTGGGGATGGTAAGAGCTTGTATTTATTTTCTGCGTGTTTGTGATGCGGCAAACCTCTCGCAAAAGCTTCGATAAAAGTTAGTACCCCGGTCGGACAGCAGTTCCGACGGAGCTCCGTGGCGGCAGACTTTCGTTAAAAAAAATGCGAGCAATAACAGGCGCTTCGGCTGTTGGAATTGGAAAAGCTTCTGGCCATCTAGTGAAATGATCAGTTGCGACTAAAATGTACTTATTTCCGTTATCAGAAACTGGAAATGGGCCGGTAATATCTACGGCTAAACGATCAAATGGGGCCGGAATAGGTAATGGTTTTAATGGTGCTCTTTTTGTACCTACACCGAGCTTATAGGAGGCGCATTCTGGGCAAGACTTAACCCATCTTTGGCAATCGGCGTACATTTTTTTCCAAAAATAGCGGCTTCGAATTTTCTTGTAAGTCTTATCGGCATCAAAATGACCACCTGTCACGGAATCGTGGTGATCAATTAAAACTTTCTGTTGTAATCGCTTTGGAACTACTAGTTCTATATTTGCTTCGGCTTTTTCGGCCGCTTGAAGGTATTGTTACGTGATGAAGAATACCGTAATCATTGACTAAGTAAGAGGAGCTATTGATAAAGTCTCTTTTGGCGTTGATCTTTTGAGTGAAGGCGCTCATTCAGATGTAAAAAATCAAAAACTTGAGGGTAGGATCCTATATTGCATTTCCTTAATGGTTTCTGGTAAATTCCCCGAGGATAAGGCGCACACAAAGTTAGGATGTCTAGACATTACATCTGCGTTATCATGGACTCGGCCTGGCCTGTGCTTAATGTCAAAGTCGTGCTGCTGCAAGGTCAAAATCCAGCGTGCTAGACGGGCTCGTGGTTCCTTAAGGCTTAGTAGCCAACGCAAGGAGCTATGGTCCGTGTGGACCGTAAATGGCCGACCGTGCAAATACGGAAGGAATTTCTTAACACCGGCGACTACTGCTAACGCTTCTTGCTCTGTCGTGGAATAGTTTCGTTCGGCTTTATTTAGAGCGCGGCCACCATAAGCGATGACCCTTTCTGTGTTATTTTGGAACTGGCCTAAAATCATTCCTAAAGCATAGTTGCTGGCGTCCACGTAAAGTTCGAATTTCGAGTTGAAATCAGGAAGTGCCAGAATGGGAGGTTCTATTAACTTTTT